>NC_088922.1:6627500-6700000 GCF_038396675.1 Hydra vulgaris
GTCAGCATATGAGCACATATATAAGGCTCAGGCGTTGACTGTCATAAAATATACAAAGGAAGATTAAACCAGTAGATTTTGGAAAATGCGCTTATCCCTAGTCGCAATTTGTTCCAGGCTGATCAAAACTGGTTATTTCAACAAAACAATGCTTCATGCCATACAGCACATTTAATTACTGACTATTTCCTTGAAAGTAATATTCAACTCATTCCTCAGCCAGCACGATCACCTGGCTTGAACCCAATTGAAAATTTATCTGGATGATATATCAACTAACAAAAAGCAAATAACTAGTCACAAAAGGTTCAAACAAGAACTGACCAAACTGTAGCTTAAAATACCAATCAAGATGATTGAAAACTTAATTGAATCAATATCAAGCGAATACAAGCATGTATTAAAAAAAAAGAGGGTCAAATCCCTTATTAATATATTTCCATTAAAAAAAATTGTAGGTGCATTAAAACTTTATTACACTTTTTACTCAGAAATTTTTTGTTTAATTTTTAATTTTAGAAAAGATTTTATGTTTATTTTATTCAAAGTTGCATTTTTTTTCTTAATAATCAGCTAAGAAAGTTAAAAGAAAACCTGCCTCATGTTTTCTCTTTGCACTACTCCAAACTTACTTTAACTCTTAAAAAAACAAGTGTGTTCAAACTTTCTGTATAAGGTGTATATCAGAAAAACCTAATACTAATTTAAATGTAAATTAAATACAAATATAAGTAAACATAAACATACATACATAAAATATACAGGTGTTATTGAGAATTATCTTTCCAAAATGACTTTTCTTGCACTTTATCAAAAAAGTTGAATTTTAATTAAATTGAATAAACAAGTCATTAGATATTTCTTGTTTATCCAATTTTACTAAAATATTGAATAATAAAATAGATTTAAGAAAAGTCGTTTGCATTATGTATATGAAAAAGGTATACCACGAATTATCTGATCTCTAAAAGGAAAAGCTTGCTCAACACATTTAGAATGATTTGAGGATCACAATTGGTAGGCACCCTGCCGTTTTTACTGTGTCACATTGCTTGTTGCATCTTTAAAAGTTGAAAGGTGAAAGCAGGACAACACAATCAGTTCCTCAGCGTAAGCTTTGTGTAAGCCCAAAAAATGTTCTACAGCAAAGCGTAACTATTGTTAGATTTTCCTAACAAGATAATTTATAGGAAAATGAAAAGCATCTAGCTAAACATCAAGAAACTTTAATACCTCAAAAGTAGCATTTTGTTAATTAAGAAAAGACTAGGGTTGCCAGATGTCAGGCTTTTAAGGAGTAGAATGCAGCGCCAAACTTGTAAAAATAAATTTTTTTGTTTTGTTCTCCTTCGTAAAAACTGGACATCTGCCTACCCTCAAAAAGACTGTTTTATTATTTGTTTGTTAATAACAGGATATATATATATATATATATATATATATATATATATATATATATATATAAATTTTTATCTGGTCAACTGGTTAGTTGACCGGTTAGATAAAAATGATTTAACAAATGATTTAACTGAAAAATTGTGAAACCCATTGTTATGGTCCCCGCTTTTACAATTTGTGTCCTAAAACCCCCATTTTTTAAACCAAAAAGTGGGGACCTTAAACATTGAAATAGACCAAGAAAAATACCTTAAGACGCACTAACTTATAATAATAATAATAGTATAACTTTTAAGTATATTTAAATAGAATGATGCTTGCGATTGAATATTACTCACGTCTATCACAAACAAAAACAATCTTTATTTTTCGAACTATTAATTCTAAAAAAATTTAAAAAGATTAAAAAATGAATTCGTGCCATTTACTTAAGCTAAGAATATTTTTTTATTACAAACTGCCATTTACAAATTTTACTTTAAATTCAAAAATAAAAAGAATATTTAAAAATAAAGTAAAGATGCTACCAAAAATCAGGAGATCACTTTCGAAGACATTTTTAGCAATATCTACTCAGAACTGCATTCTTTTTGCTATAAAGAAACTGTGGATTGCTGGAGGATATGACGGCAGCATTTTTCATGACAAGGACGCCGGGTTTGCAAAATAATATATAATTATAGTTTATTTACTTTTACAGAATTTTTACCTAAAAATATTTCACCTAGAAATATGATGCACTTGCACTCTGACATAGTAGTTACATTTGGGGGAAGTTTGACAGCTTGCTTGCTTTTTGAATCCACCATCAGACATGCAAAAATGAAAGCAACAAGTACAAGTGCAGCTAAATATGGTGGGTAAAAATTATAAATATTTAAGTGTTAAATTATTGCACAACTACAGTTTAAGAGTTTATAAGTTTGTTTAAAAAGTTGTTTTTATAATTGTTTGTAAGGTAAATCATAAGGTTATTTATAACATTGTTTATAAGGTTTAAAGACTTTTAAAGGTGTAAGTGTTGTGATTTTAATGTGCGTCAATATTTAGTCAATAATTAGCTTTGCTAATTATTGACAAAAGTCACACGTTCCATATTTTTATTATATCATTTTGTATAACGATCATTAATTGTTGACAAGAGTCACAAGTTGTATTTTTAAATACTATATACAGCAAACAATTTTTTTGTAAAAACGCTGAGGTTGTTGATAAGTTATAAAAACATTAAAAACAAAATGGCGTTTAAATGCATTGAACAACAGTAAGTAGATTTAAGTAAAGTTTCCACCTAATACACTTCCACTTGTTTTTAATTTTTTCTTGAATTTAATTTTTTCAACATTTTTTAAAAATAAGTTCACTCTCAATAAGGCTGCAAGCAGCCACTAATTATGTAGGGAGTTACTAGAAAACAAAGAATATTGTTAAAAAGCAAGAAAATGTTGACAAAAGGCAGAAAAAAACTAGATGAATAAAAGTGTTTAGAGCATAATACAGTGAAAGAATGTGACTTTGTTGAATGGCGAGTTCTGCCAGAGTAAAAACTGCAAATACTCATTAAAATGATTTAATTCCTTAAATCGCAAAGAAAAATTTAAGGAATAGTTCTTCTGGGTGAAAAAAGTGGACTTAAGTAGTGCAAAAAGGCTAATACCATCAAATCAAAGTTGAGCTTTACTGTGATGCATTGTCTATAGGACTTTGCATAATTCTGATAATTGGATGAGAAGTGGTTAATGATACAGCATGATCACAACTGGGAAGCGATTTACACCATATTAACTTTTAAAACAAAAAAAATAAAATTTGATACCCTGTGAACTGAACTTAGCTGTTAAGTGGGAAATAAACTTAAAATTAAGAGTGTATAATGATAGCAAGAGTACTATGGAATGATTAAACACTATTTTAAAGAAGGAATATTGTGTGAGCACTCATGGAATTTCTCAATTGTTGGTACGTAGACAGCTGAATAAAATTGAGAAAATTGCTTAAGACATCTTGATCACAGTACAATGTACTCTGTCTGAAATGAATTTGGCCAATTGACTTTCACAAATCCTGTATAAAAGGCGCAGAAAATTTTTACATAGGGATGTTTCAGAAAGTATTGCATAGGGATGTTTCAACAGTAATTTTGAGTTGTAACCAGTGCAACTCAATTGAACTTGACTTAAATCTTGACTTAAATAAATATAAGTTAAATGGAAACATGGTCAATTAAGTGAATTGAAGTTGGGTTGGTCTTGATATATTACATGTAGACACAGAATTATACTTATCAAAGATTGAATGTGATCTGTCAAGATATATAACATAAAGTTAACTGATAACAAAAACAACTGAAGTTGTGGGAAAGCTGGGTAAAGTTTTTGCATTACTTGGACCACCAGTATGTCTTCTAAATGACAATGAATTTCAGTCAAACACTTTAACAAAGTGTTGCTTTACAATGAGACAATATCATCTGAATATACTGGAAGTTGACATCTTTCGACATGCAAAATGAAATTAGTTTTTCTGTTTTTAAAAACTGACTATATAAGTGGTACAAAAAAGATTTAACCAGCTCTTAATCAAATTATTGTTTTTTGTACAAATTTTTTTGTACAACCAAATTTTTGTTTTTTGTACAAAAAGCAATAATAGATTTTATAAAATAATTTAATAATGTTGGATTAAAATTTTAATTACTTTGTTAAAAAAAATTTTAAAAAAGCTAAATGAAAAAGTAATAACAAATGATATGAACCTCTACTAAATACAAAAATTCAAAAAATAAAAAAAATTAAAATTAAATTCATATCTTTTTAAAAAGAAGATAAGTGTACACTTTCAAAACTTCCATTCTAGCCATAATAAAATTTTTAAACCCATTTCTGAACTACCTTTTCTCATGCACATACAACTTGAAACATTTTTAAAAGCTTATTTCCAAAAAATTCGAAAAGTTTTTTGTGATCTGACAAAACTTATAGTATCTTTATAAAAACATTAAACTTTTATCCTTGAAAAAAAGCTACTGATGCAATAAACTAGTTTTCTAAAATTGATAATGAGAAAAGCAACATAATTTTATCTCTCAACAATAACAGATTTAAAAAACATATATTTAGAATAAACCTCAAAGATATTTCTGAGTATATATTTCACATAGCTAAAAATTGTCAAATTTATTTTTAAAAAATTTAAAAAAAGGAAAATTTAAATAAAACCTAACCTGAGAACATTCTATACTCCGTTCACATTGCAATAAACCAATAAGCGTTTTAGATAAATTAACAAAATTATTTTTACACTGAACTACCTTTATCCTTGAAAAAATTTTCATAATTTCTGAAGTAACTGATAAATTATCTCACACTTTAAAACAGTTAGTTGACCAGAAGTAAATTAGCTAAATGATCAAAATCTTAATTTCAGTTAGGCATATACATTTTTCCAAACTGTTAATTACATCTACAAAAGATAGAGAGTTTTAATATAAGCAAACTTAAAAATTATTTCAACAATGACTTGATTTAAATCCTGATTAAAAAATAATGTTACAACAATAAGTATAAAATAACAAACAATGAAGTGTTTATTTTATTAAAAAGTAACAAATTATTGAATCGATATTTTCTTTTAGCCTTTAAATACTCAAAACTTATTTCAATAAAAATTTAAAACATAATGAATATTTTACTAATATAATATATTTACATCATAACTTATTATAATATAATTAAGAAATATTAACTATATTTGTTTTTGATTTTATATATTTTTATTAATTAGTTATGTTTATAATGATTATGTTACATACTATTTTATAATAGATTTTTTATATTATAATGAATATAATATAAAATTGTATTTAAACACGATAATCAATATAATCATAATTAAAAACACAATAATCAATATAATCACAATCAATACAAATATATAAAATATAAAAAACATTAACATAGTTTTAAAAATCTCTAAAATTTTCCAGTTTCTTCAGCCTTACCAAAGACAGACATGCATATATTTAAAAAAACCACCAGATGGTGGTTTTTTTTTTTTTTACCAGGACTTGATCATATTAAATCTTTTTTTTTTTTTTTTTGTATGGAATAATATTCTCATATTTGGGCTAGCTTTTTTAAATCATTTTTTGATCATTCTGTTTTCGGACAAGGTCAAAAACACATTGTATACGCTGTTGGACCTGCTCTATTTGCCAATATTAAGGCTCTGTACTATTGCCACAAGGTTGCAATTTTTTCTCTTCTCTACATATTACTTGTATTTGTAGAGAGTAGACGCAACCTTTCGACAATGTAGGTTACACATGTGGAGATCACTGAAAAATCGTTTCATGTGAAACATAATATAATAGTTCTTTTTATTATTTTTTATTTTTTGAAAAAAGCTATTGTAGTTTTAATTTTACAAAGAAAAATTTTAATATTTGAAAAAGGAACTATATTTTATACAAGGACCCAGAATGAAAAAATGCTTATTGATATAATCATAAATTTACTGGTATTGTAAGGTCCTAGATGTATTTTTTTTATTGAGAGAAAACAACATATCCAACAATGTATTTAATTATTGGGTTGCTTATGTTTTGATTTTGTTCATTTACACGCGCACGCGCAAACTCTTGGCGGTCAATCACAGTTGATGTCATTAATCAAAATAAAGCTGATTTCCAAGTTTGTGTTTACGAGCTAAATAGAGAATTTTTACATATAGATAACTATTATTATTATACTAGATAGATAGATACCTAGATAGACAATATCTATAGATAGCTATTATCCATTTAGCTCATAAGCATAGATATGGCGAAGCAGGGCTTTTTTTTATTTGGGGGGGGGGGGTGAGGTTGTGTGCCGCACGAGGGCGGCAAGTAAATAGGGGCGGAAAGTAAATAGGGGCGGAAATATTTATTACTCGGTGTACTTAAGACAATTTTAAAATATAAATACTGTATTATATTTTCGTTAAATGATCAGGTCTGTGAATTATAAAAAGACGAAAAAATTAAAATGATAAATTTTACGGATCATAAAATATAAATGTTTATGGCGAAAAAACCAGACCAAAGATTCTTTTTTTTTTTAAATAATCTTCTTAAAATCACAATCGCTTGTCAAAATTTGAATAAGATTTTGAATAAATACGTTGTTTAGGTAAAATGAACATTATAGTTTAACAATATGGTCTGTTCTGATCGTTTATTCGCAATTTTTCTTCAGTTTAAACTCTTTCTTGTTCGGAGTTCTAGTATTCTTTGTGAAAATTGATAGAAATATTGTATTTATTATTTTTTTTTTTTTAATTTTATTTAGGTGCTCCAAAAAATCTTTACGGACTTATCACAGAGCACCGCGGATGAGCATTTAATCGCGCCCCCTTCCTAACTGATGTCGCAAAACTTGCCCCGAGGGGGGTTTGAACAACGGATCCTTTGTTTCTGAGGCAAGTAAGCTACCACTGCACCACGGCTGCTCAAAAAGTGACCTAAAGGCTCCAAAATACTGTTCTTTAGATTCACTATTAGAGGTAGGAAAAGGTTTAGAAAATTGTATAAAAAAAGAAAAGTTTCTTTAAATATTAAAAAAAACTGAAGCAAAAAAGTTATACCATATAAAGCTCTTGTTTGGACATAATACGCTTATAATCCATGCTAATTCCAAATAAAAGAATTCGAGTAATTTGTAAATTGCTTTACCTACAATGAGTAATCACAAGTTTTAATTTTCTAATAGTAAATTAAAAATAAAAGGTTTAACGCCTGACACAAAATTACTAAATTTACTTAAAAATATAATTAACGCATAATTTCTACTGTAATTTGTAGTATCATTAGTGCGTTATTTGCCGTAGGAGTCATTTCGAAAAGTTGCACAATTTTTTTATAAAGAAGTTCAAAAGTTCATATTTTTTGTTATTAAATGTTAAGTTGACTCGATTTGAATAATTTTTAAAAATTAGTTATTTTTGTTTTGTTTTATCTTCTGTAAGAATTTTATCAATGTTTCTTGAAAACTTTGTTCAATTTTTTTTCTTTTTTCAATTATAGAAAAATTTTTATCTTACTAATAAAAGATAATCTGTCTGATGTGACATAATATTTCAAATTCGAGAAAAAAGTTGTCTGGGTATGAGTACACAAAAAGAAAGTTCGAGAAAGATCAAAATTTGAAAAAATTAAAAAATTCACGAGCATTGAAAAATATGTTGCTTATAAAAAACCTGACGAAGGTCGTGAAGATTTCAACCCTGATGCTTCGACTATCTCTACGACTATGTCCAATAAAATTCAACAATACTCAAAAATATTGTTTATCTTCATTGCAAAATTCAAGTAGATAATGAATCAGTTACTTTAAAAGAGTCAAATGATTTATCGGAAGATTTTTTACAAGAATCACCTAATTTATTGGATTGTAGAAAGTGGCCTATTGTTCGATCTAGCTATTTTTGGACCATTTAATTAAACTTGGTCCGTTTCAATTTACAAAGGAAAAATACACTGAAGATGGAAATGGTCGATATTTTTCGAGCATTTATTACAATAGAAAACTTGCTATTGAAGAAACCTTTTGCCGTAAATGGTTGGTTTATTCAGATTCTAAAAACTCCGTATTTTGTTTTTGCTGTCTACTTTTTGATAATAGTTCAAAGTCAAACTTAGTCTCTGATGGGTTCGATAAATGGAGATATTTAACTGAAACATCGAGAATTGATGAAAATAGCGTCTCCCATATGAAATGTTATCAACAATGGGTTGAAACTGAAATAAGATTAAAAACTGGAAAAACTAAAGATAATGAAGAACTTTAAATTATAGAAAAAAATAGTTTTCGATGGCAAAATGTTCTTCGGTTGATGAGTATCACTCTTTATCTAGCTGAACTCAATATGGATTTTCGAAGGAGTTTATATAAACTGTTTTCACCTCAAAACGGCAAGTTCTTAGGACTAATACAGATGCTAGCAAAAATTGATACTGTAATTCAAAGACATGTAGCACTTGAAATAAAAGGTTGCACCTAAGATCATTACTGCGGAAAAAATATTCAAAATGAGTTAATACAGGTATTCACGAAAGTTTAAACGATTACAGAATTTTAAGATCTAATCTTCGGTTTTTCTTGAATAAAAATCTTACGGTAATAGATATCAAAATAATTTTTTTTTCCAATTTAGTAAATAGGTTATTTGTTAATAGAATAAAAAAAAGTAGGTTTCGACTCGTCACTGTTTACTCAGAAATTTCTTTATAAGGTAGGTGAAACAAATTAAGATGTGTCACAAAAGTTTAAACAATTTTATTTAGGTTCAATTATTTGCTAATTAATTGATAAATCCGGTGCGAAAATTTTTTTATTTTTAAATAAAGTTAAAATGAGTAGTTTACAATCAAAAAATCCATCACAACATTATCAGGCAGCTTTTAATTCATTAAAAACCAACTTGAAATATTGCAAGTTTCAAATTAATTTCAATTGCGTGCAAATGGGTCGAAAATCAGTATCTAGTGAGATCAAGTGGCAAGTTATTGGTATGGCTAAGATACAAAATCAATCACAGATAAACGTAAAGAACGAGTGTGGTCCAAAGAAAAGCTGGACTGGTCTGTAGATCAGTGGGCAAAAGTTATTTGGAGTGATGAAGCTAATTTTCAAGTCGTAAACCGCAAGGGAAGAATCTATGTCAAAAAATTTGCAACTGAGAAATATTCAGACAGGTTTTTGCAACATCGTCGACAAGGCGGTGGAGGTTCGTTTGGCATCTGGGGATGTTTCTCTCACAAAGGTATAGGCTTCTGTGAGCTGTACGAAGGCCGAATTAATCAATACACCTAGAAGAACACATTGGAAACGTGTTTAGTTCCATAAATCAGACACTTGTATGGCAGAAGCAAGCAAGCAATCTTTCAACAAGATGGGGCTTTAGCTCACACAGCTCACTCAATGAAAGAATATTTTTTGAAAAAAAAGTTCAATGTGATGCCCTGGTGCCCTAGATCAGATCTCAACCCAATTGAAAATATTTGGTCTTGGATCGACAATCAACTGACATACCATGAAATTCAATCAACTCAGCATTTGAAGCAACTTTCTGAAGGTACCTTGCGTGATGTGCATGAAATTAGTTGAATCAATGCAAATACGAGTTTATCTTTGCTATAAAAACCAAGGAGGACACTTTAAATAGTAATTTTGCTTTTTTTTTTTCATTTTTTATTCGAATGTTGCAATTCGTTTAAACTTTTGTGCATCTTATTTTTCCTATAAGATTTTTTGCAATTGTTTTTTTCTAATTAAACTAAATATTAAAATTTTTATAAAATGTTCATATTCCTTTTAAAGCTTTTCTTTAATAAAAACAAAAATTAATTCGATGTCATTTTACAGGTTTTTTTTATTAAACAAAAACCAAACATACTTGATAAAAATTCTGCAACCGTTTAAACTTTCGTGAATAGCTGTAGATTTAATGTCTCAAATGGTTAATAGTGAAATAATAAGCCGAGTCTTGAAAGCCGTTAAAATTGCTTTTATAATTGCATCTTTAAAACATAATTTTAAAGATGCAAATATAAAAGAAAAGGATTAGGCCGTAGAATTACAGATGGAGTCTGTTTTTAAACCAATTAAAACAATAATACTAGTAAAACACCATTTTGACGAACCAGCCCAAGATAGGATTTATTCATTTTCTTCTGAAAAAAAATTAGAAATCGATTTCTTCAATCCTCTTTTAGACAAATCTCTAATTTCAATGAGAGAAAGATTTAAACCGTTGGAGAACTATTCAGAAGTTTGATGTTTTTTTGTATATTTATGCAAACTATCGTTTGAAAAAAAGAGAAGAAATTCTAAAATCATGTTTAGTTCTTCAAAGTAAACTTACAGTAAATCTAAAATTGGACCAGGGGCGGATCCAGAAATTTTATTGACAAAAAAGTATTTTTTTGTTTAAATAAAAACAAAAGGGTCCTCGCTATTCACATTTTATAGACAGTTATTTTAAAGACACCTTTGAAACATTGTAGTATTCTTGAGACAATGTGAGTAATAAATATATTGCACCACAGTTTGCTATAGTTACAAAAATCCACTGTACATAAAAACATTTTTTTGTGTTAATACTGAAATAAAAAATTTTAATAATTTTTTGTCTTCTATAGAGCTTTTTAAGTTTTAAAACTTGAGTAAAAATGCAGAAAAAGACCACAATAGCCCAGTAGCCCAGCCTTGTAGTTTTTAGCCGACAGTTTTAAAAGTCCAAGTTTGCTGTCTGTACTATATGATCTACATATGGCGATTTGCTGGTCTAAATGAGCTAAATTTGCAGATATTATTAACTAAAATTCGTTGATAGGGTGTGGGGGGAGGTTATCACACACCATCCGCGCCAGTCTTTGTTGTGCAGTGGCTTATAGTGATACACGAGGTCCTCTACCACTACTTTCTTCTTTCGTCCGTTTGGAGCGGAAGAACGTTACTTGATTTACGCGATGTTAATACCATCTAGTTAATCTGAATACTTTTTAACGAAATGATAGTTTACTTGTCTTTTATGACCTTTAATCATGACCAAAACCCTGAATGAACCCTTTTCCTCAGTCGATGTATTTACATTTAGTTCTTGGTATTCCTATTGCCAGTCAATGTATTTATGCCAAATAATACACAAAACATCATATAAATTTATCTATATATTTAAATCAACAAAATATTTGTGCTTGTTAAAATATTTTGGTCTGCAAAAAATTGGAGGTTGATATTTGAAAAAGAAAACGACAAATTTAACCTAAATTTGTTTAAAATTCAATTTTTTTATTTAATTATAGTTTGTTTTAAAACACATTATGCTTTATTTAATAGCTTACTTTATAAAATATCTGAAAATTAAAATAGATACTGTAATAATGTATATAAATTTATAAAAACAATTTATAAATATTTTCATATTTTTAATAATAAACTTCATTACTTCATTACAATAAACTTTTTTTGTCAAATAATGAAAAAAAGAAACAGGTTTCAAATCAAACAAAAAATAGAACTTAAGTAACTAAACATTTTCAATAAAAATATATTGCTTTAAATAAGAAGTGCTTTTAAAGTTTAAAAACAGCAAAATTCATTTATAAATTAATATAGAAAAGTATATTGTGATGATAGCACTCAATTTCAATTAAGTAATGCTTTAAAGCATAAAAGTATTGAATATGGAAGTCAAACAAACTTTATCTTTAATCAAATTAAAGAAAAGCCATTGAATAGTATTGTCTATAGGACTTTTTAATCCACTTTTTTCAAATGATTTCGGATATTGACCAAAGTTCATATTCATTAAGCAAATCATAGTTTCAAAATACATTTTAATATAAACAAGAGACTTTTTGGTTTCAAAGAACACCTTAAAAATGTCTTAAGATACTTTCCTTAAATTTCTAAATTCTGTTTCAAGTAGTTCTGTAACAAATTTTCCTAACATAATTTACTTGTAACAAAAATGTTTCTCTTAATAGCGTTTTAATCAGCTAGACTATTTCTTCACTTGTATATTTTGTGAAATGCCTTGTAATATGTGTTGATATTTTATGCCTATTTTCTGATTTTGCTTTCTGAGCCCATTATTTTGTATGTTTTTGATAACGTGGACAAAAGTCAAACAACAAAAGAGTTCCATCTGTAGTTAACTAAGGTTTTTCATAAAATGTTAGAGTTAAATCTTTATCACATATAACTGTGTTTGCTTTGCTATTTGACTTTCTTACTGATTCTAAAGTTAAATAAATTTGATCACATAAAAATTAGAAATTTATTTGTTTACAGGTTTTCACAACATTTTCAAAAAAAATTTAGGACCATCAAACATATAATTTGTATTATAATTTATCATAACATCTTAAACACTTTTCGAAAGAGAATTTATACCATTGGTTTTCCAAAAACAGCAACTTCCTGATACAATAACATTTTTGTAACATGTCACAGAGAATAATAGTTCCTAGTAGAAATTTCCAAACTAAAAAAAAAAATAGTAGAAAGTTCATTGCAATTTTAGAATAAACTAAAAATATATCTAAGAGGAAAACTGTGCAAAATGTTATTTAGTTTAACCTTTTTGAAGTTTTGATGTCTATTAGATCATATCATAAAGTGTTTTAAAACTCGCATTAGGTAAACATTCTATCTAACGTGTTTTCTACTCTTTGTCTCTAGGAAATCTATAAAATTTTTGAAACGTTTTTAAATCGTTTGACTTCTTCAATGATAAATAACTCGTAGAACAGCAATAAACACATTTCACCATTTTTCATAAACATGAACTAATTTTACCATTTTCATAATAGACTAAAAACCTATTCATTTAATGATTACTCTCCACTTCATTTAAAAAAGTTTTATAAACGGAGAGTGGATATTTAACAGAATTTCTGTATTTGCTACCTTTTTTTTTGCTACAGGTTCTTGCTTGATGACTTTTAGTCACTACGTAAAACCTCCTTGTTTATAAAAAGATTGCAGTTAAATAGGTTCAATATATAATAAATTATCAGGGGTATGTATAGAGTTGTTTCAAAATATGACAAATTGACTTTTGCTACAGTTGCTTCAGTCGAATTTGTCATTTTTTTTTAACTCCCTGTTCAATTTAAGTTGATACGCTGCGAAATGCTTGACATTCTTTCAAAATTTTATGGACATGTGAGACAAAACCCGTTAAAATTTAGGTTTTCAACGGGTTTTGTCTCACATGCCCATGATGCATTTCATTTTTCCGAATGAAATATTTCCATAACATAGTCAACTTGGCTCAGCTACAATTTTGAATAAGTTTTTAATAAAGAAAAAAAAACTGAGCTGACTGTAGCAATTGCTACATTTACCACAGCCTGGATCCGCTCCTGCGGACGATAATGGCTCTCTCCATATCAGTTTATTCTGCTATAAACTGATAAGCATTAAACCTTTTTTTAATGTAATAATTAAGCATAAAATTACTCTTATTATTGTTTTCAACTTTATAAAACAGCTTAAAATGCAAGATTTGTATCTAAACACATGGATTGCAATGCGAATTTGCTAACAATACCTGTCACTGTAGCGAGTTGAGAAAGAAATTTTTCTAAAATGAAACTAATAAAAACCTATCTACGGTCAAAGATTTTGGTGATAAAAAGGCCCGAACGATTAATTTAAAAAATTTAATGTATTTTGTGTAAAACATAAAAAAAAAAAAGGTTTCTTTGTATCTAGCGTTTCATTTCAAAGTATTATTTTTGAACTCGATTTGTTATTATTTTCCGTGCAATTTATCAGCAAGTTTATAAATTGTCAGGGGCGGCAGGAAAAATTTTGCAAGAGGGCGGCAAGAAGGCTAAGGACGGCACTGTGGCGAGGAAAAAAAACTTATCACACCAGCACGCATATTTTTTTACTTTGATTTTCCCGCAGTTTATTTTTACAATTCTATTTGTCTTATTTTAAACTTTTTTCCGCGAAGACCTAAGTAGAAAAACAAGCAACCAATAACATAATATAATTTGCAAATAGAAAACAAAAACGCTGAAAAGTTTCAAAGTATTTTTTCGGTTCATTAATCAAAACTGATATATGAATCAAAATATTAGTTTTAAAACCAATAAACGAAAAATCAACCAACAAAATTTTAGAAAAAGGTAAATAAGGCGCTTAAAGTTATCTGTGCAACAGACAACAATGTGTTATTTCGAACGATAATAAATATTCTAATTTACTAAAAATAAAATGCGGAGTTCCCCAAGGTTCCATTCTTGGTCCTCTTTTATTTTTAATTTATATTAACGATCTTCCACAATCACTAAAAAAACTTGATGCAATAATGTTTGCTTATGACGCAAATTTATTTTATTCATCAGCATCAATTAAAAATCTCTTTGAATCTGCAAATGATGACCTTGAGAGTCTAAACATTTGGTTTAAATTAAATAAATTATCTTTAAATCAAGAAAAAACAAAATACATCTTGTTTCATTCCAACCAGCAAAAAACCAAAATACCAAGCATGCTACCATTACTAAAAATTGATAACATAAACATCGAAAGAACTGAAACTATTAAATTTCTTGGGATAATTATTGACGAAACGATTTCTTGGAAACCCCATATAAAAACATTAAATACAAAAATATCAAAAAGTATCGGCATACTTTACAAAGTCAAAACTATACTTTCCCAGGAGAATCTGAAAGTTCTCTACTTTTCTTATATACAAAGTTATCTAACATATACTAATATTGCCTGGGGAAGTACAAATAAATCTAAATTAAGTTCTCTATATACACACCAAAAACACGCATCAAGATCGATTTATAATAAAAATAAATTCACTCATGCCGATCCTTTACTTAAAAACTTAAATGCTTTAAATATCTATCAAATTAACATCTATCAAAATGTTTTATTTATGCTCAAATATAAGCTCGGACTTGTCCCAACTCATTTTACTAATAACTTTTTTCAAACCAACGCCAACAGATATATCACACGAGGAACCGGAAACTTTACATCGCCATAAAAAAAAAAAAAATTTTCGAGATTTTCAATTGTATACCGTGGCCTCTATTTATACAACAAAACAATTCCTCAAAATATAGAACTTACTAAATTGGATAATCTTATTGCCCTGAAGAAAAAACTAAAAGATCTCATAATTAACAAAACCAATTTTATCGATATGTATTAAATATAAAAGAACAATTAATATATTAAAATGTAAAAAGAATAATTTAAGCTATAAAAATAAATAAAAAAGAAGTAAAACATTAAATATAAAAAAATATATATTAAATATAAAAAAATAAATACAAATTGTTAGCAACTATACATAGTAAAATATTACTGAACAGTAGACCTCAAAAAATTAATGTGTGTCTTTATTCTTTAAATTTTTAGTTTATTTTGTATTTTAAAGGTTCTCGATGAAAAGACTTTTCTTAGTCTTCTGCGAGTTTCCTTACAACTACATAGTACTACTAATATATGTTGATATATATTTTCAACAAACAACATATATTTTCAACGACAACGACAAGCAAGTCCTTAGTAGCCGTGTGGTGCGACGGACTTGCGTATATTTTTTAAATGCATGGGTTAATAGCCAGCACTTTATATTATAAACCACGAATTTATTATTTTAACTTGCATGAGTTAAAATGTCAAACGCGCATGCGTAAAACAGCATTGTTAACGCTCTTTAGATATTGTAAATATTTGTGGTGGACATTTATAAAAACTGGAGACATGTAAATATTATTTGTTTTTGAAATATATAATAATGATTGTTTTAAAAAAAAAAAAAAAAAAAAAAAAAAAAGAGCTTTTCGAGCTTTTATGGCCGCCCAAGTATCGATCATATTGTCGGAGCTCACCTTTTCAGTCAAACCTTCTTTATTCGAAATAATCAAAGATTAGTAATGCGATCCTGACCCATAGTTGGTAAGAAAGAGTTTTTTACAATCTTCAGTTTACGAAACAATTGTTCACCCTCAGCAACTGACTCAGGAATAGTATTGAAAATCTGGAGTATAGTGCAAATGAACGGAAAAAGGCGTTCAAGCTTCTTCTCGAAAACTTGATTTAGTAGCTGCAGTGGGTTTCCTTGCGTTTAATTTGTTTTGCGGGCATTTGTTAAAACGACAAACTTCTCTAATGAGATCCTCTTTGTTCATATTTCTTGGATAAAACCGTACATGTTCGCAAGCTTTATTTTGAACGGAAAGGTTATCAAGCAACAGGGAACGTATACAAAAAACAAATAACTAACTGAAGAGCTTAATTGAGTGATTTTAGTCTGTGTTATGGATATAAATCCCTATCCCTCTGTTTATTTTTTTCTTCGTCTGCTGCCTTTTTAGTAGCTTTAGCACGGTTTTAAGCATCGGAAAATTTCTTTCGACCCATTTTTAAAAAACACATAAAATGTTTTGTAATTTATAATTAGTTTATAAATAAAGGTTTTAATACCATATATCATCATTTATACAGATCGGAAGTTTTACTAAAAAACAAAAGTTCTTTTATATAACAGTTGGATAAAAGAGCATAAATTAATTTTATTTTACTTACGGTTTTGGTGTTGGAGTATTTGCATCAGTCACTACTTCTTGTTTATTTGTTTTCTTTTGTTTGAAAACAAAAGAAAATTTGTTTTCAAACAAAAGTTGAAAGTTTGAAAATTGCCTTTTTTTTATTGTTGAAGATACTGTTTAAAATATTTTTATTTCCAGCAAACTTGTTCTATTCAATACATTAAAATCCGCAAAAGATCGTTACATCAACCACACCCTAATCCTAGGCGCGGGTAACGTACGGGGGTAATGTCTAGGGCCAGTAGTAACTGTTTTTAAATAAAAACAGTTCGTGGATGATTCCAATAAAATTTTAGGTAAGTATTTGCAAATTTAGTTTATCTAACATGCAAAATTAGTTTATCTAACATCTATTCTCGCACATCCGGGCGAGTTTAGATGCATTGGGCGAGAATATACTCATTCTATGGGCGAGGTTGAGTTACTTTTGGTAGGTTAGGCAGAAAACAATTTTAAGCATAGCCAACCATTTTAAACAAAATAAACTTTATTATACTAACAGAATAAACTATGGACGATAAATAAATATAAAACTGTAATTTAAAATGTACTACATATTTACAATATAATAATTAACATATTTACTCGGTTGAGTTAGATAAGCTAGTTTGGATTCGTCAAATTTAGTAGCAAAAAACTTACTAAAAACTAACAAAATTTCTTTGACAGATACTTTTTAATAACAATTTCTTTGAGATAAAGGTTGATTTGATTTTGATTAAGACTGATTTACTGCTCTAAATGCCTTTTTGTTGATGCAGTAGTGTGTTCACTGACTTATAAGCAATCAAAGATAGCGGGCGAGATTCAGTGATGGGCAAAATAACATCAAGTTACCCTAAAAAACTATCATTTTATGCTGCAAAGTATAGCTTTAACCAATCAAGTTCAATCAATTTATCCTGCAAAGTATAATTTCAACCAATCGAATCCGCAAAACTTGCATCCCTATAATGCGTTACTTTAAAGGGCTTTTTTTTTTTTTTTAACGAATCAGAAATAGCTGCTTTCATAGGTTAAGAACCAATCAACTTATCCGCTTTTGCCTTAATGGCATAGCCAAGAACCAATTATATTACGCGGTTTCTTAAAAAATTGCAGCTCCTGAAAAAAGCATAGTTTTCACTTCAGAATATTTGCATTATTTTATTTTTAATTTTAAAGTTGGAATAAGAAAATTTAATTTTTAAATTCGAAAAAATAAAATGATTTTTAAATCGGAAAAACTTTCACTAAAGCTGACTGAAAACGTTAAATAAGTAATATTTTTAATTAATTTGTGTAGTACATCACTTCCAGGATATGACGGGGTCTAAATCCACCACTGAATATTGTGATTTTTTATTATTATTTTTATATTCAAATCTAGTTGTATGAGATAAAGAGCTTAATAATATTTCCATTTTGAAAATATTTAATGTTTACTTCCTACTTTCCTGTTACAAGCGAAATGATGCATTACATTAGAATTACATCAGGGAGAAGGTGTATTGCTTTTTACTGCTTAAAATCTTCAAGACATTGAGCAAACTCCAAACATTTATATGTTTATGTCAAATAAAGATGATTTGAAAAAGATTGCATAATTAGAGATTTGGAAAAAATTCTAACTTAGTTAGAATTCACCCCCCCCCCCTCCTTTTCCACTTTGTTGTTCACAACAAAATAAAATCTTTATAAACAAAAACCGGCCGGTTGCATTATTAATAATTAGGAACATTAATAATACAGTATAATTGGGAATTTTATAACAATTTTTATACCTTATACTGACATTATTTGACATCGTTTTTTCAAAACCATGTTCATAGTTTTTAGTTTTTTATTTATTTTTCATTTTGATATGATTAACAATATACTTTATACTTTGATAGAAAATATAAAAAATCTGCAGACTCTGAATTATTCTTATTTTATAATGGCTTGCTTTGAAAATTTTACAATTTTTTCCTAATTGAGTTGCACAGACATCGAGTAACTGTTTCGTATTTTTTTTATCAATTTCTTTTTTATCACATCTTATTTAATTAATCTATTTTTTACTTTTTAATTTTGTAAAATCTGATAATAAAAATATAACTTTTTTTTTTGGAGTCGTTACAGAGTTATTAATATAGATTTAGGTACCAGCAATTTTTGGTATCAAGTTAGAGGGGATAGTTTATATGAAAATAAGAGTTAACTCAAAAAAATTTAAAGTTTACGAGTAGCTATCTTATTTAAGAAAAGTTTGAAAAATCAAAATAAATAAACCGCTTCAAAGACGCCATTTTTTGTAGAATTACAAAGAAACGCGTCATTAAAAATAAGTAAACGTAATCTTCAACTCTCCAACGGTTTTTTTTTTTTCTTCCTGCATATAAGGTGGTACATACCTCAAAAAATTCAAAGTTTTCAAAATTTAAATGATCAATTTTTCTGGTCAATTTGACATTGCTGATTCTGAAAATAAGATCAAAATTTGATTAAACAGCATCTAAATTAGTCTAATTTAGCATTTAAAATGTTTATAATTTTCTAGTTCCTTAGTAACGGTCTTAGCAACCAGGGTGATACCTGAATTTATTTTATTTCCAATCTATATTTGTGTTCATTCAGTATGGAAATTAACTTTATAGCCTATAGCTTCTTGTTTTGACTTAAAGACATATATTTTCAAACAACACAACCACGGTATTTCCATATATTTACTGGATTTATGTAATGAATCTACGTTAATGAAGCTTTGCATAGTTTAATATGGAAACGGTGCCCCAAAGAGATTTTTGTAGGAAATTTATTAATTGATATAGCTTTTTTATCTGCAGTGCTATGTTTCAATGAAGGTGGTTATGGTTTGTTAAATGTTTATCATAGCTTTGGTTTGCAACCTGGTCAATTTTGTATATACGGCTTACATAAATATGATATAAAAGTTACGCATACGCATAAAAAGTTATAAAAAAAAAATCAAGTGATATTGTTAAAAAACGAAGAAAAAAGCTCAGAGCAATAAAAAAGTGTTTCGATGGCAAAAATATTGCTATAGAAGGTAAAATGTATGCTTCTGGAACTTTTTAGACTTTATAGTAATTGTTTAGAATAGTTTTTATTCTTTTAACGAGTTTTTCTCAGATCCGCATTTTTTCAACTTTGATCCTAAATAACTTAAAATCTGTTCTGTCAAATTTATTGAAATTTTCAGGATTAATTCTTTACATAGAAGTCTATGTTCTGAACTAAAAAAATATTATTATTTTATTTTTTTTACTTATTTTTATATGCATTTTTGTACTTCTTTTTGGGGAAAATTACCTGAATTATTGTAATTGAGCAAATTAAAGTTATACTTCGGATTTATTATTATTTTTTTAGTTCAGAACATGCCCTCCAACCTTACTGATTAGTTTGCAAAGTTTGATGTAAATATCTTTTTGCAATAAAAAGATATATTGGAACAAAAAATTTGCATAATTAGGGTATTTGCATAAATATTTTTAAGAATAATTATTTTTTGAAATTTTTTTTTTAATTTTTTTAATTTGTTATTTTATTTTTGTCAAAATAAATCAAAAAGACATAACTAAGAACCAATATTTTATGATATAATTTTTTGAGGTATGTACCACCTTAAGTTAAAGTTTTCAAGCTAAAAGTTGAGTTTTTTTTTATAACTTGAAAACAAAATTAGAATTTTAAAATTTTTTTATTAACTATTTATGTAAACCCAAATAAGTTGCAACAATTAAAACCATGTTTTTTTATAACTGTTTTATTTATAAGTTCATCTAATAATATGGCTCTGATTTAAAAAAAAAGATTTTTACAGGACCCAAACTTATCTAAAAAATTATAAACTATTTACTTTTCATTGTATATGAAAATACGCGGTAAAATGTTTTACATCAACACTCGTTTTGAAAATTCATTAATTGTATAACTTACTCTAGTTTATGCTTCAAAATAAAATATAGAGGTGTCCCGGATAGAATATTCTGTCGGATATCCAAGTCGGATTTGTATATTATCCGGTGTCCGGCCGGATAATAAAATAATCCCGTTGGTTATGTTGGATATTTCATGTTAACCAATATTAAGAAAAAAAACTTGTTTAACTATTGCTGCAGTCTTAAAGATACAGTCTTAGACCTGATCAAGCCATTTGGTAATTAACAGAATGAGAGAACCCTAGAACACAAATTCTAAAGTATTATTATTTTAAAATAATCTAACGTTAGTTGACTTTTTTCAAAAAAATTTTGTTCAAGTTATATAGTTCAAATAAATAAGAATTAACTGTGCATAAGAACAACAGATTTTATCATTTATTTATGAATTTATTTACACTATGTATAAACAATAGCGTTTTTTACCATTTCTCCGCGTTGAGGTAAAATTTTACCTCAACGCGGAGAAATGGCTTTTAAAAGCCATGATTGCTTTTTCTCATAAATTTTTTCATATTCATAAAACCGAAAATGTAGAAGATGCTGGCGGTGATAATAATTTGAGGGCTAATTCTTTTAGCAGTATATGATAACCAACCATAATCTTTAGTTATTTAAAGCAGTTGTCATAGCTATTTTTCATGTACTTGCTTTGACTTTTCATTATCAATATCACATATCTTTTTGATAAACACTTTTATTGAAATTAACTTTAAATAAGAAATGAAAAAGCAATAAAAGTTCGATAGACATTTGCTTTATCATTTCACGCATTTTTTTTTTACAATTAGTATCTTACTTTTAAACAATCTTACGGAGTTGAAGAAGTCGAAGGTTCAATTTCAATTTTTCTTTTTTAGGCACCAAGATTTTCAAAAGTTAAAAATCGCTGGTGCCTAATATAGAGTCATTTTTATTATAAACTCGTTAATAATTTCACAGTCATTTATAACAAGATTTTCAGGTAAACAATATTTTTACCTATATTTCTACCTATATTTGCTTAAGCAATTTTGGACCAATAACAATAGAAGTGCGTTGATCGCTTTTAAAAAAAACTTGACACTTAATTAAGTCAATAGATAGAATGATAAGAATAATAATCCATCAATTATTGCTTTTAAAAACATATTTTAAAATACTTTTTCGGCACTATGATCAGAAAATATATTACTTACGGTTATCACAATGGCTGGATAATTTAGAACAAAATCCCAACAAAGATTCAAACCAAATAAATTGTAAAGTGCGCTAAAACATTTTTCTTGCTAAAAAAGTTCTTGATACAGGTATTACTCATAATTTATAATGATGGTTTAGGATTTTTTAAAATAATTGTTTTTTATTTGCAAAAATAAGTTGCTCTAAGAAAAGTCTTCAAGCTGAGTTTCCACTCATCTGTTTTATTACGGGAGCGGCAAAGAGAACGTAAAAATAATTACGTGTGCATGCGCAGTTTTCCTTCAGACTAATTTAAACTTTTATTACCCATGCTCAATTGATTCTTTTTTCCTTTCCTTACCCGTTCCCGTAGAAAAAGTAGAAATTTGTCTTTAGATCTTATCACAACGCACCGCAGAAGAACATTTAGCTAGGAAGTTCTTCTATTCTTATAACCAATGTTGCAAATGCGGTCAGAGCTGACACCGAATCTTCGAACTCTTGGTTTTGAAGCAAGCACTCTAACTACTGCGCCAAAGCTTGTCTCTTTATAGGTAGTACTGCAATACCATACTTGAACTAAACCTAAACTGATATTTGACCTTTGGTTTTCGCATCAAAAATATCTTACAAAGATAAAACAGCCGCCGTTTTAAAATAATTTTTATTTTTAGTTTTTCTAGTATAGTTTTATTTAATTCAATATAATATATCAGGGTTTTAAGTTTTAACTTAATATGCCATAAAGAAGCTTAAATGATATTGCTTTCTTTTTTATTCAAATAATTTTAGCATTATTAATTATATAAGGTAGTATTTTTCTTTAAAACTTTTTTTTTTTCTTTAAACTTTGATATAGTATGAAGTAAGCAATCCAAAAATACCACCTTGAGAGTTTTGTGCGTGTGTGTGTGTGTGTGTGTGTGTGTGGCATTTTTACTTTGGTATTTCAACTGACAATAGTTAATTTAACATTTGGCTTTTTCCATCTTCCCTTCCTTGTTTTGATTTTTCATGCTTTAAAATGCAAAAAAATATAAATAAGAATAAATTATAAGAAATGAATAAAGTATGAGAAAAATAGGAAATGTATTAATATAAAGTAGGAATTTTTTAAAGAAAAGCTATAAGTTTGTAAACGAACTCATTATAATTCAATTTTATAATATATTATTTTTTAACGAATCAAGTCGTGTTGTCATGCAGATGTTCGAAAATGTTTTTATGAAATTAGCGAGTAAAACTTGAAGTTTATTATACAAATTTGTTTAGCTTATATAGCTTTCTAAAAATCAATATTTTATTTTACAATTTATACTGGTAAACAATCCAGTTTCAATACTTTAATAGAAACTATGGAAATTAAACCGCAGTTTTGTTTGAAATGTGATATGTAACATTCCTAACAGAAATATATATATTTTTTCAATGCAAGGAATTAATTTAGAATAGTTTTTAAGAGTAAAAAGAATGGAGGTTATACTAAGATCCTTTTGTTATCGTACTTTAATGGTAAGGTGTGCACGAAAATACAATAGTTTTAATAAGATCCTGACGTCTGATCAAGTAGAGCAGGTTTTTTTTTTTTTTTTTTTTGTCAAATTATTTATTGATTTTTTAAAGCATAAAATCCGAAAAAGCCGGTTAAAAAGTTTTCCGCTACATTATAATCCCGTAAAAACGTTTCTTTTTTCTTTAATTTCTTTAATATAATGAAGAATTTATATAAATATAATGAAGAACTATTTTTTTAAGCTCTATAAATCTAATTTTTAATTTAAAAAGTTTTTAATTCTAATATTATATTTTATTTCCTGAAATTAAAGAAAAGCTATCATAAAATATTATAATTAGGTTTTCAAATGAAAGTAGCAACAATAATTTGAATACTTCTTTTAATGTTTCGTTGAAAGCAAATAATAATAATAATAATAATAATAATAATAATAATAATAATAATAATAATAATAATAATAATAATAATAAAAACAATAATAAAAGAAAACAAACAAACAAACAAAAAAGCAATGTAACCTTTTTTGCTATATACATGAATACCTGCGGAGAAAGAATCTCAATATTATGCGTAGTCAAAAACAACTTTGACTTAGGAGCAGAAATGTTTCAACGGCCACCTTACAACAATGGCCATAAAAAAAAAATTGAAATTACATTTGTGAGAGTCAATTAATTTATTTTGACGTCACCATAAGAGCCCCAAGTGTAAATTCAAAAATTTAAATTAATACATTTTAAAGTGTTTAATTAAACTTAAATAAACTATTGCACAAACTTATTTAATGGGAAACTTTCCATTGTTTTACTTTGCATAAATTGTCGGTGTCTGCTTTTATTCTGGATGCCAAGTTCGAAGAGTATCGGTAAGGTTTTTTTTTATTTTAATTTATTAGGCTTCATTTTTAAGAAACACCGTTTACAAGTGCTTCTAAAAAGTAAATTAAACTTAATAGAGTGTCTGCATAACAATGACAAACCTAAATACTGGTTTACTTTTATAATTTAATCAACTCTACTTCTTTCAAGGCTACTATTCCCTACGGGCATTTGTTTTTAAAAGTTACGCTCTAAATGTCTGTTAAACGTTTTTTAAATGTCTTTTAAACGTTCTTTACGTAAGAATGTTTAGAAGGTTAAGTCTTTATTGTTCGTAATTCTAAAAATTTAAATTTATCTTTAAAAGTCTCAATTTTAAGAATAAGAAATTGTGTAAATAAGTCAAACAGATTCTTTTCTACTTTAAAGTCACGGAACCTTGCGTCAAGTTTATCAATTACTTTTAGACTCCAGGACCGACGACACGGACTTCGAAGTGCCTCTAATCAAATATATTCATAAGCAATTTGAAATTATTTATATGGTGTTTTAAATAAATATAAAAAATAATAACGTTTAAACAATAAAGATAGAAGAGCCGCAAATAATTGTAGAGGCATCGTTTCCACTCAATCTTTTCTAAAAAAAAAAAAAAAGTAGAACTGTTTGTATGGAAGTCATTAAAACATTGTGTTGAGCTCGAGTTTATGTAAGACGATTTTTTTAAAATAAGTTTGTCAGAGGCTTTTTAAAATTAATTTGTCATGGGCTAAATTGTCAATTTTTCTTTTTTTTGTCTTTGTTTTATACTTTATTTCGAGTCACTTTAAAGCTTGAGAAAATCGTTCGAAAATTTACTATTTTAAGCTATATATTATTATGTAATATTTATACATCAGTTTGCATTAAAGAACAATGACTGGTTAGCTTCTAAAAAGCCGTGCAGTTACCACTACTATTGCATTTTTATTAGATACTAGTTTAACTTCTTGTGCTTCCAAAGTAATTTTACGAATGCATCTTTTGCTGATCGTTTCACTTCTGCTATTAATTCTTCTTTTATTGGTTCTACATTTACTGTTACTTCAGCAATCCTGAGCTTGCGCTTGCATTACATATAATGTTTTATAATGGTGTCATACTATATAAAACTTAAATATTCAAAGCCAAACTTTGTTGATTACTTTCTTTAACTTTCCACATCGCGTAGGCAAATGAAAATATTATATTTGAAAGCGATACTTTGCTTCATACTATAAAAGAATATTTTTAAATTGTAAATTTCTACAGAAACATCATTTTACGTAATTTCTCGTAAACAAGAGTTTACGAGAAATTACGTAAAAAATAGGAATTGATTCTACAATCTGTTGAGTAATTTAACTTAAATAGAAATATTTTAAATGCTTTTTGATTTATGTTATTGTAGATACACAGATCTCCCATATAAACAGTAGATACACAGATCTTCCATATAAACAGTAGATACACAGATCTTCCATATAAGCGTTTGAATCTCCGATTTTTTAGAGTTTATTACCTTTTTTACTTGAAATGAGTCAAAATACGAGTAATACAGCTACGAATACAGCATAATTGACACCTTAAAGTAAATTTATGAAACCCCCTAAAACATACTACATTGCTCTATACAAGAGATGTAGACATTACTTCAGAATCTTGAAAAATTTTTTAGTTAAGAGACAGATTGCTTGCGCCCATTCTCAAAGTTCCCCCCCCCCCCTCCCAGTTTAAATAATTTAATTACGTCCATGCATTACGATTTAATTTAAAAAATTTTGATACAAGTTAAACCCGTTACAATGCCTACACAAAAGGAATATATTATTAAAAACAGCATTGCAATAACTTTATGAATTTATTACATCAGCATTAATCACACTACACAAAAATCATTGTTTGTTATTTTTATCTTTTTGTAGTATAGAGAAGAGGGGTACACAGTTGTGAAGAATTTATTATCGGAGGAAGAACTGAAACAAACTCGAGTTGCTTTAGATGAGCTTAAAGAAAGGTAAAGTGAAAACTGTTTGTTCAGGTTTCAAACTAAAGGCCTTCAGTTTGAAATCAGTACAAACTATTTTCCTAACTTTTTAATCTTCCTTAAGGAAGAAGTAGGTAAAATTTTAACTCATACTTTTAATACTTTGACTATAATAATATTATTCACTAACACTAGTGCAAAAAGTTTACATTATTTTTAAATAAACTCCATTTAAAAGGTTCCATTTATTCCTAAAACTCAAAAAAAAAAAAAAAAATTGTTAATAAAAAAATGGAATATAAAATTAATATAAAAAATGTCGGGAAAAAACTAATACTTTATTATTTTATTATTTCATCACATTTTTTAAAATAAAACATTTAAGTTATTTTTAAGAAATATCTTTTTTAATAAAATGAAATGTTTTATAGATTAGGCTTAAGAATAATGAAATTATTATGAAATACGCAACTATTCTGCAAAATCCATCCCCATCGATTTAAGGTTCTGCATTGTTTACTTTGCGAGGTTTTGCCAAATTTACATTATTAAACTTTAAACTTCTTTAAAAAAGATTTTGGTCAAAAATGTTTTTTATTAAAACATGTGAAAAGGTTTTTATTAGAAAAACTGTAAAAAACTTAATAAAATTGAAGGCTTAAATTTTAATAAGATTTGGTTTTACTACACAAGTTTTTTGTGAAAGGAAGTGTTTTTGAAGTCGTTCGTAAAAATTATTACATCTTTAAATATATATCTATTATTCGCACTAGTCCGAAATGGCTCAAAACTTGAACTTGAGTTTCCAAAGAATCCCTTAAGGGGAGGGGGGGGGGATTAAAGTATACATGTTCCCATTTCAAAAAATGCAAAAATTGAAATCAATTTCGTCCGAGAAAGAAAATTGGTTTTGAATTTTTAACATTTTATGAAGAAATCCGGTTGACATAATTTTTGAAAAAAATGATTTTGACTCATTCTAAACTGGAAATACCATCCAAATGTCTCTATATGTAGCATATTTGTGTGCTGGAACATTCCGTTATTATGTGTATAGGTTTAGGAAAATCCTTAGTTTTAAAAAAACATTAGTCTATTAAGTGGTAGTTGTAGAAATTTTGTTTGAATATAACAAAAGCATAATAGAGTCTTTTTTATCACAATTAAGTTAAAATGATAAACACTAAACAATTTTAATTCATATTTATTCTTCCAAACAAATAAAAATCACATTGATTATTTCTTTTTACATTCTACAAATGTTTGCTGTTAAATTCGACCACTGATGCTTCCAATTTCATTCCATATTCTGGGTGATGAGAGGGCCTTTTAAATCTAGTCCAATGAACACTGAAGCAGTGATGAATAGACTCAGTTTCTTGGTCGCTGTAACGCCCCAAAGACTCTTTTCTCTGAGTAACAAAGTCTTGAATTTGATAAAAAACTGAACGAACCTTTGGAGTGACACTGATCATTGTAAGTTGAAGATAGGTGCTTTTAAAGTTGTTGATTTTATTAATATAGTTTTCATCCAGTGCATTGCCAAAGAAAACTGTCACAACAGAATCAAATTTCCTGAATGTGTCAATGATGGGAAATGTTTCAAAAGCGCAATTTTTCTCAGCAAGCTGTTGCAATACATCAATGTTTTTCAATAGTTTGTGACACTCATTCCTAGAAAATTGACCTCCATGAAAAGGCTGACATTTGATGTGAAGAGCTGATGGCCACTCATCAGCCTTTGACCAACGGTCCTTCAGTGCTTTGTTGAGGTGATTAACAACACCCAGGAGTAGATGAAGTTCCATCGGAAGAATAACGTCTAAGACAAGCATTCTATCTTCCACAGAAATAAGGGGATCATGAATGACATTTTTGAAGATTTTTTTTAGATCCTTGCTAGCATTTTCAAAGGCTTTGAAACACTTCCGTAGTGTTCCAAAAGTGTGAAAATTCCCTTTGAAGGACAGATTCTTGGAGTCTATATCACACCATGTGCATGGATGAGTACTAGCATGTGACTGCATTCCACACAGGATGTTAGCTACTTTCATGTCACATGAAATAAAGTAATTCACATTGTTTGGTGTAATTAGGTTCAGGATTGTTCTCAGATTTTCATAATTTTCTGTAACATCTTCAGCAATGGCTACAAGAAACTGACGTTTAACACTACTGTCCTTTCAAAGCTGAGAAGTCAATAACTTTCTTTTAGGTGGACAGAGTGGTTGAGATGATAGATCCTCCTGGATTCCACCTCCATCTACGCCAAGTTTTACTATATGATCAGTAAAATCTTGTCTTCTCTTCAAAATTTCATCTGTAAATGCAGAGAGTTCTTTCCAGTGGACCACTGTTTGATGACTGATTTTATTCTGATCATAATGAACATCAATTGTTGTTTGGGTGAAGTGATCAGAAAGCTGCTTACCAAGTTAAGAGAATTTTTTCACTATTTTGTCATAACTATTTTAGATTTTGACACTTGATTGAGAGTTGTAGCAAGTTTTTTAATTCCTGTATTTGACAATCCTGTGTTAGATTGCACATGCACCAAATCTTGGGCAGTCAACTCAGATTCTTTTTTGAAGAGTTCCTTTTAACATGCAGGGCCTAAAAACGTAGTAGAAGAGAGAAAAATGAAATAGTCCATTCTTTGTAGAACCTTCTTTTACTTTTCATCAATTTGGTACAAAGGTAAGTATTATTGTATTCTTTTAAACAAAGGCTTGTCCATGGGAAATTGATAAAAAATCCTAATATTAGTTTTTTGTTTAAATTCATAGGTGAAATTACAAATATATCTGTATTATAAAAATTAAAATAAATCTTTCAAAACAATACCTTGTGTTATAGGCAATGGTCTTCCACCCCCAGATCTTCTTATTTTGATGATTCCATGGGGAGATGCATCTTTGAAAGAATTACAGATGATGCAGTTTGCTCTCCAACCTTCAAATTTTTAGATGCAAACAGCTTCATATTCTCCCTGAAGGTAGATTTAATGTGGAAAACCTCTTCTAATGATTGTTAAGCAGTCTGAACATCTTTTCTCAGATTTTGATGATGATGATGATGATGATGATGGTGAATGCTTGATGTTTCCAAAGGGTGTCTCTCATTTAGCTTGAGGTAGCCATTTTTTCAAATGAGACAATCACAGTCCTAACCTCTTGTTGAGGGACGGGTTTTAATTTGGTCAAAATTGAAAAGACTTGGAAGTGTCACATTTTTGCCATTGTGCCTTTTTTGGAGGTTAACTTTGCAGCAATCACAAACTCCCAATGGAACCCTTTGATCGGCAAAATTTCATTAGAAAATATTTCTTTGACTCGCTCAATCAAGAAGGAGGTTAAAACTCTTTGAGACTTTCTCATACAAAGATAACAAACAGTTTTTCTGCAATCATCATGGGATTTAGCTGAGTTAGGCATTTTTAATGAAATAACTTGATTTGACACAATTCATGTAACAAAGCAACTAAGGGTCAATGCCTTTTCCCGAAAAAAGAGAAAAAAATATTTTGCCAGATGACATATTATGACATTGTGCAAACTACAAATTTAACATTTTTAGCTTAATTCAAAAAGCATTATTTCTGTCCTGTTATAATTACTTATACTTTGAACTTACAAATGAGGTGTTTAGAAATATACATTGAAAATTTAGGATCTTTGAATATTAACATTCTTATACTAGATTTTTTAGGAATGAGTGAAAATCCTAATAAAAAGAAAAATTTTTATAAAATAAAAACAAATACGCCTTAAGAAATAACAATTTTGTATAAGAACCGCTTTGTAAAACAAGATTTAATCAATTTTGTATTTCATATCGTGCACCTTATCTCTGGAATAGGATTGTTTTACCAAATTTTGATTTGTCGATTGCTTTTCCAGTCTTCAAAAATAAATTAAAAAAATTTCATTCTCTCAATTAAAAATATTTTAATACTTTTAATAACTTAGCTATTACAATATAAAATGAAATTTTATGATACAATTTGTTTATTTATATTATAAGTTTTTTTTTCTTTCTGGTATTGTAATACGTATTGTTGAATTTACAAGTCTACGGATTTTACATGTTGTAAAGAATTTTATTCTGTAATACGAACACGAAAAAAAAAATTAAAAATAGACATAATTATATATACTTTTTTAGTATTTATTTATAGACATAAATAAATACTAAAAAAGAAATTCATAAAAACAAATTGAGAAAGTTTGAATTGAAATCAAATGAAAACTTATCACTACTTGAAAACTCTGAAAAAATATTGAGAAGAGCATTTTTGAGATGAGCCTTAAAATAATGCCAATAGAACAATTTTTGAGAAAAGTCTCAAAAAGATGACAAGAGGATAATATTTGAGAGGAGCCTCAAAAGGACAAATTTTCACTTGGTATGTTAGAAAAAAAAATCTATTTAAAAAGTTATTACAAAAAATGCATTTTTTGTTGAAAAAAACAATTGCGACAATTAAAAGGTCAACTGAAAAGAATGGAAGAACGGAAGAAGATAAATTGGAATGGAAGGAATACCGGAAAGTGATTCTGAAAGTTGAAATAAATCTATAAAAAAACGTTTAGTATTTTAATAAACAAACTAAATTTAAGTAGTATAATTATTGAAAGGATGCATAGGGTCAGAAAAACCAGACAAAGTAAACCTCGATAAATTTTAATAAAACTTCTGAACTATAAAGTTAAAATTAACATACAAAAGAATCAAAAAAAAATTAAAAGGAACAGAAATGTTTTTAGAAAAAAATTTAAACTTTTTTTTAAACAAACAGAAATATTTTTAAATAAAAATTTTTCTTTAGACAGCTTAACTATTTAAAAAAATCTTTTTGAAGAAATGAGAACTCAAAGGACTTTTTTTTTCCCTTAATTTTTTTGACTTTTTGAATATTTCGTCTAGATGATTAATGATTTTTTTCTCTATTGAGCTTAATTATTTCTTACTGAGCGGTTGATACTCCTTAGCGTGCCCCCCAAAATATTTTTTCTGGCAGAGCAAATATTTGCTTAGCTAAAGAATTATAAAAGTTTGTTCTATTTTCAGTGTAAACAAAATTGCTTGCCTGTCCTGTTGGTAAAAAGTTTTTTCAACCTACGGTGTCGGTGATAAACTTGGAAGTTTATCTTATCGTTTTTTCTTACGTTCATTTTTCTCAGAAATTTCTTGTCTAGCCTGGTGCTGCTTTTATATCTTTCACATTTTTTTATTCAACAGTTACCACTTTTTTTTGTTTTCCTAAATGCAGCTATAATGTTAGAAGATGACTTTTTGAATGCCCTAATCACTTGGTAAATTGCTAATATTTTTCCAGCTTTGTGAAGCATCCATGAGTTGATTGCTGGATTAAATGCAGTTTTATTTCAGCAATCAACTAAAAAGGCCTATAATACCTATTTCCAGTGTTTGCAACATGTATGTATGTTGTGTTGCTAAAATCAAAATGGTTATCCATGCTCCTTTGCTTTATTTTTGACTGCTATGCACAAGTTAGCATCGCAGTTGTCATATTTTAGCAACGATCGATTTACTTGACTGTTGTATAAAAATTTTGCAAAAATGATTCATAAGCAGTTTTATAAAAAAAAATTTAATTATTAAAAAAAAAATTTTATTGAAAATTTTGGGTTCCATTTGCAAAATGTCATTAATTTTGCAAGAAATTAGATATTTAATAATTGGTTTCAGAAACTAAATTTGACAATTGTGCAAACAACCTTTGATTTTGATGATCTTCATTTTTTTAATAATATTCAAAATATTTGCAAATAAAAAAAAGATGTTTTAGTATTAAACCTTGTTACTGCTCATTAACTTCTATTAATTCTAAGAAAAGTTTTACAAATCTCAAGAACCTGTTGTTAATCTTTAAAATTTATTGATAAAAATAATATATTTTAGATCTATAAAATCGTTTCAAGCAGGTGAAAAAAGTGATATTTATGAAGTTGAACGAGGTGCAGACGGGAAACAAATTTTAAATCGTATTAGATTTCCGTGCGAATTACATGAAACATTTTATAATCTACAGCGACACGATAAAATTTTGGACTGCGTTGAAGATTTAGTAAATATTTTAATATTAATTTTTTTTTGAATAATTTTTATATTTAAACACCCTGAAAAAAAAAATACTACGTTGTCCAATGTCTGCTTTTACTTTTTAACTAAACTTTTAATCTAGATCGGTCCATCCTTTCGATATATTGCACAAGACAAACTAAATTTAAAACCTGCATGCACTGGAGCTGCAGTTCGATGGCATCAAGACTGGGCTTTTTTCCCTCATACAAATGACAGTGTTCTTACGGCAAGCATATTGTTGCACGACACAACAAGATCAAACGGTAACAAATTACTATAAATAATCAGCGTTAGTTTATAAACTCAAATTTTTTTTGAAAATAAGATATATAGCAGAAATTACGTTATTTAAAGTAGAGTTAATAGGGTATATAATTATTGTATGTATGACACGCAATAAATACTTAAACAACTAGTATTGGTTTATTTTTTATTTTGTACATAGGTCAGTTTTAGTTTTATAGAGATTAAACCAAAAGTGACTTATGTACAAGATAAAAAGTTACTCAAGGTAATATAGCCTGCCGTATCTCTAATTTTGGCACTATTTATTACCCAGTTAACACACGACCCCTAATAAACGTTTAACAACGTTGTTTATATGTCTTTAAAACGTTGTTCGCTTACTGTAAAGTTTCATACGAAAAGATTTGCTCTTATCAAAAAATATTTTTTATTGAAAATTTATTTAAATTTGTTTTTATTTAAAATTTATTTTAAAATTTTATTTAAATTGATTAGTTAACTTATTTTCTGCTTGACTTGTTCTAACTTTATCTACTATGACAAATTTCCAAAATATATTTTAAAGTTTCATACTTTTTAATCTTAAAAAGTATTTAATATTGAGAAGAAATTACTTCTAATTTCCAATTTTGCAAAGAAAAATGTTTAAAAAAAGTGTTTTATAATCCCAATAATCCTAATAAAATAATATTCGAATCACCTGCTTGATCTAGTAATTAATCGCCAGGATGATTTTAGTCAAAAATATTCAAACAACAGATGTATTTCTGATGAATAAGAGCTAAATTTTAAATAATTAAAATTATGCTCCCATTCAAAAAAAAAAAAAAAAAAATTTGGAATTTATCGGAGTAAACTGGAGCTTCGTTATAGAAAAACTAGTAATTTATTAGACGAAAAACTAAATCAATTTTATTACATGAAAAACGAAAAAAACGAATGAAACGTGCTGGTTGCAATAGCATACAAAGTGCTGATTGCGCGTGTTAAAAATGAACTTAGTGTCACAAATATTGCATTGAAGTAGATGACATCAATTTTGGACTCTTGAAAATATTTTGTTTCTATGGGATCAACAAAATCTAGACTGATAATAGGTTTAACAGAGGTACCACAGGGTAGCGTAACTTGATACAGAACATCATCAATAGACCGATAATACCCAACTATATACTGTCATCAGCCCAAGCCAATATGATATTAACAAAATCACTAAATGTGCTAATACACTCACAAAAATGGTATCTGGAAAATAGACTTCTGCTTAACCCAAAAAAATAGAAACTGTTTTATTTTGATCAATAAAACAAACTGAAAAATACAAAAATGATTTAAAAAAAAAGTATACATAAATTTTTTGCAAAAACACTAATTTTAAATTCGGTAAAAAATCCACGAGCACAAAATGAAACGGACGAGGACGACATGAAAAACATTAATTAAACCTCCCGGGTACCTGGATGGTTCTTTTCCACACCCGCTCTTGTTTCACCAAAGAAACAGCAAACGCAATGGATGGAGGCATTATTAACTTAAAACTTAGCTATCGTAACAGTTCTTTTATCAGGTACTTACCAAGACAATCTTGAAAAATTCCAACGTATTTAAAATGGCTTATTTTACATCGGTTCTCATTATCCTTACTATTTAAAATCAGAAAAATTAATTCTCTTTTTTGATTACTCTTGATTTTACCAGTGTCTTCCTTGCTCTGCTATCCCAATTACATATAAAATACAAAACTTTAGTAACTTTTTTTTTTAGTAAAAACCCCCAGAAATGTTACAATTTTCCTTCACGTGAACTGCATGCACCGCAGACAGTGATGAATAAGTTTTAACATTGCGTTAAAGGAGATAAGTCTATAAAAAGTCTTCATACTTTGATTAAAAAAATAATTTCAGTGATTTTCTGGAAATAAATGAAGTTTTAACTTTTTGGAAAAATATTAAAAACAATCACCTTCTTCAGATTCAATTTCATTTGACTCCTCAAATAAGTAGTGACAGAAGGATAGAAAGTTTTTAATTAAGTCTGTTTAACCAAATTGTTGAAAAAAATTTTTTATAAACTGTTACGAATGTTTTTTACAACTTCTTTAATTGCATAGAGCACTGAAAATTTTAAAGTGAGATTTTGTTGCCTGAAAGTTAACATCATTTTACTTACGGTAGGGGAGAGTGTGTATGAAAGAGCCAGTTTTAAAATGGTGAGAAAAAAACTCAATTGTAATAACTTTTTTTTTTTTTTAATTCAATAATTACATTATTGGGTAATATTTTAAAACTAAAATGAATCGGATTATAATGCTAATAATCTATCATACACCTGTTTTGAAAAAAGAAAGAAAGCTCTTTCATAACATTGTGTCAATGAAAGAGCCACCTCTGTGCCATAAATAAGCCGTAACTTTTTTCGAACGACTATCAGCCGTAACTTTTTTTGAACACTATTAAGTCTTTTAAAGACATTAAACTGTTAAATAGACTTCTAAAAATCAGATTGAACTTAAAGTTTTATAACTCTATTATAATCAATGATAAAACAAATGATAAAACAGTTTTAATAATAGTTTTACAAATTATTCAAAAATCTAAAACTACAAAAACATCAGAAACATTTTTGGCAGAAGAAGTTAATGACACTTTTGAAACCACAAGATTCATGTGCCCATCCTTCACATACCTTGTACTGGTACCATTCTTCGTTGGTCTTACCATATTGTCCGTTACATGCAATACAATGATTTTTATCATCCTCTTCACAAACATTCTGTTTTTTTATTTCTGATAAATCTATTTTATTATTGGAGCTTGCATCATTGTGCAATGATATGGTACCACTAGAATTAATGGAATCATACTTTTTTTTTGTATATTTTTTTGTTTTAAACTTCTTAATAACACTTTTTTTAGGTTTTTTTTTTGTTTCTTTCTCTTCAATCTTATTTTTCTCAGGAGTGTTTGTGATTATAGCAGAGGCCATTTTACGATCCTTAGATTTTAAATTCTTTGTAGGTCCTGATTTTAAATAAGGCCTTACAATTTCAGGAATAATAACTTGTTGCTGTGATATTGATGGCTGTATTAAAGATTCTGACAATGTTATTACTTTAGCCAAACTATCTGTTTTTGTGGGTTTAACATTTGAGTTTCCAGGAGCATCTGAAGTATCAACACGGACAGTACTGAGTTGTGTTGAGGATACCAAGTTTTGTGGAGTAGCATCATCTAAAAGAACTGGCTCAGGTCTATCAGTTACATAAGATGTAAGAAAATCATCATCAAAAAAGTTTTTGGAATTTAAAGGGTAAATGCCAGTCTTGATAAATCCATTTGTAATATTTATCATGCTGAAAGCGGCTAAAAAAGCATCTCTAGCCAACTGCGCAACCTAATAAATGCTGACTGTTTTTCCAGGATTTGATAGCATCCAATCATTCATAGCTATTCTGTATCTTGTTTTAAATGGACCATAAACTGTAACGTCTAAAGGCTGTAACCTATGGCTGCAATGTGGTGGAAAAGTTAGAATTTTTACAAAATGTTGTCTAGCAAATTCTATCACACGAAGATTAACATGGGAGGTATGATTATCTAATATTAATAAGGCAGGATTTTTTTCACTTGGTTTTACATGACTTACAAAATGTTCCATTGCTTTCACAAAATTATTTTCAGTCATCCATCCTGAAATATGTGATAAACCCAATGCTCCAGAAGGCCCATTATTCACCATGTGATCCTTATAATTTACTCGAAGAAAAATGAACACAGGAAGTATAGTACCGCCTGCAGCATTAACAAAAAAAAGAGTAGTCACGAGTGTACCTCGTTCTGCTGATGTAACCTGTCCTATTTGTTTTGATCCCTTTGCAGCTATAATCTTTGGAGAACCTGAAACGGTACTGCACCCTGTTTCATCCGTATTAAAAATCATGTGTAATGGAAATCTATACTTTTTGTAAATGCTGGTTAGCTTTTCAAAGAATGTGTTAACATTTGTTTTGTTGAAACTTGTTGCTCTGGACAAAGATGTGCTTTCAGGTTTCCTGACTGACAAATCTTTGTGCCTCATCATAAAGCCACGAAGCCATTCCACAGATGCTATTTTATCACCCTTCCATCTTTCAGGACAAATATTATTCGCCTCTGCATACTGAAAAGCTAGTTCCCTTGTTTGTTTTTTTGTCAAACCGTGACACATTTTAGATGCAGTTTTTAAGATACGAAACTAATAAATCCTCTTGATGTTTAGAAAAAATGCGCCTGTTACCTATATTTGGGCAATGCACATACTGATCCTCAGTTTTCCCAACCTTTTTAATCACTTTTGCTAAATAGGCTCTTGATATTTCAAACAACAACGCTGTTTTATTGATGGACTGGTTGCCAACTTTTACTTCCCTTACAGCCATTTCTATTGCTGAAGTTGCGGGCCTTTGTCGCTTATTTGTAGTTGATGACATGTTTTTCTCTTAATTATAAAAAATATTAAATGAAAATAATGAAATAACATAATAATAAAAATACATAATAATATAATAAATACATAATAGAATATAATAAAATGAATCAAACAATACAAAAAAAGTTTTAAAAAATTATTTACACTTTAAAAAAAAAAAAGACTTATCCAGAACTTTGATTTTTAAAAAATTTATTAAATATTATTTTAAATTCAAACGAAGCTATGTTTTACAACTTCAGGAAAAGTCATTAAAACAACTAATTTCGATAGAATAAGCTCAATGAAGCATTACGAAAATAAATGAAGTCGTTAAAGCGCAAAACGATTATTTAGTATAAAAAAAAAGTTAATAAAAAAGACGGCTTATTCATGGCGTAAACCGTCGGCTCTTTCAAAAAATTGTTTGGTTAAATACATAACCTTAAATTAAACAATTTGACAAAAGCTTTAATCTAATATTTTTTGTGTAAATGAAGGGCAAATATAAATATAAGAATGCAGTATGTTTCTCTTATCAAATAAAACATTACACTTAATATTAAAAATGAATAAGTAAACCACCAAAAAATTACTTTTCATTTTCAAAATCTTTAGTGCTCCCTTACGACGCTATTTATTTTAGTAGAACTGTACATTTTTTGTGAGTTACAGGTATCCAATGTTGCAACACAAAGAGTTAAATACAATAAGGATCGGATGCCAGTAAGTTAGAAATAATGGAATCGGCTCCTTCAAAACCTGGCTCTTTCATACACACTCTCCCCTACCTGTCGAGCAAACCAGTAATTTTTGCACGACTTAACTTGTTTACACCCAACTAAATTGTGAGCGTGTCTAATAAATAAGCCAAAACAAAATTACACAAACAAAAATAACATTATTACAAATTGCAAAACATTAGATAAAAATTGCAACATATTAGATAAAAATTGCAACATATTACATAAAAAAAACATTTTTATTTGTTTTGATATATAAACAATTGTATATCAAAATTTAAAAAATCGGTGGGTAATACAACTTTTTCTTTACAAGATTTGTACTCAGCTACCAAAAACCCTAACCATAAAAATCAAGCAAAATTATCAAAAAGTTTTTTGTCATCGTTGTCTTATTTGAAATATGTTATTATATATATATATATATATATATATATATATATATATATATATATATATATATATATATATATATATATATATATATATATATATATATATATGTTATTATTGTTATGTATTAAAAATGCGTTTGATTAGCAATTGCTTTTACATATCGTCAGTCGAGAACCAAGAGGCCAAGTATATCCATTTTTTGTGTTTCCTAGAAAATCAAGTTTTAAAATTTAATTTGTAATTAATTTAATAAATAAATTTAACTTAATTAAACTTTCTGCCATAATATCCGACTAATCTTTTAAATATTTTAAAAAGTTGTAACATTCTTGAGACTAGATTTATTGGGCACATACCCCATTAGTTCTTGAATTTTTATTGATAATATACAGAAAAAACACAAAATGTGAACATACAGCCTCTTGGTTCTTGGCTGACGATATCATTATTTTAAACAACACATGCTAACATCATCTATAAAAAAAAATTTGTGACTTCTTATTTTTATTTGTGTTGTAACTAAGGTATTTATAAAACACGTCTTGAAAAAATTTATTATAAAAATATATTTAAAAAAGAGTGTTTTAGAATTGTAATTTTGTTTAAAACTAACAACATTTTATTAATGTTTATCTAAACTTATAGGATGTCTTCAAATTGTTCCTGGAACACACAAAGGACCAATCCTCTCTCACTACTTTAACAATACGTTTGCAAATGTTATAACTGATAAAAAATTTAAACCAAACAACCTAGTTTACCTTGAAGCACCCGCTGGAAGTTTAACGTTACACAACGCCCGAGTGGTACATGGCTCTGCAAAAAATACCTCAAACCAACCAAGAAGCACTTTGTGCTTTGTTTTTACTGCTATGGATGCATGGCCTTTGTTAGGTGTGGGAGGCAGAGATTTTATGAACAGTGGTCCGGTAGACTATGACTTGTTCACTGCAACTCTTTTAAGAGGCAATTCGTGCTTCACACCAAGAATGGAAAATATTCCAGTTAGTCTTCCAATTCCCTTTCATGCTACGTCGTCAGTGTTTAAAATAGAGTTTGAAACTGCTGATGAACCAGCTCCTTAGATATATTTATATATATATATATATATATATATATATATATATATATATATTATATATATATATATATATATATATATATATTTATAAATATATATATATATAAATGCTATGTAGTTTTGAATAAGCTAAAGTTTAGCTTTTATATTTTTCTTAAAATCAAACAATTAATCAAATAAACAATTAAAGTTCTTTTTGTTTATTGAAGGATTTTAATTCCTACTACTAAAATATTACATAGTCGTATGGCAGTGGCGTAACTAGAGGGAGCACAACCTCGCAAAGGGGTAGGACGGAGCTCAGGATTTTATGCAAAGATTTACAAATCTTATTTATATTAATCACTTTTTTTAAATATGAGTGAATTTCAACAGCCTGGCTGATATTTGGTTCATAAAGTACGTCTTTTGGGCGTTCAAAAGATTTTCAGAACCTCTTTTGAATATTCAAAAGACGCCAACCTAGGACCAGATGCCAGTGGGAAAATTGGTCCTCAAGAATTAATTCTTATTTAGCCTTTAGTCTTATTTATAAGTTACACTTTTTATTATTGATATTTTTTTCAAAAATTTAAAAATAGAAGAACAAACCAAAGCTCAAAAATTAAGGACAAAATATCAAACTTTGTTTTTATGTGTGTAATTCTGTGTAAGATATTAACAAATGTAAATTATGCTTCCAACACTAAAAAAAAGCCTTTAAATCTAAACGAAGCGGCCACGTTATAAGGTAATCTGAAATTCAAGCTCTAAGATTTTAGATCAAACTACGATTTATTTGCATAAAAGCAGTACCAACCCAATTAACTAATGCAATCATTTTAATCAAAAATGATACCACAAAAACAAATATAATAAAAAATTTCATGTACTTGATAAGCAGTATGTTACTGCTCATCAAAAACAGCTTTACGGAGTGTGATTTTTCTGATGTAAACATAGCAATAGTGCTAGTGATGACAACACCTGTAGCAGATGCTAGTTCAGCAAATTTATAGTTACGCCTTTGCTATATGCAATGCCAATTCATATACAGCTGTGTATTTTTGCGATAATACATGTCAAAACAAAGAGATATAAATATTTTCTGTATTTCAAGGTTTGGTAAGTAATTTATGAAACATAATTCATTTTTATCAGTTAAACACACTTTTGACATCCCAATAAACACATGGCCGTCTATTAAACGTCAATCCAACTTTTAGGTTTGGTCGAGTATCGTTTCAGAATAAAATCCAGAATAACGTTTAGAACCAACTTTCATTAATGGTCAAGATTCAAACAAATTTTTGAAATCTAAAATAAGATTATTAAACATAGAGAAAGTGTTTTGATTTAGTTATTTTAAACCTTTAGATTTAGCCTTTTTAAACGCGTATTAAGTGTTTAGACTTAGCCTTTTTACATACAGTGCACATGTAGTGTTGGATAAAATAATACTAGTGTTTAGAAAAATAAATGTTTATAATCAAAATCTTGTTTATATTTATAGAAAAGTTATAACATTAATTGGTAGCATTAATTAGTAGTTTTAACGCAATGTTTATGTTTAGATCAGTTGTTTGCAATAAAATATATTTATTCAATGAAAATTTTAATTTGATTTTAGGAGAAATTATGAGCTTTGAGAAGCATTGCAACGAAGAAAAAAAACTGATTATTTAATTAAAACAAGAAGGAAAAACATTATTTGTTCTTCTATAAATATTAAAAATGCTTGAAAATGAAAAAATGTTAACAAAACAAGTGACCAATAAAAACAAAAACAACTTAGCATACAATCCAATTAATAAAACATGCTTGTGTTGGTGATCCTTTTATGTCTGCCAAATTGAAGATGATTTGAATTTAAGAATTTCTTTCAAAGCAGATTATATATATATATATATATATATATATATATATATATATATATATATATATATATATATATATATATATATATATATATATATATATATATATTCTCGGCCTTGAGGAGGTGAATAACAATATATATATATATACAGTATTGGACAAAACATTTGCAACCAACATCTAACAATGCTAAAAAGTGTTCATAATTTTACATGTCTTAAAAACAAAACGAACTATACAACCACAGCAAACAGTTCAGGAGTTTGGAGTCATAGCATGCCATGACATGAGCAATCAGCTGACAGGTGACAGCACACAGGCAGAATTTCGTTGACAAGTGCCATTTTGCAGCGGACAAAACAAGTGCAACTTTTTTGGTTTGTTTTATTTTCTTAATTCTGGTTCCTGTCAACGTCACGGAAGTTTTTTAATAATTAAAGGAAGTATCCAGAAGTTTCCGGAAGCACGCAGAAGCTTCTAGAAGTTTACAGAAAAAGCATCTGGAAGCATCAAGTAGCATCCAGAAGTATCCAGAAACATTCAGAAGCATCCAAACGCATCCAGAACCTTCCAGAAGCATCGAAAAGAAGCATATAGAATCTTCCAGAACAGGTTCACACAGGTTCATTTTTCTTTATTAGAGACATGTAAATCGACATGTAATTCAGTTAGTATATGGAAGTCAATCAGTCAGTATTATCAAGACAGTTTATCGAAGTGACTTTTATCAAAGTGTTTTATCGAAGAACATCAATACAAGAAGTGAAATACAGCAAGTGTTTCATTACATCAATACAGTCCACATCCAACCAAGACGTTGTGTTCCACAGAGCATTATTGTATCATTACAAGGTAAATGTAACACGGTAAGCCTTGAGAAGCGTGATTATTTATTTTTATTATTTTTATGACTTCAAGTGCAAAAATGGCTCCCAACAGTCTTGGATTGAAACTAAGAAAAAAATTATTGGCGATTACGTAAGTGGAATGTCACAAAAAAGTATTTGTGATAAATATCGCGTGAAAAAATGAAATTAGAGCTGCCTGTATTGGACCGAACAATCAGACGGCGTGCTATTGAAGCCGGATTGTTTTCTCGACGCTCTGCAAAGAAACCGCTGATTTCACTAAAAAACCAGAAGAAAAGACTCCTGTTTGCTACATCTCATATTGACTGAAATGTGCAGAAATGGCGAACTGTCCTGTTTAGTGATGAATCGAAGTTCAACATCATTGGAAGCGATAACATTTGCCGTGTACGTCGACCGGCCGGAAAACGCCTCGGTTTACGTTACTGACATAAGACCGTGAAGCATGGTGGAGGCAGTGTAATGGTCTGCGAGTGTTTTTATGCTAACGGTCTAGGTTCAATACATCGAAACGATGTAATAATGGACCGTTTCATGTATAAAAACATCCTGAAAGATGTTATGTTACCTCATGCTGAATGGAATATGCCAATAAAATGGGTTTTTCAGCAAGACAACAATCCGAAACACACTGCAAAAGTAGTCAAGCTGTGGTTTCAAGACAACCACCTATCGGTGATGGATTGGCTGCCTCAATTTCCGGATCTCAACTCTATCGAGAGCCTGTGGGAGATTGTCAACCGCAGAATTAATCGTGAAGGTGTTCGTAATCAGGATCAACTGTTTGAACAAATCCAAAAGACCTGGGGAGCGATTCCACAAAGTTTCATTGATCACCTGATCGAATCTATGCCTCAAAGATGCAAGGCTGTAATCGACAACAAAAGATTCGCCACGAAATATTGATAGCAAAATGCAGCTTGGTCAACATTTTGTCGAGTTGCACTTGTTTTGCCAAGAAGAAAATAAACTTTTTTTAATAATTTTGATTATTTATTAATTTTTGTGTACAAATAATGAACTTTGTGATGAATAAAACTTGAAGAACTTTGTCTCTAAACAGTTACATAGTTATTTCTCTAAATTGAAAAAATGCAGCACTTTTATATAAAGAAACTAAATTAGCATTATTTGGTTGCACTTGTTTTGTCCGATACTGTATATATATATATATATATATATATATATATATATATATATATATATATATATATATATATATATATATATATATATATATATATATATATATATATATATATATATATATATATATATATATTGTTATTCGCCTCCTCAAGGCCGAGAAGGCCACTACAGACAAGGAGGCTACTTAATAGTGGTTATTACCCTCTCTTAACTCTATAACCCCGAAACACGAACCTTGACGAACATGGCCGTTGCGCGGAGAAACAATTTGAGCGCGGTACTACCAGGGATGTGGTGGGGATCGAACTCGGAACCTCTCGCTTATGAAGCGAGCGCTTTACCACTACACCACTACCTCATTTTATATAGTATATGAGGTTATTAGAAAGCAAATTATTTGTCCAAGGAAAGTTTCCCCTTTGGATTAATAAGCACGTTGTAGCAAAAATGTGTTTTGAATAGGAACATAAAGATTGACCTACTTCAAAAGGGTTGAATACTTTGTGGTCTAATCAAATCCAAGGCCATCTAACTCTTGCCACAAACTTCAGTGCACTATAAAAGCTGTTAAACATGGTAGATCAAAAATAACTTTATCTATAAGGTTTATGAAATAAATAAGCATCTATAAGATTTATGGAATTATGAATCAATATTTTTGTCTGAAAAGTTTACAAAACTCCACGTTGCCTAATGCAGAAGAAGATATACCGCTAAAATAGGTTTTCATGCAAAGCGACGACTTAAAACGTAGCAGTTGCAGGATAAAAATTGGTTTGTGGAGGAGGGATTTATGTTATAATTCAAACACATTGCAAGAACATTAATTTGAAATCCTCTTCAAAAAGCTTTATAAGTTCATTATTGCGAGTCTTGAAAAAAAAAGTAATTAGTGACAACAAAATTACTTAACAAAATTACAAAAAGCGGCATTGTTTTATTTATATAAAACAATGCCGTTTTATATAAATAAAATTTACATGACCGGGGCTAAAAGAAGACAATATTTGCCTTATCACTACGCCCCAATGTGCTTTTATCAGCAAGCGTGTACAATCATTAAAATGTAAACATAAAATTACTTTGTACGATATAAAAAATAAATACAAATTTTATAAGTATGTTATGATCAGTAACTAATCTATAATCAAAAGAAAATCGTAAAAAATAAATGAATAATAATAATAATGATTACACCTAAAAATTAAAAATAAGTTAATAGGAGTTTAAGGAAAATTTAAATTAAAGACCAGTTGTTTTTTTTTCTAATTTTTATTTTTGGTGCCCCAAGAAGTCCTAACGGTCTTGTCAAAGGGCACCGCGGAAGTGCATTTAACCAGGGAGTTCATGCCTCCTTCCTTACCGTGACGCGAAAATTTGTCCAGAGCTCGTTTCGAACTTGGATCTCCTGCTTATAAAGCAAATGCTCTAATCACTGCGCCACGCCACATTAAAAAAGTTAATAAGATAGATTTTAAAAAAGTAAAAAAAAAAAAGAAGACGAAAAAAGAATCTTAAAAAGAATTTAATTAACATCGTTAAGAAGTTTTTGTTTTAGTTTTTGTTTGAATAGAGAAAGCGAAGAACAATTTTTCAACTGGTTATTTAACAAAGTGTTCCATAATTTAGAACCTCTGATGGCAATAAAAAACTTAGTAACCAAATAGTGCATTTTAGGTTGCTCATAATTGTAATTTGAAAACCTTGTAGGGTACTCGTGGTTAATTTTATTGATAAGTGTATTAAATATTATAGGAGTTACTTTATTATAAAATTTGTACATAAATAAAAGAATTTGATAAAAAACTTGGTAACCAAATAGTGCATTTTAGGTTGCTCATAATTGTAATTTGAAAACCTTGTAGGGTACTCGTGGTTAATTTTATTGATAAGTGTATTAAATATTATAGGAGTTACTTTATTATAAAATTTGTACATAAATAAAAGAATTTGATTTAGGTTCAACTGAAAAACATTAAGTATGTGATGATTTTTAAATAGTTCTTTAGAATGTGTAAAACGACCTGCACCTGAAATAATTCTGAGCTGCACATTAGAGCTGCACCATGCAATATTTGAATAGTTTATATAACAATGTATGAGGGAGAAATATAAGATTTTTAAACAGTTTTGGTTTAATAATTGCTTAGCTTTGTATAGAATGTCAATATTTTTTTAAATTTTATCTTCTAGCGTTCTTATGTGTTCTCTCCATGTCAAGTTTTCGTCAAGTATCACTCCTAAAAACTTTAATGATGACTCTAATTATTTTAGAGTTACCAATATTAAGATCAGGAAGTTTTAATGGAATATTGTCTTTATCGTGAATTCTATGAAAAAAGTATACTTAGTTTTATTTAAATTTAAGGATAATTTGTTTGCCTTAAACCATTCCGCTAGATTTAAAAATTCCTTGTTTACTATTTTAAATAAAATGTTGACATCTTCATTAGAATAAAATAAATTCGTGTCATCTGCAAATAAAACTGAATTTAAAATGTTTGAAAACTTATGGAAGTCGTTTCATAAATAAGGAATAACAGTGGATCCAGATTGAGCTTTGGGGAACACCGCAAGTTATAGTCAAGTAATCAGCTTGACTATAACTTGCGGTGTTTCCCAAGGCTTGACTTTATAAAGCTTTAAATATATCGTGAACAATATTAATAATGGCATGGTCAGTTGAATACCCTGGCTGAAATCCAAACTGTTTATTATATAGAATATTATTTATATTAGGAAAAGTTAAAATTCGGTTATACATAATTCGCTTAAGGATTTTCGAGAAGCAAGGAAGAACTGAAATTGGTCTGTAATTTTCAGGATAAGAAATGTCTTCTGATTTGAAAATAGGTATGACCCTCGCAATTTTAAGTTTCTCCGCTAAAAGTTACAAGGATACAAAAAATTCATTTCTAAATAAGGTCAACTTTCTAAATGTAAGTTGATAAATGCGTTGATTACTTAATAAATGCATTGATTACATAAAAAATTGTTTTTTTTTATAGCAATGAGATCAAACCTCTCTCATGTTTAGGCTATGAAAAATGATTCGCTTGAGCGTCATAAATTCTACCCTCGAGATCAACAGTTGGTGCAAGTAATGGTACTTTTATCTCAATTTGTATGGTCAAGAGGGATTGTATGGTCCACCCATACAATCCCTCTTGAGATAAAAAATCTACTTGAACCAATTTTTATAAATTTAATGGTTTATGATTTGTTAAACAAATGTTTTTATCAAAATATCTAGAACTCAAATGTATTTCTTGGCAAGGAAACCATAGAAAGCATAGAAAGGGGTGCAAATTCAGCTATTATCCGTTTTAGAGATGGACACAATAGAGTATTAAAGATTCTAGAACAATTAGGAATCAATTTTATAAAGAGGAAGTTTTGAAAACTGAGGCAATAAATTTAGATAATTGACGCATTAGGCGATCGGAGAAGAAGTCCAAAGATACAGAGAAAAAGCGTAATTGTATTTCTACTAGCTCGGTTTGCTTGTAGAAAATTATAAAAAAATAGTAACTTTTATCAAAATTTTTTTAATAGAAAACTTATTTCATTTTTATTTTGCATTATTCTCTGCTTTCAATTTTTGAATAATTTTTTGTAAATCAAAACATGGTATTTAGAGTTCGACTTGAAAAAACATGATATTTTGAGCATTTGACTTGAAACTTTGAAAGTGTGCTTATATTGTTTGAAGATTTAGGGTGATCCAAAGATTTTATTTAAAACAAAGAATACTTAATTACAATCCCGTTAAAAGTGCAAATTTGCATTAGCATTTATAAAAAAAAATTATTTGATAATTTAAAATATAAATACTTTAATAAAATAATTTAAAATACAAATACTTTAATAAAATAATTTAAAATACAAATGCTTTTTTGATGAAATAAATTATGCCAATTCTATCAGTCATCCGAAACATAATGTATGACATAATGTTATACAATTTGGCGTTTGTTTTTTTTTAAATTAGTTATGATGTTTCAAAAATACCACTTTTAACGATCAAATCTCACACATTTTCCGCCATTATGAATTTCTTTTAAAAAAAATTTTTTAAATAGGAATTGATTATGGCGGAAAAAGTTATTTTTAATGAAAACTACATCATTTGATGTATTTTAGCAATTTTAACCAACTAAAAAGAGTTACAATTACAAATTTAAGAAAATATTTTATATCCTTACTATCATAATATTACAAATTGTTTATGATCATGATCATCTCATCTTTTACAAGATGGCTTTTTTGAAAAATTTTATACGGGGTTTGAGATCTTACTAGTCCTGGGTCTTCGCACTGTTCCGGGCCCGGTGCTATGCTACCATCATATGTTGTTATGCTATACTGTCTAATATTTGTAGATTTTGATTCGATCCATTGTATTCTTTTTTGTATTTAAAGTAACTGGATACACCAATTATATAAACTTTATATACAACAGTAATGGTATATAAACTTTAAAAAACGAAAAACTTTTTAATGAATGTTTTACCTTTAAATTATAATCACGTTTTTATTTTTCATTTTTCGTCATTTAAAAAATGGGAAACGTTTGCGCATGGGCTTCTCTTCAAAAGAACCGTTGTTTAAAAATGTTTAATCCATTTTAGTTACTTTTTTGTATTGATCCCTGCGTGTGTTTTGTTTGCACTGTTTTATTGACCTCTTTATAAACGATTTGTTTTTCTTTAACTTAAAGTTTAAGTTAATTAACATACATGAAATTAATTAAAAATAAACTTTTATTCGTCTCAAACTAGTCAAAGCAAATTATGTAGTTTTTTTTAAAAAAGCTTTTTTTTTTTAGCTTAAGATTTTTTGAAGCTCATTAAAAATGTAAACAGTGCATTTTAAACAGAAACAAATACCCCAGTGAGCATTTACATTTTCTACAACTATTCACGTAAGTTAAAAAATTCTTGACAACCACTTTGTAAACAAATTCAAGTCTTGTTTTTGAAAAACATTTTAAATTTGTAAAATTGTCCGTCTTTAATACCGGTTATAAACTAGAGCACGGTATTAGGAAAAACTTAATGTTTACACAGGTTTATCCGGTAATAGTCTGTAATAATTAATTTTAAACCAGCAAGCCATTTATGAGTTTTAAAAGCATCCAAGCCTTAACAATTTTTCCTAAAATATAAAACCAATGAGTTAGGGAATCTCTTATAGTTAATTGAAACCTTTTTTTTATTTAGTCTCACAAATTATTTGCTTACTTTTTTCAACTCGTTTTTCTAATACGCTGCAATCTGTAACAATTTAAAAATAAACTATAAATCATTTTACTAAAAATTTTTGTCATTTTTAGATTTTCTTCAATGAGTTAAAACGTCTCTAAACATTTTGTGTCGTTTTTAAATTTTTTAGTCGATTAAAACGACTCTAAATTTTTGAAAACTTATCTATTCCTTCTGGTAAACCAGAAAAATAAGATTTTCAAAAAATTAATTTCTTTTGTCTTAATTATTTATAAAAAAAAAAACATAATTTATTTTATTTGCTTTGGTATGTATATCATTTTGTTAGCAATAAAAACATTTGTTTTGGAAACATGCAGCGTTGTTTAAGAAAGCAGTTTTTGATATTTTAGTTTAGAAAATCAATATTCAAACAATAAGAAGTAGGTTTGTACGTTGTGGTACGTATGCGTTGTAAAGAAGTTAAGACTTTTTTTATCATTACGATTTAAACAAATACAACTAATAAGTTGTTTAAAAATATTTTAAAGTTTCTTTTTGCCCAAGTGCTACATGTGACATATGACGTTATTATACACAGTTTTTCAAACTTAGACCGACCAAATTCCTTATTAATTAACTTACTTTTGACTAATTTATGCCGTTTAATTAACTTACTCTTGACTAATTTATGCCGTTTAGAAAGTAATTACAGTTTTAAAGTTTATTGAGTAAACTAAATATTTGTTTGTTGTTTAATGTTTAGCACCTGGATGCTAAATCTTACCTTGATAGTGTCATCATTGTTTTGTGAACTTTCATCTTAAATTGTTTACCAAAAAATAATCTAAAAAACATGAAGCTATTATTGCAAAGTGTTTAATTTTATAAATACTTGGTCAGCTTTCTTGTACTTCACTACTTGTTGTTTTATAACTTTTAAAACAACCAAACCATCCTTTAATTGCAACTAGAAATTAAAACTACACATAACCAAAATTTAAAAAAAATGCCATTCCTGAGGTAAACCCTATTCTAAAAAAAAAGGGGCAGTTCTCTTTTAAAAGCCGATGTTCTGCGTTAGACGTTTAGGTTATTAGTCTTTTAAGTTATACTAGCTTTTAAAAGTATAAAAAATTGTTGAGTTTCTTGTTTTGGCTGTCTAAATGGTCATGCAGGCTGTCTAATTAAAAGTTATGTGGGTTGTCTAGTTGAAGGTTATGTGGGTTGTCTAGTTGAAGGTTAGGTTTGTTTTTAAGTAAAAAGTCACAATGATCAAAAAAAAAATTTGAAAACTTTATAGTTTATTTTTATTTTTTAAATCTTTTTAATTCAAAAGTATTTTTTTCATCAAGACATAAGTTCATTTTATGTTGCCGCAATCGCAACAGCTTTTTAAAGCTATTAATAGACCAAGCTAATTATAACAAGCTACCACCGTTAAGATATTTGTTTTCTAAAATGTGCTTTTTTGATTTCCGAATCTTTTAAATTCTTTGAAGCCTTAGGCTCTCCTCAAATCCTTGATAAAGAAATATCTCACGTAATTTAAATGAAATACTATTAACTAAACATTTTTTTAATTTTAACTAAATTAGATTAAGGAGATATACTCTCGCGGATTCTCGCGGACTTCCGATGATTTTCATGAGTAAAGCCCAAAACCTGCTTTTTTTTTAACTTTAAAGAAATGTATAAATTATACCTAGAGTCTTCCACGTTACTAATGTTTTTTATAAAAATAATGCTTAATTACACTATTTCACCAGTTAGTTAATGAATTACTTTTTAAAAAGCTACAAGCCGACAGAGATATTATGCAATGTACTTGATGTACGTAATGTTGGTATGCATCATAGCGAAAAAACACACATATTTCTCTGCAGGTAACCTAATTGAGCAACCACGCTTGATAATTTAACATACGCGTCCGGAGAAACTTTTTTTCAAAATAACTAAAAGACATAGTTTGATAAAAATAAATAATCTTTTGCGATCTCTATTAGCGTGTAAATAAATTCATAAAAGTGGTTGCATCTGATGCAACAATCTTACTCTAATTTACAAAACTACATATATAGTTTAAATTATTTATAAATAAATAATCCCTTCTTAGGGTCATTGGAACACAATGCAGTGGGGAGCGCAAGCAATGAGTTTTTAAAATTTTGGTATCAGTATTCGGTAATTGTGTTTTTTCTGTATGACACGGACCGTTGAAAATAACAAATTTCTTCTAAAAGACTTGGCGGATCATTTTCTACTGAATGAAAGTTTTCAATAATTCTTTCTTTACGTTTCCCTGTTTTAGGAACTGAAACTGAAGTTCTTGAAAGTATGTTTTCTGTTTTTGACTGAAAAAAGGATTCAGAATAAAATAGCTGCTTATCAATTACACGGCAACACGGTCTAAACAAAACTTTGTAAAACTTTCGAAATCTATTATTTATTCCATATAATATTGGGTTAAGAACAGAGTTTGTGTAAGTCAACCAATAACAAATAGTCGACCAAGTTCCACTCACAGAGACCTTATCAAATGCCTTGCATAGCCAGACAATTTGGTTTGGAATCATACAAATTGCAAAAAGAAAAACAATGATTAAAAAAAGTTTGAATATTGATACAGTCTGTTTCTGCCTTTTTTGAGAATTACTGCTTTTATATCTTGAGCCCATCACTGTTTTTCCGTATGCTCTCAATTTTATAAACAAATTTGTGTTAATACTGTTCCCTGAAAGTTTTAGAGGGTTGTTGGTAAACGATAAATATTGTTTTTCCGAAATTTTTATAAACTCATCGTTTTGCTTTTTAATTTCTATAATCGCAACTATATAAAAGGCTGACATAACAGGTAATGGTATGCCGTACTGTATAACAAACATAGATACAGTATAGATTGAACTTATTTGTTTTGACCACTTTTCTTCGCATTGTGGTAAATTACCATGTTCAACAATATGTAAATTGATTGCATAGGGAATAACTGATGCAATCGATATCAAATGAAATATCCAAATAATCATCTTTGAAAACTTTTTTAGTTGAATGTATTTAAATGGATACTTTATTGCTATAAATCTTTCAAAAGATAAAAACAGCAATGTCTCTGTCACAGATATTAATGCCCATGTTGCTAATGGATACATAATATAGCATCCGTAAGAACCGAGCGGAAAATACCCGATATTAATTTCAATAACTTGAAGTGGTATTGACGTAACGACTAAGAAAAAGTTACAAAATGCAAGATTGCAAACCAAATATTCGGATAATCCCAAGTGTTTCCTTTTGGATCGTAAAACTGATACTAAGAAAATGCCATTACCAAACATCGCTAAAACAGCAATACTGATAAAAACTACATTTTGAACTTTCAATGGAATGCTGTTATCTTCTGCAAATAAACTTGAATTGTTCATAGCGCCTTCATCTAAACGAAGTATTTTTTCCCATAAAAACTTGTCAACGAGAAGCGTATGCTTATTAGCGTACTTTAAAACGTATTTTTATTTTAAGGTAATTTGTATTTATGTTAGTTGACTTTTGTCTAATTCATTCACAAACAAACATGTCAGTCGAACTTATCCGTATTCAAACAAAAAAAAATTATTTATTTTTGAATTAAGGAACTTTTATTTACAATAAATAATAAATAGATAGTAATACAAAGTTAAAATTGCGGAAATAAACAGGAAGTAAAAAAGTCAAGTGTCAGTAAACTTTTTTTTTCAAATGTTGAATGTAAAAATGAGAGAAGTCAAGCATTTTTTAAAATTGTAAAGAAAAATATTTATCATTCAAGAAGTATTAAAACAAACAACTTTTAGATACACACTTTAACTACATATATTTTGGTTACATTCATATACATTGGTTACATGTATTTACTTTAAGTAAGCATATTTATTGTATTTATAAGAAATTAAAGTAATTTTTGTCTAAAATACAGAACCGATTTTTGCGATAAAAAATCATTTTGTTGCTAAGTACATTAAAGAAAATTTTTTCCAAAAAAACGATCGGTTAATATTCGAAACTCTTTCTATGAGACGGAGTAAATTTATTAAATAATAAGTCATAAACACATAGATTTTTTTAATCTTTTTTAAAAAAAATAAAAAAACACAGTCTTAATTACTTCCTTTTTTAACTCATTATATAAATATATATATATATATATATATATATATATATATATATATATATATATATATATATATATATATATATATATATATATATATATATATATATATATATATATTGAATATGCAAATTGTTCATCTGATTAAAAGCTAATGTTTTTATAAAAGGTATCGAAGAATACCGAAAAGTCAGTTAATCTCATTGAACAAACTTTTACCGCAGATAAAATCAAAACAAAGAAAGATGAAAAAGAACGGCAAAATTTAAAAAATATTTCTTATTAATAAAAGTTAAACTCATTAATATTTAAAAATTATTCATTATAAAAAACTTATTAAAATCTTCTTAATTAATTATAAAAACATTAGGGGTCGTTTTTCCAGCGGACTTTAATGTCAGGATTTGAAAGTAAATAAGCTTTAAAATAAAAGTACAAAAAACACATTGATTACTTTTGCAGGTGTTTAAATCAATTTACCTCCATAGGAACTTCCAATTTTCACTTTTGAAGTGTTATATATATATGTTTTGAAGTATATATATATATATATATATATATATATATATATATATATATATATATATATATATATATATATATATATATATATATATATATATATATATATATATATATATATATATATATATATATATATATATATATTTATGTTTGTTTATAATGATAATAATTAATTATAAAAATAATAATACACAATGCAACAGTTATATAATTTTTAATATTTCCAAACTACTGAAAAAGCTATACATAAAATGAACTGATGTTGATAAATCACAAAATTTACAACCTTTTTTATTCATTTAAAAAATACCATTCAAATTAAATTGTTCAAGTAAACAACTAATTTTTATCAACTTTTAAAACTTTTTTCTTTTAAACGTTTTGCATATCTGTTTTCTATATGTGTATTTTTAATGTTTAAAGCATCTATAAAATTTTAAACCTTTTGAGCTTTGCCAACATCACCTTAATTACACACAATTGCCGCTATCCTATTCCACTTATGTTAAAGTACTTCACACGTGTTATAAAATTAGGTTTGTCTTAATGTTCATTCCTTTCAAAGCAGAAGATGGAATCTCTTACAAAAAATTTTAAAAACGAGAATCAGAAACGTGCAGATGCATCAACGTGTATGATTATCAAAAAATTATTAAATTAAAAAAACTGCAATCAAAAATTATAAATGATCGTAATTAATATAAAAATTATTAATTACTGTAATTATCATAAACATTATAAAACATGATAATTAACATAAAAGTTGTAAATTTTATTAGTTAATATAAACATTAATTATAACAATTACAACTTAAAAAAATTATAAAAATGTTGCTTAAATGCTAAAAAAAAAAAAAAAATTACAATAAAGGACTAAAAATTAGGAAACAAAGAACACAAAGACAAAATAAAATAAAATTAAATAAAAATGATTTATCCAATGAACAGTTTCTATTTATTTCCAATAAAAAATGCCAACAAATTATTATAATATTGGCTTTTTCTATTTCAGATAATTGACTCCGCCTCGTAAAATTACTTTCATTAAAGTACCGTTTTTTTTGCCAGAATAGTTTAGCAGTTCTGGATACAGTTATGTAAAGTTTTCACTCTAAATTTACTGCGTTTAAACATTTATCCACTTAAAACAAAAAGACATCTTTTTTATAATGAATCATATTGTTGAATGGAGGTTTAATGAATGAAACAAACCAACTTCACGAGAGCGACAAGAAACAGTCAAATAAGCATAAGCTTAACGAATGACAGGTATGGAAAATAAATGTACCACTTACTTTTCTGCTAAAAAATACAAAACATTTCAAGTAAAAAATTCCAATTTACAAGTTTAAATTTTTAAAATAAGTTGTAATATCTTTAGAAAATTTCACATAATTATCTGCACGTTTGTGTTTTATATAACGCATACTTATTATTACGTTACGTCTCAAAGCAGTTTACATAAAAGGATTTCTTGAACAATTTTACGTTTACTTGTTGCATTAAACCTTTTTAAACATTTTTCTTCGCGTTTCAGTGATGAATTTCTATTGTCCTTAAAATATTTTATGCAATTGCATTGAGCTACGCGTTATGCTGTTTATAAATAAGTGTATATTTGTAAAAGGTAACACACGCAGTTATATTTAATGACGTTGTAAAGTTTATGTTATAAATATTAAGAAATATGTAAAATATAAGGAAAACGCAACTGAAAAATCAATAAAAAAAAATTTTCAAAAGGAAAAACAACATTAGAAATGCCCACTCGTAAAAATAAATAATTGCTCGGCGTCGGTCGCACATCTAAAAATCATCAATGGATGACTTAAAAAAAGGCTTTGTAACTCGATAAAAAAAGAAGGTATAAATAACTCCTTTTTAGCTGTTTTAATGTTCGATAAAGCTTCAGTTCTTTTTTTTTTTTTATATCAATAACTTTAAACCTTGTTTGTAAATATAAAACAGTTCTGATAATTTATTTGGCTACTAACCTGACTTAAAAACTGTTAAAAGGAGATAACCCTTTAAATATATGGAGGGGGTTCTAATTCTTTATTCATTATCAAAGTTTTGTTAAAGTATTTTGTCTCCAACTAAATCTGTTAAATAATACAAAAATTTCAATATTTAACAACATTAACGTATATTTAAATATATGTTTTTATATATATAACATATATATATATATATATATATATATATATATATATATATATATATATATATATATATATATGTATATATATATATATATATATATATATATATGTGTAGATGTATGTATATATAATGTATTTGTAAATGTATGTATATATAATATATACGCATATATATATATATATATATATATATATATATATATATATATATATATATATATATATATATATACATATATATATATATATATATATAAATGTATGTATATATAATGTACATGTATATGTATGTATACATAATATACATGTATATAAATATATATATATATATATATATATATATATATATATATATATATATATATATATATATATATATATATATATATATATATATATATATAGATAAGTGTACGCATATCTAATGTACATGTATATGTATGCATATATAATATACACGTATATATACATATATATATATATATATATATATATATATATATTTATGTATATATATACATATATATATATATATATATATATTTATGTATATATATATATATATATATGTATATATATACATATATATACATATATATATATACATATATATATATATATATATATATATGTATATATATATATATATATATATATATATATATATATATATATATATATATATATATATATATATATATATATATGTATATATATATATATATATATATATATATATATATATATATATATATATATATATATATATATATATATATATATATATATATATATATATATATATATATATATATATAGAGAGAGAGAGAGAGAGAGAGAGAGAGAGAGAGAGAGAGAGAGAGAGAGAGAGAGGATAGAGAAATAGATAGATAGAAATAATACTGAATACTTCTTTTCTTAATAAAAAAATTAAAATTAAAAAGTCATGCAAAGTTTTTTATAAATAATTTTTGTAACATTCATTTATTTAACTTTGAGGCAAATAAGAATATATCAATGGCGTATCTAACATTGTTTGATGTTACCTCTGATGTCAAAAATGATGTCTTATAGAGTCTGGAAACAAAATTGCTCAAAAATTTTTAACTATATTATTACAATATATAAAACAAATGCATGACACATTGAGATGAGACAAGTTGCATACTGCAAAGTTTGGTTTTTTATTTAATAAATATTAAATGGAGCTACAATTTTGTAACTCTAATTTTAAATGAAAAATTTTGATCTTATTATTTTTAGTAACCATTTGATAAGTATTTGTTTTTTTATTAGTTTTTATATTTGATGAACGTTCCTTTTTTAAATGTGCTTTTAATAACTGACTATTTGTCGCATGAAAATTTTTTTAAATTTCCTTGGCAACAACGCTTTTAAAAAAACGCTACTTTATCTGACAAAAGAAATGTCGGACTAATTTAGCTGAATTTATTAAGCGTTTTATATAGCATCCATCGTGACCATATTTATTAAGAAAATAAATATAATCGTGTTTACTATGTAATTATAAGTTTTTTATCACAATCGAAATAATTTAGTCAATGCCTTGGCTGTCGCTCTAAGCTCTGAAAACGACAACCAAGACGTTCCAATATATACTAAATGTAAATCCGTTACTGAACATTTGAAGGAAGAGGATGCGATGGCTTAAAAACAAACTTATTTTATTAAATATTTTGTTTGTGTTTTGTGTAGAAATTACTTTGCTAAATTGTCTAACTTTTTATTCCCAAACTTAGAGTGAATTAGTGACAAGTGAACTAATCCTTTCTTTAGGAATTTATTTGTCCAACTTAATCATACTTTTTATAGAGATTTTGTGTGTGAGTTGTTTTTTGTTCTTCTTTTGTGTGTGTGCTGTTTTTTTTGTTCTTCTTTTGTGTGTGTGTTATTTTGTTCTTCTATTATTACAATATTGTGATTATAAGTAAAAAAAAGGTTTGTTAACAATATTAACTACTCACAAATTTTATATATTTAATGATATACAAAATAATTTACCTTAAACTTAAATAGTTTTTAAAAATATATTTTGTAGTATACAAATAATTTATCGCAAAGTATTACTATTGTTAGATGAACTCGGGAAACTCGCAGAAGACCAGTCTTGTCATCGAGAAAGCGTTTGTTAAAATATTTAAAATTTTTAATATTAGAACTTTTTAAAATTTTGATTGAAGTTTTCGAAAACTGTTTAATGTTAAAAATACGGAAAAGTTTGATCCTATTTTAAATATTTATAAAATAAACTTTATTTTAATGTTTGAAAAGTTTACATGGTCATTGCATTCTAATTTTTTTTTTTTTCAGAATCTGCATAGTTGGTAAGTTATTATCAATTCGATTGATTGAGGTTATAGATTTGATTGAGGTTATAAAAATAAACTTTAAATGTTTTTTTTGCTCAGATAAATAATTTAGAAAAAGTTCACGCATATCTTTTAACGATAGTTTAGCTTTTATTGGCGTTGGTAAAGAATAACTTTTTAAATAGTTTTTAATAATACTTATGTCAAATAGATATGTTTTGTAAAATATAAAAACAGAACCTTAAGTATAATTTTTTTCACAAACCTTAGCTAAATTTTTAGCTATTGAATGATTTCAAAATTTCTTTAATTTTAAGTGCTCTAAAATTATGGTTACGTACAATTATTATTATGCACCATATAAAGTTTATAACCCTCATTTCTCTTAGGAGTCGGGATTTAAAAATTTTAATGGACTACAGGGTGTAATTTGTTTTGGTTGTATTTAGAAAAAGAATTATTTTAAATCTAATTTTCAATTGCGTCAAATGTTACCATTATTATTATTTAATTGTTACCATTATTATTATTTTATTTCGTTTCTTATATTTTTTGGATTGGGTCGGTGTTTTTGCTTTTTATTAGTTTTTGTTTTTTTTTGTTGGTTCTGCAAGTAGATTTGTCACAGAACACCGCAGATGAGCATACAGAAAAGATGCAGATTTGGTACAGAAAAGATGTTGACTCACGCTTTGGTGGTGCGCCACCAAAGTATTTAACTTTTAAAAAATATATACAAATGTTGATTGAAAAAATTAAGAATGATTTTCTGTTTTGTTTTATTTTGTTTATAGTTTAATTTGATTTTATAATTATTATTTTTAATGAATCAATTTAAAGCACAACAACTTAAAATATATTGATATAGTATCATAAAAATATTTTACACATGTTCGAGCAATCCCAGCAAACATTGCTATAGTGGATTTGCAGTGGACCTATAAAGACTTTTTAGGCGCTTTATTAGAGTTTTACTCATTGGGTACTTAGTGGACCATCAGTGGTCCACTAAGTACCTGTCTCTTTTTCAAGTTTTTAAGTTATTTTTTGCTTTACAAACAAAATGAAACCTAGTATTTTTTTAATAAATTGATAAAATCAAACAGTAAGATGTTAAAAAAATAAAAGCATTTTTTTTAAATAAAAAAGTTTAGCTAAAAAAAAAAAAGAATTGGTTAGGGATCTGTTTTTTTACTTAATATAAGAATCATAACCCAGGTTACTTTAAACAAATAAAAAAGAAACATAATTCACTCAAACAATGTGGTTAAAAACGCTTTACTAAATGATTTTTTAAGGAAAAATAAAAGAATACGATGTTGTACACCTTCAATGAGTTTTTGTATATTTACAAAAAAAAGATACTTCCCATTAGTTTAAGAATACTTCAAAAAATGTGTTTCTTAACAGAATTATTTTGTAATTGATGACAAGATCATTAAATTAATGATTTTGTTTTGACGATAATAAAATCAAGTTACAAAAAATTTCTGAGCTCGAAAGAAAAGTAAGATTTTTGTTTAAATAAATTCTGAGCTCTATATGATATCAAAAATTTAAGATATTTGCTTAGTCAACTCCTGAGCTCTAAATATGTTATTTTTTTAGGTGAATGATCAGAGTATGTAGGAAAAAATCAGTAATATAATGATATAATCTAAAAAAAATTTATTGTAATGAAAATTTTACATATTAAACGTTTTTCACATTGTTTGACATGTTCGTTGTCTTGATTATTAACTCCTTTAGGTTTGAGTTTTGCTTGTTAGAAGTTAGACTTTATCACTATTTTAGGGGGGTGGGGGTGGGGACAATCTCCCCCCCCCCCACTTTTTTTCTGAAGGACCTATTTTTTTTTTTAAAGAAAATTTTAGATATAGAGGACTTTTTTTTGAAATTGTGCCCTCCACTTCAAAACCCGTATCGTCGGCCATGACCATACTAACAAGTTAGTTCTTCGTCGTCGTAGTTTTTATTGTTAAACTGTCACGATTATATTAAACTTAACTTTTTTAATTTAGTATTAAACTTAGTCAATCATAGTTGAAAACTGTCTTTAACTTCTCAAACTTTGCTTTAATATTTTTTAACTTTAACTCCTTTTTTAAGGCACTCATTAACACTGTTATCAAGCTGCTGTTAGGGTTGTTAATAACATTTTCATCAAACTGTTATTAGGGTTGTTAATAACACCGTCGTTAAGCTGTTGTTAGGGTTGTTAATAACACTGTTATCAATATATTGTTAGGGTTGTTAATAACACTGTTATCAAGTTGTTGTTAGGCTTGTTAATAACTGGCAGAAGTTTCAAAAAGACTAAACAAATATTTGGAAATTTTTAATTAAACTAATGTTAAATAAAGGCAGATATGAGATTTACATTAAGATTATTCATTACTAGATCAGTTAGTTTATCATAGAGGATGCACGTTCATCTTTATAGTAAACTAATAGATCCAGTGAGAGCTAATAGATCCAGTCCCTATCCATTTTTTTACCATTATAAAACCAGACGACAAAATTAAAGCTTTTATTGGTCAGAAAAATCTAAATCAGGTGGCTAGCAAAAATGAGTAGAATTAAATGGTATGCATACCAAATATAATACCATTATTATAATAGTTTGTTGTAAGATGCGTTTCTATTCTGGTATTGATAAACTATAATCTCACTGACAACTTTTCTTGAGTTTTCTTACACAAAGAAAAAGCATTTTCATTTCAAACCATTTTGTTACTTGCTACAACGGTAGAAAATCAAAAGGTTTACTGCTACTATGGAAGTACATAAATAACCTTCACTGAGTCCCTTCTTTACGTTAGAATAAATAAAAAAAACCTTGATACATCTACTACAGCAGAAGCAAATCAAAAAATTAACAGCTACTATAGCAAGTACCTGTATTTATCATCTCTCAGATACACATTTGTCTAAACATTCAAAATAGTTAAAAAATCAGAGTTAGAAAGCGAGAGAAACGAGATTGTTTGTCTCTATAAAAGAAAGTTTACAACAACTGAAATTTTTAATTATTTAAAATATCACAAGTTGTTGCAAGTGGCCGCTAGTTGGTATATAGTGTCATAAAATAATTTATGGAAACTGGAGATGAAATACCACCAAAAAGAACAGGGAGAAAAAGAATAGTTCGTACTAAAAATTCATAAAGGTTATTCTTGAAAGAATAAGACGAAATCCCACTTGATCAGGAAAATCAACTACGAAAAAATTTAGAACCGATTCCAAAACCATCAGAAGTTAAATTAAAACAGACTAAGGAATGAAGACTTATAAAAAAAACAATTATCTGGTGGTCTGACAAACAGAAATAAGTTTCTTTATAATTTTTTTTCCTTCCAGAATCATCCCAAATATTGGATATGTTTTTATTTACAATATTGGAGGCAGAGACATTGTTATTAGTCTCAAAGTAACATAGATGATGTCATATGAAACATCATTTTATTTGGTTTGTTATAAATTGTAAGCGCGTTTTATATATATATATATATATATATATATATGTAAAAGATGGCTTGAAAGAAAAATTAAAAAAGAACTAAATAGTGAAAAAGTTTTTACAAATATTTTTAAACTTAAAACTTTAACTTGCGACATTGACTTCTCATTGTTTTTTATTTGATGTTAAGAAATTTAATTTGTATTCGATATTAAAAAATTTAAGGTGGTACTAGCCCATAAAAATTAAAACAGTCAATTTATTTAATTTTGATGCAATTTTTTTTTAAACTATGTGCATTAAAAAATTATTTAGAGTAAATATAATAAAAAGTATTAGTATACTCGAAAACATGCCGAGTCAGCAAAAAGTATACAATTTTAACTATATTTTTAAACAAGGATTTCTCATGAAATAGTCAGTGTGTGAAGCTAAAATTTTGCAAAAAGGTTAACAACATGTTGATTGAGGGATTTGACCAGAATCACCATCAGAACTTTTACAGAATCAAAATGGCTGCACTTTAAAAAATAATTTTTAATTTTTAAGTAAATTTTGTGCTGCTAATGTCAATATCTCGACAACAGCTAACTATAAAAGTCTCTTTTTGGTCAAATCCCTTCACAGTAACCTAATGAACAATCTGTGAAAATTTTAGCCATAATCTCCAAGTATTCAAAAGATATTCTTGTTCAAAGTTTAAAAATCTGTTAACAGAGAAAACGCAAGAAAACAAAATAAAACAACTTTAACAATATATATTTTTAAAAATTTCCAGACACATAGGAGTCATCCTTGCTAAATCCTTTTTTTATACCTCTCAATATTTTCCTTCTTGATTTTGTCACTTCTTTTTCCTTCCTTTCCATATGAATGACGCAATTTTTGTCTTTTTTTAATTGCACCAAGAAGGAAATATTTTCCACAATGAAATCCAAGTTGCTTAAATGTTTCTTTATGGGAAACGTAACCTCCATTAAAAGATATAACTGCAGAGAAAACAGCTAACTCTAAAACATTTTTTGAAACAAAATGTGTTTTGGGGCATTTTTCCCAGATTATTTGATTAAATGACTCATTAGGATTTTGGGTATAGCTGTGTAAACATTTTGACAAAAGATTGTCCGAACTAAGTTCCATAAATATTGGGTGTAATAGGTCTTTTATAGCAACTGGTAAGTTTAACTTGTTTTTATAAGTGCATTGTCCTGCAATCTTATCCCTTTGCCATTCGCACCAGCTAGTATTAGTTCTGGGACAAAATTGATGACGCGTAGCTGCATCACCTTCGCAGCAGTGCCATAAAACTGCAAGTACAGCTTTTTTCATAGGGTAGAGTTTATCATTCTGACGAATAGCCATACCAAAGTAATTCTGCATTAGGTTAATACTTGCATCAGTTAGTCTTCAATTACCTGAGAGAGTTTTACTGTCATTCAACTTTTCTTTTTTTTTTATTGCACGTAAATTCCGAAGTCTTGTTCCAAGTCTCTTTTGAACATGACCGAGACACTCTAGTTTTTCTGGTATCAACGTTTCTCCATAAGGTCTTGCTTCCCTTACTTTGCTGTATGCTTTAGTGTCCCAATCTCCTATGTAATGACTGTACCTTAAGTTAAACTTACTTAATGAAGAACAAAAAATTGAAATAGCACCAGCGGACTCCATAGCACCAGATGATTCGTGATGATTAATTGCACACTTATGTCTTGTTTTCCATAGTTCATAACCAGCTGATCCTTTTTTTTTGAAAAAATCTCACAAGATTTACAAAATTTTGACATAGTGTAATAGTCTAAGACCTTTTTATTATCCTTTGAAATTGAAGATACCACGCCATTCAGGGATAAATAACCCCTTTTTTGCCATGTTCTATCAATAGAAATATGACAGTCAACAATATCATTGCTACACGCATTGATGTTAATCATTTGACGCACTTCATGAGCAGCTTTTTGGGTACTTTTTTCAGCAGATTTTTTATATGCACAATAAAGAGTCTTATTAATTTTTTTATAAGTAGTTAATGCAATAGAAAATAGCATATTCATCATTGTTGTAAATGTTTTAATTCCAGCATGACCTTTGCCTATCTCGCAAAAAGCCATACCTGTGCGATAGTTAATTTCATGTGCTTTTTTTACAGTTTTACTTTTTTGTAAAGGTATATATTGAGGAGAAGTATAAGAAAATCTGCATGCTGAACAAACACTACATTTTATACATAATTTAAGTGAAAACCCTTTGTGTTCATTTTTATTATGTGTAAGCTTAACAGGTGAGCTACACTCAGAACAGCGTGAGAACGCCTGAAATAAATCTTTCATAATGCCAAAATGTATAAATATAAAAAAATTAAGGTCGTTAGATGTCTGTTTGTTTTTAGCTGAACTGCCAATACAATTAACTGCTTTGTTTAACTTTTTAGCACTTGTACTATTAGTACTACTAAACATATTTGAATAAGAAGCACTTTCAGGTGAAATGTTTTGTTGATCAGACATTTTATGTTGATTTCCATGAAAATAATTTCTTTTTCTTTTTTTGCTATTTTTTTTTATTTCCCATCTAAGAACAAAGCAGTAAAATGTGAAAAATAAATGCAATAAATTCAATAAAATAATCATAACAAGCTGTTATTGATACACTGTTATAAATTCATCTCCTTCTCACTATACAATTCAATTTAATATTATTAATGAAATTAACGTATTTGCAAAGTTGATATAAAGTAAAGGAGATATATACGAAATGTAGAATAATAATAGAAATTAATTGTTTGATGAAATTTATGGAAAGTTAGCCCAAAAGTAAGCATTATTTATTGTTGCTATGCGGTTGCTAAGGGCTTCTTTTTGAGATCATATTACCAAATTAACATATTCTGTCACTAAATTACTTAAAAACATAGTAAAACTATACATTTTTGAAATCTACAATGATTCTATTTTTCAAATTTAGAAAAAAAAAAATCTGAAAATTTTGAAATTTGTCGGGCTAGTACCACTAAATATGAAAAAGTGCAAACATTTTGTCTTTCATTGCACACATTTTTGACAAAATTGAGTCAACTTTTATTAAAATCAAACATCAAAATAATTCTTTGTTTACTTTTTAGCAAAAAATTTTTTAATCAAAGTTAAATTAAAAAAAAAAAGAAAATTTAGACAACAAGTTTAAAAAAAACAAATAAAGCAAAAACTTCCATATAAAGGTATATAACTTATATAAACCAAAATTGATTAGGTTATTATATAAAGGTATATAACCTAAATAAACCAGAGTTGGTTGGGTTATTTAATTCTTTTTACAGAAAAATAATTACACCTTTTAAAAACGGCAAAACAATTATTTAAACATACAATAAACTAAATCTTAAAACCAAAAATTTTGAAACATTCCTGTATATCATTTAAAAATACAAAGGTTTTTAAAATAGCAAATTGCTGATTTTACCAAGAACACTTGGTAATTTTAACTATTGCAAAATATTGCAAAATAAGAAATTTAGTATAAAAGTTAACATTTTAACAAGATTTAATTGTGAGAGAACAAAAGCAAATTAATTTAATATGTTTACAATGACGCACTGCGGCGTATTTAGTATAATCTGTTTGCAATGATGCATTGCAATATATTTAGCAATACATAACTAAAAACTTCTTTACACCAATGTTTTATTTGCAGTATAAATCTGTATTCAACATACGTTTTATTTTTAGTATAAACCTGTTTTCATCATACGTTTTCTACTACTTTGTACAAAAAAATCTATAGAACATAGAAAAATTTGAAAATGAAAAAAAAAATAGACAAATATATATATATATATATATATAGGAGCGATTTTCATAGCAAAAAAAAAAGAGTTTAAAAACCAATATTACTGAGACACGAATCAATTATAATTATAAGATAAAAGTAAAAAAATCTTTTTTGATTTTGATGAGATCTTGAGGGTCCTCTTTGGAATTTAAATTCTTGACAGGTCCTAATATTTTTGAATTTTTTTTTTCTAAACCATATCAACCTTGGACTCAAAAAAAGCAGAAAAAAATGCTTGTTTCATAAATAAAATTTTTTAGTGAAAAAAATACTTGCAAAAATATACCTTAAAACCCCCGTTTTGTTGAGGACGGGGGTTTTTAATAAAAAAAACAACTCTACTTTTTTAATTTTAATTTTTTAATAAAAACAAATATTATTTTCAAAATCAGCATATTATTTTGCTTCTTTTAAGTATCAAGTTGATATAGTTTAGAAAAAAAAAATTTAAACAATATTAGGACCCATCAAAAATTTAGAATCCAAAGAGGAACCTCAAGAACTCATCTAAACTAAAAAAAAAAAGAGTAAGGTTCTTTTTTCACCAAAAGATATTGATTTGCTGCTCAGGCAAATTAAATTTCAAAAATTTTCAAAATCGCTCCACCCTAATATATATATATATATATATATATATATATATATATATATATATATTAACAGAAAAATCAAAAAAGTTATTAAAGATGGTAAGGATAAGCAGATAATATTTAACCAAAGCAAAAGAAATTGATAACATAATAAATTATATGCCACAATTGTTCAATATAATTATATGGATTTCCGTGATAAAACGACTTAAAACGAAAAGAAAGCTCAGGCTTTGATAGGACCAAATGATTATGTAGAAATGAAGATAATAAACCGAATTTATATAAAGATTCAAAATACTGCGGTTGATGCAGTTGGTACAGAGGCTTTAAGCATTTTATAAGATTTCGTAAAGCCTAATACTATTTCAGAATTAGTTCTATTTTTATTGCCGGAAATAAACAAAATATATAGAGTTAAAGATAAATTCATGTCAGGATGTCAATATATTAGTGTGTCAATATATGAGTCTGTTTCTTATATTATTTTTTAAGATAAAGAAAATTTTATACTCTAATTGTTAAGGAAGTTTGACTAGTGAATGTAATAAATATCTTATTTATGTATTTTTATAAGTATTTAAATGTACAAATAGTTATTGAAATGTATGTGAGACCGTCACTATGGAGTTCTCAGTCCAAAATCTTATTGCAAACATTATTTCTCAGAATGAAATTGAAAGGGAATTAGCCGTTAATAAAACCCTGTAAATTAAACAAAATAATCAGGAAATCAGAAGTTTAGCTTCCAGAGCATACAAAATTCCTAATTTAATCTAGCGTGCAACCGCATTAACTGACGTTATAACATGGAGAAAGATCTATGAATCCATCTTAACCTGTCAAATAAACATTGTTGAACTTCAAGCTATCCTGTCCCAGTAAGCACAGAACGTTTTTAAAAAGTTTAAAAAAATTATTAAAACGAATGTTAACGTTTTTTAAACGTTTTAAAAACGATCTGTGCTTACCGGGGTATTGTCCTATAGTATTCTAAAAATGTAACAAAATGCTTACTCTCGTAAAAGTAGCACACACAAAAAAAGTTTTTTTAGATAACTGCAGCTTTTAAAAGAGGTTTTAAGAAACGAGATTTATCCAAGCAAGATCATAAAACAGAGCGATAATTCTTTGTTTTAACAACACAAATAATCTCTCTTTTTTTTGTTTTGTTTTATAGAAAAATCTAAGGAGAACAAATTATAGGGATAATGAAATCAGTTCAATTTTTGATTATCAACTTTTAAGACAAAATAAACATATATAAAACCCGGCACATATACATTGGGAAAGGAAGAAGGCACCTTTTAAGTACCTCTCTAGATTTTTAAAGAAACTAAAATATAAATGAAATTACATTTATTACCACCTTTATTTGTTTTTGTTTTTTTAGCTGCCTCAAGAAGTCCTAACGGTCTTGTCACAGAGCACCGCGGAAGTGCATTTAACCAGGAAGCTCACGCCTCTTTTTTTTACTGTAACGCGAAAATATGTCCAGAGCTCGTTTTGAACCTGGATCTCCTGCTTATAGAACAAGCGCTCTAACCACTGCGCCATGGCCGCACTATAGGGTAACATTAAACATAAATAGTTTTGCTCTCCCCTCCCCATTTGAATTAAATTTTCAAAATTTGAAGTCTATTATTGTAACTGTTACTGTTATCTAATAAGTTCTTATTCTAATAAATTTTTAATAAAGATTAAAAATATGGGATGCCCGATGTAAATTGTTGCTGCTTACAGAGGATGATAGAATGAGGTGCTCCGGTTAGATAAGATAAGTTTTAAAATAAGATTACCATTTTATATCATTTTTGATCCAATATATAAAAAAAAAGATTAAAATTCAAAGAAAAGAAATAAAAACTACATAAAAAAAAAGGAAATGATTTTTCTATACATACATAGATACATATCTATACACATTGATATATATATATATCAATGTGTTGATATATACACATGATATTGATGATATATACACATGATATTGATGATATATACACATGATATTGATGATACAATGATATTGATATATACACATTGATATATATATATATATATATATATATATATATATATATATATATATATATATATATATTATTGATATATATATATATATATATATATATATATATATATATATATCAATATATATATATATCAATATATATATAAATATATATATATATATATATATATATATATATATATATATATATATATATATATATATATATATATATATATATATATATATCAATATATATATAGACACACACAAATATTCACCATCGAGAATAAAATAAAATGATATACTTGCAATTTAATATTTCCATTAAAGAAAACAAAAACAATGATTTAAAATGTTTGTACCTTTTTCAATAATAAATTAACAAATTATGGTAATTATGAAGTTAAATCCACTCGATAAAAAATATATTTTTTTAAAAAAACGTTTTTCTTTCTACCGTTGATATTACATTTGTAGTTTTTCCAAAACTTTTTTAATTCCTAAAAGTTTTTCCAAAACTTTATTTAATCTCTTTAAATCGTCGTCAATTTTTCACGACACGTCACTCTCACGCATAAAACATAAAAGACTTTTTTAAAAGAAAGCGATCATTTAATTTTTTTTGTGTAGTAGAACATTTTATATATTTATGGAGGTCCCAGAAAAACCTGAAATAAACATTAGGTCTCAAAAATTATAAAACAAATTACTAACATGAAAATGGGGTTAAGAGATTATATAAAGTTAAAGATTATATCAATTAGCAATAAAATTAAAATAATAATAACATTAATATTATTAAGGAAGCAGTTTGTTACAAAGGATGAAAAAAAAAAAAAAAAAAAATGCTTTCTTGATACGTTGGTAAATTGAATTGAAACAATTTTTTTAAACTGTTTACTTTTTCAACAAAAGGTTATTTTAATTCTGTGTTAATTTTTTCAAATTAATTTTTATTTCTTACACTGAAAATCTATCTAGGAATTACTTACATTGAAAGCCGAACCTTCTGGATTAACCCTTATAAAAATAAAGCACGTGCCTTAGTGCTCGTTTTGTCATAAATGACTTGAAACTCCTGCCGCGCTTAGCTTATAGGAAATGTATTGTAGGAGCTTTACTTTAACTTTTTTTAATTCATTTATACGGTAACTGACTTAAATTTTCAATTTTAAAACTTCTTATATTCTTTCTAATTAGTTCTAAAAGTTAAACATAACATACTAATGATTATCACGAAGGCGGGATACTGCGATAATAGTTTATAAAAATTTTTTATTTGCATCGGTAGCCCACATAGACTAAAATTTATTGATCCAGTTATTAAATGTTATACCTATGTAGGCGTGTATTTTCACACCATGGCATGAATATTTAATGGCGTCATTCACTTGTTGTGATTATAACTAGCTGCTATGAAACCAAACTTGAAAAAATTTGCTAAGAAGCATTTAAAAAAAACCTAAAATATTGAATAGCTCACTAAGCAAAGACAGGTTTTCTTCGTTTTTTTTAACCCAAAGTTTTTATTTTTTAATTATGTTTTTAAATATATCATAATCAAGTTTTATTCAACTCATATGTTTGCAAGCATACAACTCTTTCGTAATGTTCTCAGAGCAAATTAAACTTAATAGTAATAAAAATAATACTTATAGAAATAAAAATAAAATTACAATGCTGTCTCAATAAATGAAAGTCTTTGATTAATGTAAACAATACGTTGCTTTTTGTCAAACCAATTTTGTAGAACGCTACTTGCTCACTTTTTATCTCCTTCCTGTTCAAAATAAGCAGATTTTTTTAGTCATTCTAAAAGATTTTATAAAACAATGTTTCTTAAGTCAAACTCTGTACTAATTATTGTAATTTTTGTTATCAGTATAATGCTATAACTTTAATATATTTTAAAAATTATTATAGCTACTTAACTAAAATGATAATGAAATTATAATAAATCATAACAAAATTATAACAAATTATAATAAAGTTATAACAAGTTATCATAAAATTATAATGTAGTGCTTATAATGAGTACTTGATTTATTATTAATTATAACTACTTAAGCGATTAAATATGTTAAAATTAATTATGTTTAATTATGTTAAATATATTTCAATTTAGCTGTTAAAAATGTTAAAGTTTTAATGCTTAATCAATTAGTTAAAAAAATGATCAAAAAATCTTAAAACAAGTATACAAAATATTTTGATAAATGATCTGGCATAATTAAAAATATAGTAAATCTTTTTTTTTTGTGTGAATTATTTAGTTCACCATAATGATAAATATTACAATAAACTACTATAATATATATATATATATATATATATATATATATATATATATATATATATATATATATATATATATATATATATATATATATATATATATATATATATATATATATATGTATATATATATATAATAAATTACTATAATAATAAATATATAATAGTTAAACTATTAAATATTTTACTAAAATTATGATTTTTGATTATTTTTATAGTTTACTAATATTTTATAAACCAAATTAGAATAATAATAACAAAAAGTAAAAATAAAATAAAAATACTGCCAGATTAAAAGCCATTTTTTAAAATTTAAAAAGATATATCAATGGTTTCCGAACTTTTATTAAATAGGATAAGATCCAAAGAATTGGGTTTAGGCGACGCTTAAGATTTTAACGCGGTTTTAAAAAAAAACCATTAGGTCGTTTTTCAGTTACAACTCAGAGTTGTTGTAGAACTTTTAGATTTGTTATAGAACGTTTCGAGTTGTTGCAAAGCTTTTAGAACTGTTATAGGGCTTATGTAGTTGCTGCGAACCTTTCGGAGACGTTTAAAAAAATTTCAACAAGCTAAAAAATTTAAAAAAAATTTTTAAAAATAGCGAAAAAATACTTTATTTAGGTTTTTAGTCAGCGTTTACTAATTTTAATTTAAGTCAATTTTGTGAAAATAGGTACTTTGTTACATTACGAGCTTTTGAATCTTATTTTAAAATCTTATTTCAAATCCGTATGTTAGTTCTTAATTACTATTTAATTTTTTTAAACATTTAGTCACATTAGTAAGCAAGTTATTTAGTTCCAAAAAAAAAAGGTAATCTTTTTTATCGTTTTAATTACAATTATTATTTTAATTACAAGTTGATGTTTTTTTTATTTTTTATTTTTCTTTGAATAGAAACGTTAAATTTTTATAAATCAATGTTTCATTGTATTTTTATTTGTGTACTTAGAGGTTTTATCCTGCACTCAGACAGATTTCCTGCTACTTATGTTTGCGCAAGATTTTGTTACACAAGTGTAATTAAAAAAAAATTAAAAAATAAAGTATATCTACGTGAAAATCATTCGCTTAATCCCTATTACTTATAAAAATTTGTTGGTTGCACAAAATGTGCATGAAGTCACGTTAAATATTAGGCAACCATATGAAATTTCATATGTTATCTAAATTTATTAATATTTCAAATGTATTTATTTAATAGAGACCTATTATCAGTAATATATATATATATATATATATATATATATATATATATATATATATATATATATATATATATATATGTATATATATATATGTATATATATATATATATATATATATACACATATAAATATGCATTGTATTGTTATTATTGTTTACCTTGACTCAGGTCCAATTGCGAGATTTAGCCTGCAAATTAGGAGACTTAGCCTGCAAATGTAAAGAAATTGTCATTTTTGCTGATTGGAAATCAAACTTTTGTATAGTTGGGAATAGTTTTAAAATGTATTCCACATTGGCACGGTGTATGTATGTGTGGCACATTGTTACTGTTTGTGTCCTTTGCAGACAATATCAAGTTGTCTATAGCGTCTCGGAAGAATTGGCTCTCCTTTTACTTTCGTTGGTCTTCAGCTACTTATTTAGTTTGATTAGTAAGTTTTATGATTGGTATCAATAATTACCATCTTACTATGTTGTATGTTGTCATAAACAGCGTTCTTTTGCAGTTTAGATTTATAGTTTAACAGTATGTAAAAGCATTTGCATTCACTGAGATCAAACAAAACATTAGCTTTATCTCGAAAGTCTGCTTTTGTATTTGGTTCTATTTTCCTTTGAAGACCTAAGGATTGTGCTGTATTTGTCGTGGAACAATCAAAATTTAATTAGTTGCGCGTACAATTCGGTTAGAAGCAAAGCCCCTCTCCTTAACTCTTCTGCCTTATAGCAAAGTTTGAGATATATGTCTAAAAAATAAACCATTATTACAAATACCTAATTAAACCCTTAAGTAAATATTCCTGGGTTTTTTTAAGATATCAAATGCTAAATACATTAACTTGCATTAAAACTTTTAACTTTGCTTACGTTACTTTAACAACTTTCGCATACTTTTATTTTATAATATTCAAATAATTTGACATATAATAGAGTTAGGGACAGTTGTAGTCAGCTCACTATCAAAGATTTTCGGTAATGTCACTCTTTTGGCTGAAAAACATGTCTCAAAAAAGGAAGATACTCTTAAAGTAGATTCAACTTGCAATTATTTATTATTAAAGCAGGTGACAAAGACACAATGAAGATTAATGTAAATAGTTTCACATTTGTAAATGAAGAAGTTGCCAGAAACTAATAAAATTTTTAAGAATGGTATTAAGGGTATTTAAAAAAAATGTATAAGTATATATATATATATATATATATATATATATATATATATATATATATATATATATATATATATATATATATATATATATTGTGTAAAATGTCCATATAAATACCTACAATGTCAATGTCAAAGAATTTAAAGTAACAACTTTACTATTATACAGAGCAACTATTTTAAAGTTTTGATATTTCATTTTTAACACATATGAGATAATAAATAAAAAATAATTGTTTAAAATAATATTACTTTATACTAAGGAATAAAAATGTATATTAAATGTACCGTAATCATAGACTCACTGTTTTTTTAAAAAAACCTTTCAAAATATGTAATAAATTTATCAAATTTGGCAATAGACAAGACTTCTTATTCATTCAACTTACTTTGGTAAAAACATTGGTATATTATCCCATTTTTTGTGGTAGTGGTAGGAAGAGTTCCTTAATCCAGGATTATTTTGTAATAAAAAATAACACAAATTTAAAATATGTCATAAGAATATAGTAGAGTCATATGCAATAAGGAAAAGTTATTTTCTTTATATTTAAAAAAATGATCTTTTGATAGTCTTTTTTAAACACTTATTTTTGCATAGTTGAAAATATTTTATAATGCTGAAGACATTTAATCTAATTTTTTTGATGCAAAAATTACATTATATCAATTTACAAGTTTCATTATTACAAAATTCAAACTTTGAC
>NC_088922.1:6705000-6707500 GCF_038396675.1 Hydra vulgaris
AAAAGATCTATTTGATACGTACTATCATTTTTGCATTAAAATGAAAATGCAAGTGAAAAGTCTATCCAAAAGTTTAACAAGCATATTGCATTGAAAATCAAAAAAAAGATAGAAAGAAAAAAAATTGAACTTTCCTACTACAGCTATAGTATGTATTGACTTTCAAAATACATTGAGCTTCAAAATGTGGGAAACTTCTTTTATAAACAAAAACTTAGCTGTTATAATTTGACAGGTCATTCTTCACTGACCAAAAAAGCATACTGTATGTTATGGCATGAAGGTCTGGTCGTTCTGGTAACGATATTGTCAGTGCTGTGGTATGTATGCTAAATAAGGTTTACAAGGATCTTCCTAATATTAACATACTTTGGTGTGATTCTTGTGTTCCAAAGAATAGAAACAGTCATATGTCAGTAGTATTTCGTGAGTTTCTTATTTTCCATGGGTGACTATGATTTTTTTTTTCAAAGCTCATACTCGCAATAGCTAGACATACTTGCAATATGATAATACCATAACATGATGCATTATGTAATGCATATATAATAAATGTATGCATTTCATAATGCATCATATTATGATATTATCATATTATGATGCATTATAAAATGCATTTAATTATCTTATTCTAGCAGTCGGCAATAGCTTTGCTTATTCTGCATAACTTGCAATAGTATAGCATGTTTGTCTAGTCTTCTTATGTGTGTGTAGTACAAAATGAATCCCTTCGATTTTTAATGTTTTTTGGTTTTCTACAAATAATTATGAAGTTATAATATTTTGCTTTTAAATACCTAATTTAAAAGTAATTTCTTGTATTACATTTACTTATCGCGAAACGTTTAAGTTGTATCCACTAAAAAATAGAGATAAAACAAAATAATATTGCCGCAAATTTTTATTTAAAAATATTTATTTTGTCCTAATTTGGGACCATTAGAGCAATTTCAGCAAGTAATTTTTTTTCAAAACAAATAATTATTTTTAGTTACTAGCAAAGTTTTGAAAAACGTTTTCATTAATGAAAAATGTATTGTCACTTCTTCTGCATTACAGTGGAAAAAATAAAATTAATTTATCTCAGTTTAAACATGTGGCGAATTAGAACAAAATTCAAAAGTCAAAAGCACGCAAGATTAAATAATCGTAGAGACAAATTTACATATGCTGAACCCTTAATTAAAACAATGAATGTACTAAAGATTTATTAAATTAACATATACAAAACACACTTTGTTTATGCTAAAATACAAACTTGGTCAAGTATAATGTCATATTATTAGTAGTTTTCAGAAAATAATACTGACTTGTGTTGTATATGTTTAATAAAGACTCATTATAATATAACGAGTTTACATACCCTGCGGAAAACGAGAAAACGAAAGGCAGGCTGTCGTTACTGGAAACAGTCTAAAAGAAAACAACTTCGACTATCAGGAAAAGAATATATAATTAACAAACGCAACGTGGTTTAACCAAAAGAGAAATAAAAAATTTATTAAACCATTCAAAAAGAAAAAACTATCCCAATTCTCTATTTCATATCGTGGTCATATTTACACAACTAACTAATATCTAAAAATCAATAAATCTGTAATCTATATAATTAAAAATTCACGAAAATTAAGTTAAAAAATCTAACCCTGAATTTGAATAAATATACTGAATTTTTACAGCCGAATAAACTAAACTATATACTATAGAAAATAGAACATTTCCGTTAATTTTCAAAAAAACGGAGTGAAAAACATACAAAAACATATTGCATTAAATTTAATAAAATATAGCCATACAACCAATCAAAATGAATATCATACAACCAACCAAATAAAATAATAAGCTTTAAGTTGTTTATCTGTATTACACTTTAATTAAAAGGTACACGGTTACAAGACAAACTTAAGGGGCGTTTGTATGGATAAAAATCATTCCGCGTAACTGGGATACGAAAACTACCGAGATCTCGCCTCTCCTTTAAAACTCATATAATTTTAACATTGCGCTCATATGTAAAATTATTCACCCCGCTCTGGCCTATGAACTACCGAACTCCCGGTAAGGCGGGGTGAAAATTCTTCATAAAAACACAAGCTGATTACTATCCCGGATAGACTAGACAGCTTTGTTACAAAATGTAAATAGTATTTGTTTGATTATTAAACTTAAGTCGTTTGACCATGTATGTTTAACTTCTTCATTTATCGTGATATATTGTCTTTTTAATATTGCTTTTAAGGCGAAAGTTTTTTTTTTGTTAGTTAATCATTTATGATATTTATTTCTTTAAACACGCAATATTATCAAACATTGCGTATTATATCAAATATACATATAGTATTATCAAATATGCATATAGTATGCATATAGCGAAATAGCTCAGTTGGTTAGGGCGTCAAACAAAAAGTTAAAACCCGGACTGTCGACTAATATGAGTTCAAATTCTGCCACCACCAACTCAGCGTTTGAGTAGTAATTAGGTACGCAAAAATGATGGTAA
>NC_088922.1:6712500-6780000 GCF_038396675.1 Hydra vulgaris
TTTTTTAATATATTAACTGAGAGTTTGCTTGTCATTGATATTCCTTAATTAAAATGTCGGAATAAAATGGCTTGATGTTTGAAAAGTAGAGATTTGTATTGTTGCAAGCATCAAGTTAAACATTAATAATGCATTCTTAAAATCATTTAAGTAATTATGTAAATGATTTTCAATTTTTTTTATTTATTTCCATTATTGCGTGCTCCATAAACTGTTTTGCATTTAAAAAAATTGATCAAAGTTAAATGGTTAAAGACTTAATTATAAAATGTTCAAAATATTTTAAGAAAAAAATGTACTGATATCGGTCTATAGTTAGAGATATTTAATTGGTTATTGTTTTTGTAACTTAAACAAACTTTTGTCAACTTTAGTACTTCAGGGAAAATCCCATAATTTATTGATATAGATCAGCACTGGCCAGAATTTTAGACGCGAGAGGCGCATATAAATAATGACGTGTGCCGAAGAGCCGCAATAAATATGTTGCTATGCTAACTTTAATCTTTAAAAAAAAAATTGGCGAATGTAAATTTAGATTTTTTATACATCAATACTTTGATTTTTCATGTACACAATTTGTATTTAGTGTTTAGTTTTTTTGTATTATTATGTATGTACATAATTTATATTACATTATGTATGTACACAATTTATATTTAGTATTTAGTTTTTTTTACAATAAAGAAAGTAAAAGCTATTCTTTAAATGTAAACTTGGCTACATAAAATCTGATTCCTTTTTATTCACACTAGAAAACCATTTGTAGAAAATTTGAGAAAGCATCTCTAAATCTTTTTTTTTTTTTTGAATTAACACAATAACAACAATCATAAATTTCCTTATAAAAATAATTGTAAGCAAGATATAAAAATCTAAAGAAAAAAAGGTTTCTTTTTGAAAAAAAATTATTTTAATCTATTTGATCAAAACTTGCTTTAATTTGAGTTGATTAATAATACTTTAATAGCATAAGTTACTAAAAACAGCAAAATATCAAATAAATAAACGACTACACAATAAAAAAAAAATTTCAATAAACTTCAATTAAGTTCAAATTACTTTTACAATTGAAAAATATCTTTTCATCATTCAGCAAAAAATTAGTCATAACAGAGAGAATTCTTTTAACAACATCAAGTATTTTTTGTAAAAGACCATTAGAAAATTCTTCTTGCTTAATAACTTGCATAATTTACTATAAATTTATTAGGTACTAAGATTTTCAACACTACTTGTAAGTTTTTTAAAATCTGGTTTTAAGCTTGTAGATAATATTCTAAGCAACAGTAACAAATATTCACTAGTTAGATTTGCATGATACTTTGATTTAACAAATTTCATAGTCGAAATTAAAGATTCACATGTATATGTTGAACCAAATTTGAAATAAGTTTTATACTAATCCTTTTTAGTTGAGGATACTTAACTACAGGAACCATTTTCCAAAAATCTAATAAAGCTAGTGTTTTATGCAGCATTTGAAGATTTGATCTTTTTGGAGATCTAGTAATTCTATTTCAAATTGAGATGTTTCTTTAACTATATTTTCTGGTATTGGACAACCATCACTTATAATATCAATTAAAAAAGGGTTTACTAAAAATGCTAATGATGATTTAAGAGCATACAAATCTTTAAACCTGTTTTGAAAGTCTTCGAATAAATTCTGTAGTGTGTATGATTCAATCTTATGATAATCATACTGAATTGTAGGATTAGGATTATGAATTATCTTCATTAGAGGAAAATGATTAAAAGTTTTTAAGGTAATATCTTTCTGAAATAGAGCAACCTTTTTTTGAAAACTAAATATAGTCTGAGCAAGATCAGATATATTTTTTTCTTTTTCCTGAAGTGACAAAACTTAGATTTTGTAAATGTTACATTACATCAGTTAAAAATAAAAGATCTTGCAAAAAATTCACATCGTCAAAGATTTCAAATGTCATCTTCTTTTCAAGCAAAAAACATTTAATTGGTTCTAATAGTTCTACAAACCTATAAAGAACGTCACTACTTGAAAGCCACCTTACAGCACAGTAAAACAACAAGTCACTTGGTTTGTCAGCAAGATCCAATTCACTAGAGAAATTTTTAAACTGTCTGTGATTTTTTGCGTTAGATCGAATATATTTTACAATCTCCAGCACTGATTTAAAAACAATTGGAAAATTAAAATGTTTTCTTGCTAAATGTTCTCGATGAATTGCACAATGAACTGGGATAAACTCTGGATACGTAGGATCACTATTTAGTAAACCCATAAGCCCAATGTGTTTTCCAACCATTGCTGTTGCACCATCTGTAACAACACTAACAAGCTTGTCTTTAGGAGCATTGGTTTTTATAAGAACAGTGTCAATGGCTTCCTTTAAATCAATTCCACGAGTTGCGTCTTTTAGCTCTATTAAATCTAGCAACACTTCTTTCACAAGTACATCTAATGTTACATATCTAAGAAATACTGCCATTTAAGGTTTATCTTGAATATCTGTTGATTCATCCAATGCTAAGCTGAATGCTTCACAATTTTTTAAGTCATTTAACAAATGCTGTTCAACTTCGACACTAATCTCAGATATTCTTCTTTCAGTTGTATGTCGAGAAACAGAAATGTTTGAAATCAACCTTTGAATTTTGCTATTATTAGGATCTAAAATCTATCACATCAAGAAAAATTTTTTTTACTAACTCTCCATCGGTGTAAGGATGTTTACTTTTTCCAATATGTGCGTATGTGGCTTTTTACGGCACCGATTTCAAAGACAAAAACTGTGACCTTTTTTTTCACAGCGTGCTCGAAGTCGGTGTGGTAAAGATGTATTTATTTGTCTTTTTTTTTTAGAATTTTTTATCAGCTTAGACTTTATTAAAAAAGTAGAATGCTTTATCTTGAATAAATTATGGTTTTTTTTCACGTGTAATAAATTTTTCAGTTTTTTTATTGGTATTTAAAATTTCGTTCCTATTCTGGCACTGCATTGATATTGAAGGCATGTTAGTACATATTTGAAATTTTCCAGTCAACTGTATAAATCTATTTTCTATGTGCCAGCCAAATTTCATTAAAAAATATTCATGGCCACATACCATATTTTTCGACCCAGTGGAGGTACCATTTCCACCTTTTTTAGTGTTACTGTTACTGTTACACTTTGTAAAACTGTTTCTGCTATTGTTACTGTTACTTTTTGTTATAAATTCTCTTGTTTTTTTTTACAGTTACCAGTGATTTTCATTCGGTTTTAAAATTTCGTTTCTGTTCCGGAGGTGCATTAATATTGAAGGCATGTTGGTACATATTTAAAATTTTTCAGGCAACTGTATAGATCTATTTTCTATGTGTCTGCCAAATTTCATCAAAAAATATTCATGACCACATACCCTATTATTCCGCGCAGTGGAGGTATGTATTTCCACTTCCGTTACATAGTGTAAGGGAAGGGGCGGTTTTTGACAGTGGAGAACTCTGTATTTTTGATTTTTTATTCATTATAATGATATATTTTATTTAGAACTGTTATACAAACTTTATTTTTAATAGCTTTTTACTACTAAGAACATTTGTGTTTTCTTTTTTTATAATTGTTAAAATGATTTACACAAAACCTAAACTAAAGTACAATTAAGGTGGTTATATATTAATTTTTTTTTTGATGGCTAACTCTTTTCCTCCACCAAAATTAGTTTAAAGGCAAAATTCTGCAAAATAAAATTTAAAATGTTAAAATTAAAATTATATAACACTGTTTTATGATGATTCTGCGTAAAATTCATTAAAAACATAAAACAGCATTTTCTCAGCTTTTTCCATACCCATAATTTACCATATAGCCACTTTAAGCTATATATGATATATAAAAATTATACATATATTTCAAAAAAATTTTTATAGATTAATGGTGATTTTTTAAATTATTTAATTACGATTAATAGCCGACCCAATTAAATAGTAGTATTATGATTGTTTAATTTAATTTAGTGCATCATGGGCACTAAATTAAATTAAACAAAGCTATTTTATGGTAAAGCTAAAACTTATTTAGCTTGTAATTTTCCAATTCCAGCTCATTTAAATATTGGCTGTAGAAATGGACATGTACTGCATATATTTGCTACTAACAATCATTCATATAAAGTAACTGTAGAACTAATCGTAAGTATTTTAACATCAAAATTTGTATAAGTCAGATTCAGCAACTAGTTAGAACATCAAAAGTCTTTGTAAACTATTTTTCACGAAATTCGAATTGAAGGAAATTCAGCAAGTAACACAAAACACCAAAAATGAAAAAATGCTACTTAACAGATATTAGGAGACTTATATATGGCTACCGATTTAGTCAAATTCCACATCGTACAACTCTAAAACAAATGATGCGTGAGCTTGGTGTGCTTTCAGACTTACAGACTGCTGAGATAGCATTTACAACAAAAGATCTGACACTTTGTTTTGATGCAACTACTCAGGAGGGTGTTCATGTAAATGCTGTGCACTTGACAACGGAATCAGTATGTATGGTTGTAGCTATTGGTCAACTTCCTGGAGGTACAGCTTATGACTATCAGACATTGTTGTACAGCTGAACAAACTTTGCTACAAGGATGCAAAAGGTACTCTAACTAATCTAAACCATTCTTTTACTTTAACATATTTAGTTTTCTGAATAAAATTTTGAGTTAAAATGAAGTATTATAATTAGTGCATGATTTTATTTCACATTCTACTTGCAATTACCAAAATGAGTTTTTTTATGATATTCATAGGTGATCCAAAAGGTTTTGTAACCTTTTTGGACCAACACGAGTTGCCCAGAGATTGCTACCACGCTATAGAGGCAACAGACTACATATGCTTTTTCACACATGTGGTATTTTAATCCATCATTATGTCATATTGAAGATATTTCTGTGTTCTGGCTTGGCGTTATGCGGAGGTCTGCGAACTAGTTTATTTCAAGACTTTACATCTGAAACAGGTATCTATTTTCTTTTTTATACCTGTTCAGTTCATTTGATAAAGTGCTACACAATATTATAGGCTATAGAATTAGTTACAAATATAGTTACAAATACAAATTACAAATAGTAATGACACTTGCAAGGTTAACGGGGAGTAAAGACTATTATAAACAAAGATTATTCTTTGCTACTAATTAACTTTTTCACCTTAGGTATCCGTGAGTTGTGTGTTTTAGCTTTAATTGGAAAGTTACTTTCTGGTCCTTGGATGACAAAATTTTATATTGAACCAGGTACGGGACTTGACTACATATTTGGCATTCAGGTAGTAAAAGATGTTCGGAACACTGTTATTGAAAGCAGCAAGAATCCTTTATCTCTTCTTAAACGAAAAACTGATTACTTTGGTAATGATATTGAAGATGTAGTTTTTGATTCAATAATCAGCTTTTGCCCAGTTACTGATGAAATGAGTAAAGCATTAGCTGACTGCCTTAATGCAGTTATTAGAGTCAATGACAGGCAGTACAAGCGGCAACTTGAAATGAGTTCTAATAATCACCTTAAAGACCAGACTAAGTCAGCTAGGCTTCACAACATTAATTCATTTAAACCACAAAGCTTCAAATGCAACTCTTTGTTTTCTTTCTTCAAAACTTCGTGCCTGCAAAAATAAAACAACTGCTCTGCTATGCAAAAAGCCAAATGATATTCAACAAGTTGATATTATGATAATATCAACAAGTTGATATTATTAACCGCTTTTTCTGATCTCTAATGCCAGAAAAAAGCGGTTTACAAATATGCAATGTCATAATGACCTTGAAGTTAGAATTTAATAAACGAATGGCAGATTAAAAAATTGCATGCCTGATAAGGTAAAAGAAATGTTTCCTGACATAGAAAATAATGAGGCCTCAGATATTGAAGAAATTCTTATTGGAGTTTCTATTGGAAGAAGTATTTGCCACATGTGGTTCAATAATGCCACTAACACCTGGGATGTATATTAAGGCAGAATTGTTGGCATTAAAAAAAAGAAAAGTGATGTATATATAGTTTCCTATTTGAAACCAAAAGAGAATGAAGATGATGATGGTGTTAAGTATGAAGTGAGCAAATATCAACTTTCTGCATACATAATAAGTGGTGGTATGGTGATAACATAATAGAAATGTGTAATAGGGTATATGCAGGGCGTTAGCCAGAAATAAATTTTATACCGCGTTTTTGCCGTATTGGGAATTTTTATTGTTGTTGTTCTAGAAAATTTTGGGAATTTTCTAGAAAAGGTCCTAAAAAACTCAAAAAAACACTCAAAAAAATAAAAAGGTCGTTGACTTTTGGGAATTTTAAGCCCATTGGGAATTCTGCGTTATACGCGGCACCATTGGGCTAGCTAACACCCTGATATGTTATTTTAAATAATAGTATGTCTAATAAACTTGCATTAACAGATATTATTTACAGATAGTAGGTTAATCTTTATTTTTATAATAAGTTTTGCAGTGCCTAATGTATATCATATTTTCTACCCTCACCTTTTTTAAGATAATGAAAAGATTTATAATTATTTAATTTGCTATCATATATACATATATGTATATAGAAATGTAATTTTAGGTAGTCGGTTAGTTATCGATATCCAACAACCAGGGTTGGCCTGGTTGCAATGAGCTATGGGAAACCAAAGCTCATTTACTATTTGACATAAGGAAATTGCCTGGCTCATGACAATTAATGTTAATCATAGTGATGGCTATACATTGTTTCTACCCAGAAAGACAGACTTTTGCTTGCATGGATTGAGAGATGTTAGTGTTTAATTACAATAAATCAGAACACTCTAGGCAAATGGCATCTGCCAGATAGTTATACTAACACAATATAACTTTTTTTTCATTATAACTTATAATCAAATCTATTATATTTCAGCTTAAAAAGTATTGAAGGGTCTACTTCTATTGATTTTTCTGTTTGGTAATGGGAAATGCGTTGTATCAGGAGTTACGTGATTTTGAATTATTTTTAAGTTAGGAAATCATTCTCATCTTCTCTAATTTGTAATGGTTTTTCAGTTATTGTGCTAAATATCTAATATAATTTCATTTATCTTTTATTGCAAGGTTTTAGCTATGATGGCAGCTGGCTACTGTAGATGTTTATCTTAAAGACCTCAAGATTATATTTATTAATTCAGTAATAACAGTTACATCCTAATTTATTATACATTAGTTAATTGTTTGCCTTAATTTTTTTTAAATTTTATATATCTGATATATTTTATCTTATCTATCATTGCAAGGTTACACAACATGATGAAAACCACACGATTCCTTCGATGGATGTTGATCTTTTTCATATCAAGATTAAACCGGTTCATGTTTTTTTAGAGATTGATTATGTTTATTAATGCAATAATAACAGTTATATATTTATTTATTATCCGCGACATAAGGCATCCTTATTAAATAGGTATAGGGATATTAATTTAAGGGTTTACTTTATTTTAGATATCATTGGATGTGGTTTCGTTTGCGTACTAAATTTCTAGCTATGGATGTCACAGTTTTGCTTGCTTCAAAAACTAGACTTTCTTCAAAGCTGCAATTCTATTAAAAACATTACTAAGCAAAAAAGAAAATAATTATTATAGTCTAAATTTTTTGTTAAAGAAGTTAAAAAAAATGTAAAAAAATTATTTTTATTTTTTGCGGTTTGTTGGAATTTATATAAAGTTAGATAGATATATGGACTACGGAAGGGAAAATAGAGAGCCGTGGTGGACATGCCCCCCCCCCCCTCCATTGTTTAGATGGATTTTTTTGTGTAGGTTTTTAGTTGAACTATATGGTGTTTTATGATTGTTTTTTTGTACTTCGGCCTCCACTAAAATGTCACGCCTTTTCCGATTTTATATATGTATATATATTTTTTTGTATATATAACTTTCATTGAAATTTATTAGTAACGATATCGTTACTAATAAATCATAAAATCGTTAAAATAAATAAATATCGTTACTTTTTATCGCGATAAAAATTTAAATTTCACCTATACGCTATAGAAAATCTAGCCTTGGTGTATTTTTAATAAGATAAATATATATACCCTTAATCATAAATATATATATATGTGTGTGTGTGTGTGTGTGTGTGTGTGTGTGTGTGTGTGTGTGTGTGTGTGTGTGTGTGTGTGTGTGTGTGTGTGTGTGTGTGTGTGTAAATTATGTTAGTGTATTTTACAAATAGAGTGCTCAATGTTCTTAAAGAACAGAGCAATAATAAGTTAGTAAAAAACACTTATCTACAATTATCTATAATATAAACTTTTTCTATAAATTGAATTTTTTTTTGAGATTTAGTAACTCTTCCTGATGACCAGCAATTGCGAAACTTAAAGTAGAAAATAACAGTTAGATAAGTGTTTTTTACTAATTTATATATATATATATATATATATATATATATATATATAATATATATATATATATATATATATATATATATATATATATAAAGACCTCGGTGGAAAAACCGGCGTTGTCACATTTAAAAGTATTGAGAAAGTATTTGTTGATCATTAATAAATGTCTTTATTTAAAGCAAAGAGAAAAAAATTACAAAATGTTTTGTTTTGAATAAATTTTAAATAAAATAATTATAATATAAATTTTTTTAAATTGCTTAGTTTAACTTGCTTTAAATAAAGACTTTTATTAATGATCAATAAATACTTTCTTTAAAACTTTTTAAATGTGACAACGTCGGTTTTTCCACTGAGGTCTTCATATATATATATATATATATATATATATATATATATATATATATATATATATATATATATATATATATATATATATATATATATATATATATATATATATATATATATATATATATATATATATATATATATATATATATATATGTGATCAAAAAGTAAGGTTAATTTTTTTATAAAATGAAAAATCTTTATTTATTCTTCCAAATCTGTATCGTCCCCCTCAAAATAGTCCCCCCTCCGGCCCCAATGCACTTTTGCCAACGTTTTTTCCAGTCTTCGAAGCATGCCGAAAAGTCCTCGGTAGGGATAGCCTTCAATGCGCGTGCCGATTCACGTTGGATCTCTTCAATGGACTCAAAACGATTTCCCCGGAGTGGTCTCTTGAGCTTTGGGAACAGCCAGAAGTCACACGTTGCTAAGTCGGGCGAATACGGTGGTTGTGGAGCAACATGGGTAGAGTTTTTGGCGAAAAACTCACGAAGAACCAGTGCTGTGTGCGAAGGCGCATTATCGTGGTGCAAAATCCAAGAGTTATTGGCCCATAATTTTGGTCTCTTTTTGCGAATAGCTTCACGCAAACGTCGCATAACGCTTAAATAATATTCCTTGTTGACAGTTTGGCAAGTTGGAAGGAATTCGTAGAGCACGACACCACAATAATCAAAGAAAACAGTCAACATGACCTTGATTTTTAAGCGACTTTGACGTGGTTGCTTCGGTCTCGGCTCGCCTTTTTCACGGTATTCACTCAATTGGTCGGTTGTTTCAGGGTCGTATGCGTAGACCCAAGTCTCATCGCCAGTAATAATTTGTTTGTAGACGTCTTGATAGTCAGAAAGCATTGCTTCACACGTTTTAACGCGACGCTCTTTTTCAAAGAAATTGAGAAATTTTGGCACCAAACGTGATTTGAGTCTTCTGAGGCCCAAATGATCCTTTAAAATTGCTTGCACCGACCCAAATGATATTCCAACCATGTCAACAAGGTCTCGAATGGTTAACCGACGATTTGCAAGCACCAATTCTTTGATTTTGTTGATGTGGCGATCATCAATCGAAGTCGATGGTCGTCCGGAGCGTTCCAAGTCATCAACACGTTCTCGGCCTTCTTTGAAGTCTTTGTACCACTTGTAAACATTTTTTTGAGACGTATCGAATGTTGCCTTTTGCAACATTCAATACGTTTCAGCAGCAGAAATATCATTCCGCAAACAAAATTTAATAGCACTTCTTTGCTCAACAAAATTAGACATCGTGAAAATCGCCGAATGCACTTTTGGTACTTCAGAAACAAGCGTAAACAAAAAAAAATAATTATGAGTTTGACATGTAATTTGGCGCAAATGTTAATGACATTCCTACCAACTTAAAAATAAAAAAGATTGGACGATTCGAATAAGGCCGGAAGTTTAAATTGAAAATTCACCTTACTTTTTGATCACAGTAGTATATATATATATATATATATATGTATATATATGTATATATATATATATATATATATATATATATATATATATATATATATATATATATATATATATATATATATATATATATATATATATATATATATATATATAATTATTGTAAATACCGCAAAAATATGCGATATTTTTTTATGCATGTTTTATAAAATTTTGTAATAGATTTTACTATTACGTTTTAATCATTAATCATTATTTTACTATTACGTTTTAATCATTATTTTAATTCGAAATTTTTTTAATAACGTTTTTAAATCGTTTTGCACACTATGCAAAATCATGCACAAATTAACAATAATTCTATTACAAAGCTGCCGTTAACCGAACGCGAGTTTTATATTTAACTTGCATTATTCTTAAGCAATGCTTCATAAAAAATAATGTTACTTAAATGAGCATAACCTTTTTTGTAACTATTCTTTTTACATAAAGTTTTCACCATTTTTTTACAAATTCAAAGCTCTTTCAAACCATATATAAAACTTAGATAAATAAATGGTTTGAAATTTTTACACACGTACCTATTCCAAGCTGTAATAAAACTCGCTTCTGTTGCAATATTTGATTCTTTGCTGGAAGATGAAATATTAATTTGTTGATTTTTAAACATTGTTTTAAGTAACTCGATTTTATTTTGTCTATGACATGAAATTATTGGGTATTCTTCAGAAAAACACATATGTTTTGTTTCATAGTTTAGCATTACATGTCTTATTATGAGCTAGCTCAGTATTGCAAATTAAACACATAGGTTTATTTTCTTTTTCAATAAATGCGTATTTTTCTGTCCAATCATCATGAAATGATCTGTTCTCATCTTCAATTTTTCTTTTTTTACTTTTATTGTGAAGTGCCTTATTGTCGCCTTTTGCTATATCCATTTTTCATACAGTCTTCCGGCTATGCATTTTTCATACAGTTTTCCGGCTATGTATAATTCAGGTTTTTATTGACAGTAAATCAATAAAACTTTTGAAAAGAGCCGCATGCGCCTCGCGAGCCGCTATTTAGCCATGCCGATATAGATCAAAGACTGCGAATGTTATTTTTGTTGAAAATAACTATATTGCTACATTCGTCATCGAAACTTTTAATTTTTTATTATTTTTATTACTTTTTTTTGTAAATACAATTTAAATTAAAAGTAATTTTAAATTAAAGTTGCTACTAAGCAGTTTAGGGTGATTTAAAAGTTCATAATATTTCTGAAATGAATTTAGAGTGGTTATAAATTTTTTGTGCACTGTTTAGGCCTAACCTTGCACAACAAATTCCAAGTTAATTTCAAAAATATCGTCAACTTTAACGAATCTTAATAAAAAGTTATATTGCAAATCATGTAATTTATAAATTATTATAAATCATAAAAACCACACACAAAGAGTAATATAAATGTATTTCAAATGTTAGTCTGTAGGCCCACACTTAAAATAGATTTATATAACCTTTTATGTGAGATTTGCAATAAAATAAATATCAGCATTACTGCAATTTATTAAAAAAACAGCAGCCTTAAGAGCTTATTATACAGAAAAGAAATCATCAGAACTTTGAGGGAAAAAAAAATTGAAAATAGGCGAGCTGTTATAACCCTGCAGACTTGAGCAAGCTCCATCACAGCAGAAATAATTTTTAATCACACAGTTTTGATATTCCGACTTGGTGCTTCTTGTTCTTCATAGCCGATGTTTATTACTTGCGAAAACATTTTCAAAATAGAAAGCCATTGAAGATCAACAATCAAAACTACTCTTATTCAAACACTTCAAGCTCCACTACAAAAAAAGCCAGCTATTTAGTCGCACAGTGAGATGAAACCTAACATTCGAGCGTCTTCGAACGGTTTTTTGTATCATGAGTTTTTTTGAATATATGCATTGATAAAATTGAAAAATATTTGCATTTGTCTTGGAAAACTTCAGACGAGAACTAAGAAAACTGCAAAATCATCAAACGAGAGTTTGCCAATTTAGATTTCTTGATTAGTAGCTACCACTATTGAAGCTGGTGTTTAACGCGTGTGGACCTTTTATGCGGATGCCTCACAACGGGCTACATTCTAGATGAAGGCCCTTCAGCTGCAAACCAATCTGCTGAAGGAACACTAAAGCGTGTACACGAAATAAATGTGAAAAAATAAGCACGTCATTTTTTTTCAGTGGTTGTATTAAAATCTTTTTAATTGTATTGTATTTTGTTTACAACGTGTTGTGGTTTCAAAAAATTATGTCAGTTTTTGGATTTAACTTAAAATTGGTTTTAAAAATGACAAAAGAAGAAGACGTAATAGAAAAAATTATGCGCAAGTATTTACAAAATCCTAATAGTAGCTACAATTCGATGTCAAATTCGTTGCAAATACATTCGTACACCGTTAGTCGTGTTTTCAACGTTTTTCTCAAACAAAATTGATCAAACGCAAATATAGTGGTGGAAGAAAGGAAGGTTTTAAAGATATAAAACTAGTTAGAAAACTGGTTAACAATTTTAAGAATAACTCAAGGCTTTCACTAAGGGAACGCGCAAAAAATATATGGATTTTCTCATAGTTTTGTTGCAAAAGTTAGAAACAAACGTGGTTTTCATTCTTTCAAAGCACAAAAAGTGCCCAACCGTTCTGAAACTCAACAAAAAAGTGCAAGTACCCGCGGCAGAAAGTTGTATGATAATTTTATTTCTAAAAATTTCTGTATTATTGAAGACGATGAAACTTATATCAAGTACGATCATCAACAAATTCCTGGTGCTGTTTATCATATTGTCAAATATAGAGAAAAAGTAGATAAGAAATTTAAATAAACAAAACATGACAAGTTCGCTAAAAAAGCTTTGATTTGGCAAGCTATTTGCAGATGTGGCAAAAAATCAGCACCATATATTTCTCAGTCCACACTTTCTGGTCAAATATTTGTTAAAGAATATTTATAAAAACACCTTTTACCTCTCATTAAATCACACAATAACAGACCTGTGTTCTGACCTGATTTAGCTTCGATTCATAATTGTAAACTAGCTATGGAACGGTATAAAAAGAATAATGTGAAATTTGCCTAAAACAGAAAATCCTCCAAGCTACGCAGAATTAAGAGTTATTGAAAAGAACTGGGCTGTTATTAAAAGAAAAATGAAAAAAAAAAAAAAGCTTTAAATAGTTTTGATTCTTATTAAAGCTTTGCAGAAACATTAAAGATATTAAAATTTCATTTAAAAAAGCATCAAATAGTTTGATTCTTATTCTGTACGCACGCTTCTGGGTACCACTAAAGCAAAAGCTCGAAATTTTATTAGATTTTCACAGGAATAATTAATTTTTTTTTTAATGTTTCATTTTCTTATATTATTGTATTAAAACTATTACTTGGTTCAAAATAAAAATTGAAGAGTACTTTTTTTAGTTGTTTTACTACTTTCATATTTATTTCGTGTACACGCTTTGATGCCGATGCCAGTGGCGTAATAGTTAAATTTTTATATAAAAATATTGCGATTACGTTTATCAACAAGACTGCTTTATCCATAGCAGGTGTCCCGCTAATGTCTTTTTCTAGCACAAATCTAGGATCTCCACCCACCCACCCCCACCCCCTTAGCAATAAAATGTTATTTATACTATACATACAGCTTTTAAATCTCCAAATCAAAGTCTTTTAAAATCTACAAAATAAATGTTGATGCTAATATAACATTCTCAAGAACTTTTATTGAACAAAATTTAAATCTAGAGCAATAAATAACTAAAAAACAGCTTTTTATTTACACGCAAATTTCCAATTTTTTGCTATACTAATATAAGTTAAGGTATTGTTAAGTTTATATAAGTTAAGATATTGTTGCTAAGTTACATTTATCCAATCAAAACAATTTCTTAATATAGTGTTTTATTCTGACAAATATTTCTAGAAGAAAATAAGTTTCATTGTCTAAAGATTTTTTCATTGTTAAAATATTGAAACTACCACACAAATTTAGATGTTGTTCTACAAGCTGAAAAAGCCATTATTGTTTTTCATTGTCATCATGTTTGAGAATTTTTGCATAGTTTGTGATAATTGCAATGCCTTTTTCTGTGTCATTTGTGCACAGAAGATTTGGAACAAAAAAGTTGACTTTCTAAAAGTACTAACTTTTTCCGATTGATCTAATGATGTTAAATCATCAATTTCTTGATGCTTGAAATGGTCCATTCTTCACTTACATCGATGTTCCTGGTGGTCCAGGAGTGACAAGCTTTCTAAGTTGAAATGTTGAAAGTTGATGAGTTTTTAAAAGCTCAAGCATCATTGCAGATTTTGCCTTTAATGATGTTTGAGAAGAGAAAAGTGACAGTGGCACCATTACTCCAGTAAAGTACGAGTACCTTTCAGTGGTATTCAAAATTCTTGTTAACCCACACCATTGTCAAAATTCTCGTTTACTCACATTTTTGTTAAAATGGTTCTTGAAAATTATACAATTTTTAATCAGATTAAGTTCATTGATTCGAAGCATTTGTGCAGGTAAGCCAAGCATTTGTGCAGTTAAGCCAAGCAATTGTGCAGGTAAGCCAGATTTTGACATAGATCACAAAGCTGGAAAAGTATCTCAAGTTTGACAAAAAAAGTCTGCTAATTAGTTTAGCTAATATTTAAACAAAAATATCTTTGCCCTGTACAAAAGTATGGGCATCCAGTGGGCTTTGTTTTGCCTACAAGAAAAGTTAAAAAAACAACAAAATTAAACTAATAAAAATATATAAATACATGACTGAGGAGAGAGAAAACAAATTCAGTCTTATCGTCAAGCCCCTTAAAAATAAAAATATCAATAATGAAAACGTTATTCTGTTAAATAACAAAATATACTTAACGCTACATTACACTTTATTATACCTAAAAATATAAATATAAGTATAAATTAAGTTAAAAACAGCTAACACATGAATATTAAAAAAAATATTAATCTATATATTATGATCGTTATTTAATAAAAAAATGTGTATTTTTTTCAGAAGCGATTTTGAGGAATATAGTGCGCTAGTCAGCATTCGATACATTTTTGTTTTGAGAACATTCAAAAGAAAACACACAACAAAAACGGTTTTTAAAGATTCGCCCCACGTCTCTTATTTTATTCCTAGAATCGCCTTGAATTTTATGTAGTTTTATACAAATTTATTTTGTAGAAACAAAACCCTCTAATATAGACACGTTATAATATACACAATGTATGTATATATGTATATATGTATATATATATATATATATATATATATATATATATATATATATATATATATATATATATATATATATATATATATATATATATATATATATATATATATATTATATATATATATATATATATATATAAATAAATGAATAAATCAAATAAATACACGTGACTACTGTTAATCATAAGCTTCAGAAAAAATTCGTTTATCAAAAGTTTCTTATTAATTTTATTTTTTAATTATTTAAAGGAAGAAAGAACTTTTTATTCTCATTCGATGGTGCTTTCCATAGTTTTAATAGTATTTAATAGCGTGTTTTATAATTCAGATCCTTTGTTTGCGAATAGAAATTTATTAGCAAAAAGTGTACATTTCTAAAAATTAAAGAATTTATAAGAATTTTTAAAGCATGTTTTTGTTCACTAAGCAGTTTATTTATTTTAGTTACGTTAGTGCTACATCAGGGAACGTTTGCATAATTTAAGCAGCAATGAATAAAAGGAAAATAAATGTATATTAAACAGGTTACCAAACAGTTGTTAAAACAACTACTTGGCTTTTTATATCGGTTGAAATTTTTGTTACGATAAAATTCTTTAATTGTTAATTGCTCAAAAACTGAACAGATTTTAAAAAATTTTTGACACAGTGAAGCTAATTCAATTATTTATTTTATTAATTTTTTAAATTTTTTATTGGACGCCTAGAATAAAACCGAATATTTTAGCGAGTACTTGACATCATCTGCTGGATCTTGCTTTTTTTTCAAGCTACTACTTGTTTTTTTTAAATCGTTATTTATCTGAAGCAAATTTTTTGCTTTTTTAATAAGATTTCTTTTATGATTGAGCAATAACTTCCAATGCTGCTCTGGACAAGTTGAATGATTTGCTCCCTTCGGTACAACTTCAGCTCTATTTTCTCTCATACTATTTCAAAGTCTTATAGAAGTAGTAGATTGTAACCAAATCATGCCAAAATATAGTGGGCATATCACGTTTTTTAAGAAATTCTAAAAGAAAAACCAAAATTTATTTTTTAAGCGTTACGAGTAATTTTGGTGTACTTTTCAAACCAAAGAAGCAGATTGCTTGCCATATAAAGAACCTGCGAGCTATTTTCTCGGTTTGAATATACTTTAGAAGTATATTCCCATATGGACTCTGTCTGGTATTTTGCTGGGTTTCCCATAAGAATCCCGTAAATTTTCGATTTATTTTTTCCCTAATTAGTTTTTACCTACAATACGTGTTTTAATCTATGTATTTATACACAATTCAATTGCAATATCTATAACAGCCGGTATATATTAATTACTGTTCAGTTTTAAATAAAAAAAGCGTTAATAATAAACTTTCTTGATTTTCGTCTTGTTTGCTATTGCTTTTAAATCTACCTATTGATTGCAAGTTTGATTTAAAGTTGTTAATTGTAATTGATTGAACGACTTCTGCTGGTAGACTATTCCATCCATAAACAACTTTGTTGCTGAAAAAATATTGCCTTTTCATACAATTTCTAACCAGTTCAGGTTTCAATCTATGTTTTTCTCCTCTAATGTTAGATGCTGGACTCGATGAGCAAATAGAGTTCATTGCTTGGTCTTGTTTAATATCAATCTTTTCAATACTATTAAATATCTTGAATTGCTGGATCAAGTCACCTCTTAGCCGCCGAGTCTCTAAAGTTGTCATATCCAAAATTTCTAATCTTTTTTCGTATTCAAGATGTCTTAGCTCTGGTATCATTTTGTTTGCTCTTCGTTGAACTTTTTCTAGTTCATTAAAATCTTTTGTATAATACGGACTCCATGCTTGAATCGAACACTCTAAATTTTGTCTAACATACATACAATACATTGTTTTTATCAGATCTTTATCCTTGTGCTTGAATGTGTTATTTAGTAGTGAGAGCACGCTATTTGCTTTACTGGCTGTATATTTTACTTGTTTAGCCCATTTCAAATCACTTGATATATAAACACCAATGTCTTTTTCTAGTTTTGACTTTTCAGTTTCTAATAATGTATTGTTATTAGTCATAAAATAAGAATATTCTTTATTATTTGAACCAAAGTGCATAATTTTACATTTTTTAAAATTTAATCCTAATTTCCATTTTGTAGACCATTCTTCAAGTTTATTAACATCATTTTGAAACAATTGTGAAACATTTTGAGAATAAATAGGTACAATTATCTTATTATCATCAGCATATAAACGACATTCATTAATAAAATTTTGTGTTAAATCATTTATAAATACCAGAAAAAGAAGAGAACCTAAAACAGACCCTTGTGGTACACCACTAAGGACATCAACTCAATCTGTCACACTTTCACCTAAAACCACTCGTTGTAATCTGTTAACTAAGAAGCAGACTATCCACTTAAGACGTTTACCAGATATACCATAAGTCAATAACTTGGATAATAACTTTTTATGCAAAACACTATCGAAAGCTTTTTTAAAGTCTGTGTACAATACATCTATCGGTGTTCCATTATGAAACGCATCTGTTAAAATATCTAGGCATTCTAATAGGTTTGTTGTACAACTTTTGCTTTCATAAAACCATGTTGTTTTTTTGAAAGTAAATTATTTTTTATCAGGTATTGCATGATGCGATCAGCTATTATTCTTTCCAATACTTTATATTCCAATACATGGTATTGAAGTTAACAAAACTGGTCTGTAGTTTGATGCTTTTAATTTGTTTCCTTTTTTGAAAAGTGACACAACATTTGCCTTTTTCCACATATCTGGTATAGTACCTGATTCAATTAATTTTTTGAACATTAAATGTAATTAAATGTATGATATTGAAGAGGTATGATATTGAAGAGCTGTATTCTTTTAAAATATAAGGATGATTTTACTTATCAAATGCTTTAAGTCTAGTTTGAACATCATTTTGTGTTATTAGAACTGTGTCTAATAACAAATTTGAAGTTATATTATGCAATTCAATAATGCTTGTATCATAGTCATCAACATACACAGAGTGAAAATATTTATTTAGTTCAGTAGCTATAGTAAGTTGATCATGTTTCACCATTTTCATTTTCCAGAGCTCGAATTTGAGTTTTTACTGATTTCTTCTCATTGGTATATTTATAAAGCAATTTAGGATTAGATTTGAATTTGTTGCCTATAATTCTTTCCAACTGTTTTATATTGTTCTTGATATCATTTTTTATTCCAATTTTTAGCCTATTATATTTAGTTTTTATTAATTCATCATTCCAGCCATAGCGTTTGTTAGAGAGAATTGTTTTTAGTTCTTATTTTATTTTTCAATTCGGGAGTAATCCATTTGTTTTTGTTCCCTCTATTTTGACAATTAATTCTTGTATAAATAGTTCTGTTGCATAATTATATTAATACAAAAATAAATCATACATTTCATTCAAAAACTTACCTTTAAACTCAATTTCCCAATTCACGTTATTGAAATGACTTGAGAATAATTCATAATTTCTTTTTTAATATAATATGATGGATTCCTTATGTTCTTTAGAAGACTTAAGATCATTTATTAGATAACAACACTTTAGTAATTGATGACCCTGTTTGACATTCCCTAAAGGAGCTGAGTGAGTTATAGAAACAATTTTTTCTTTATTGTTTGTAATAATAAGGTCTAGAATATTAGTTGATTCGTAACTTGCTTTTTGGAATGTTGGCTCACATACACATTGAAACAGAAAACATTCTTCGAGACATTCAATAAATATATTAGTTTTAGATTCATTATCAGTTGCTGAAAAAGGACAATCATTGTCAGACCAATTTATTGTATTATAGTTAAAGTCCCCTGTAATAATAAGATCGCTGTATTCTTTGTGATAAATACTTGTCCTAGCAGCATTAATTGATAACAAAATAAAGTTATTGTACTCATGAGATATGTCTGGTGGTCGATAAATGTATCCAATTAGAATTTTTTTATTTCTAAAACATAGACAAGTTTATATTTGTTCAATAAAATTATCTTTTAACTGTAAAATGTTTGTTTTAAAGTGATTAATACATTGTTTGACATAAATATAAACACCTCCTACAAGAGTCTTTCTATCTCTTCTAAAAATATTATAGTTATTTATGTTTACATTTGATTCTGCTTTAAACCAAGTTTATGTAATACAAATAACATCTGGTTTATATATTTCAATTTGTAACTTTAATTCATTAATCTTATTATTCAGAGACGTTGCATTTGTGTACCAAACCATCAGTTCTTTGCATTTTTGTGTACTGTGTTTATTTTTTATCCTTAAATCACAATTCTTAAGCTCATGAAAGTTTACTGATTCAATATCTGTCTTATCGCTAAGCAACTTATTAAGGCTGTGAACTCCACCACTGAAATAATTTACTTTATTGCTAGTTTCAAAGTTGAAGCCCCTTATGTGATTTAAGTATTTCTTGGCGTTTAATTACTATTTCTTAATTCTTACTACCCTGTCATTTCTTATTCCAAAGTAATAATTTGCAGTATCAATGTTGTCCTTATTTAGTTTTTTACACTCCTCTCTCAACAACTTCGATTTGTACCGTTCAGATTCAGTCAAATCAGGATTTATAAAAACATTTTTGTAGACTTTATCTTTCTTTAACTCTTTGGCTTTTTTAAAACAGAATTTTGTTCCGATTAATCAGTTAAAATAACAATGTAGGGAGCTTTAAATCCCTTCTTTCTTTGACTTTAATTTGATAGCATTTTTTATTTTGACATTGACCTTCAACTTTTGCATGATTTTCTCAATATTTTGTTTATCTTCTTCAATTGCTTTGACTTTATCACTTGAAGCTAAATAAACCGAAAATAACCAAGTTATTTTCTTTCTTATCTCTTTCCTTGCTTTCGTTTGCAATAATATTAATAATTTGCATTTGATCATTTGAGCCTTTTTCACTTTACTAGCCCAATCACCTGCCACTGGATCCACTGGATAATCGATTGATCACCTGCTGGACTGGATTTATATCGAGAATTTTCTAATTAAAGAACTCTTTTAGTCAAGTTTGCATTATCTTTTGTTAAAGTTTCTATTCAGTTTTTTAAATCTTCAATTATCGCTTCTTGCTCACACTTGTAAGTGTTGAAATCACCTAATTGCAAATTAACCCTTTAGATTATTGGATAAGAAGGCTACCACCCTAAATACCAGTGGATTACCTCCTGCCAGTGAATTTAGATTGTTATTATTATTAGTTCTTACTTATTAACACAAATACTGTAAAAAGTTTAGATGTTTTTTTCCGTTTTTTCCGTTTTTTTCCGATTTTAAATAAAAAAAAGATTAAACAAAATACAAATCATATTGAAAGAGATCGGAAGATGTTTTTTTGCCCATCAATCTGAACTCGGAGCCGTCATTGTAGTTTTTATGATTGCAAATGGAGACCGTCAGTACCACGATCTCTAGCGTTGGAAAACCATTTCGATAATTCAATTTCAATATCTTTAATAGTGGATTGTATTGTGTTTGGGTTCAGTTTCACAGCGCTTATGATTGCAATAAAACTACATTGTATTAAAATAGTCAATTAATGTAATCAATAACAACAAGGGTTATGCATTAATTTATATTACTTATTAAAAAAAACTTGGCAAAGTAATTGTGCTTTAAATGATTTCTTTCCTTTCTGCCCTTTCAAATTAAATTTGAGAGCAAGCTGGCCGTCAAGTAGAACAGGCACGCTCTCATGACAAAATTTTGAATGTCTTCACCACCAATGTCCGATAAATGTTTTGCCTAAAAGAAATGAAATAAAATGAAAAAGACGTAATTGCCACATTTAATCATTTAAAATCACGTTTGATCAAACTTCTTTTAAAAAGTCGCATGCGGCAACATTTTTAACCGAATAAGTTTCTATAAAATAAGTTTCTTAAAATGTTAAAAAATAAATTTTAAGACACAATTTAAGGTTAATTAGAATTAAAAAATTTTATATCTTGAGCACATAAAGTTAATTATATTATAAATTATTTTTTTATTCATAACTTTAAAAGGTAGACAATATATATAGTTTTTCTACTACTTACTAAAAAATGTTGAAGTAAGAAGTAAGTATCGAAATAGTCGGTGTAGAATAGACATACCAAGACCCGTATTTTACGGGTCTTGGTATGTCTATTCTACACCAACCATTTATTAAAATATTACTTGCCGGACAGCTAGTATTATTTTAATTCTGAATTTAATGCTGTTGCTAATGCTGCCGTTACTTATTCGTGAGTGTTTGACACGGAAGTCACGGTAGCCTTTATACCCGAGTTAATAGCAAGATAGAGTCGCAGCACATTTTGTATAAGAAAATGTGAACGAAAGTGTATGCAAATATCTAACTTATGCAAACTTCAAACTATGTAATGTTAAAACATATATCAAGTTTTACAGCTGTACTTTCACTTTAAAATTGATTTGCGGCAACATCTCCATAATTTTGATTTATTGCTGCGCTTCCGAAGTACAACGTCAGGGTTCAAATCCTGCCGCTTGCATGTTAGTTTTTTCTTTTCCAATTTTCTAAAATACAAGTTAAAACATTTTTAAAGTTCTATTATTGATATATAAAAATATAATATACTATAACAATAAAAAGGAAGAGAGTTTTTAAAAAACCTATAATATCAATAAACATCAAAACCGCGGTAGAAATTTTTTTTCGCGCATGTCACGATAGAGATAATTAAGTAATTAATGTACTTAGGTAATTAGTTAAGTCTACACGTTCAACACACATTAAAGTGACAACTTTTTTTTATCGGAAAAATAATTTAACATTCACACTTTTATTTTTTTCAAAATTAAATAACAGAGCGCAGTTCATAATAAGCTGTGGAAAAAAGCACATACTGAAACTTTTTATTTGAAACGGGCGTAGAGGTTTTGTCTGCTATGTGTTTCTTCAATGACCGGTCTGTTTGCACTTCTCTATTCCCTCTTTCAAACTGGCTCACTTCAGATTTCTTACTTTATTTTCTTCTATTCTTCCCAATATCTCTTTTTTTAACCTATTATCATTGTCAGAGTGCTCCGAAAGGAGAACGATGTCGTGTATACAGGATTAGTTAGTGATATGACTCCGCAAGGCAGACGCTGGAGGAGTATAAACTACAATACTCTAATAAGTTGCGGATGGTCTGGAAAAAAAACTTATAAAAACTTAACAAAAACTCAATAAAGAAAAAAATTATATAAGAAATAATTATAATAAGAAAAAGTCTGTAGCCGTTTTTTTATAAAAATTAACAATTTTGCAATTAAAAAAAAAAAAAGTACTGAACATTAATTGTTAATTCAAAACAAAGATTTGACAGATTATTATTTTTATCACTAAATAGCGGTTCGCGCAACGACTACTAAAGCGTTTAAAAAATTTTTAAATTTATGCTATAAATTATTTTTATTCTGGGGCCGTATTCTCATCTCTCCGTTAAGCTTAACGGAGTGTTAGTCTAAAATTTCTTTTAAATTACATTAATAAAAAACTTATTTAAAATTATAACTTTTTAAACATAAATGTTTTATTTTGGTATAAGTTTTATTTTAACGAATTTATATAAATTTTCATCATTTCTTTACTAAGAAATATTGTAATGAAATTTCAGACAAAAGCTTCGTTAAGCTTAACGGAGAGATGAGAATACGGCCCCAGAGCTTCAAAAGGTAGACAATATGAATAGTTTTCTACCGCTGACTAACTTTTTACAGCAACTTGAGTTGTTGAATTGTAGCAACCTTTCACAACTGAAACTAATCTTTTACTTAATCTATCTTTAAATGAAAGAGAATATTACATATTAAAGTAAAAATATTAAAGTAAAGTATAAGTATAGAAATGGTCGGTGTTGAATTAACTTACCAAGACCCGTATTTTACGGGTGCTAGCATTAAATAATATCACTAATGGACATAAACAAATAAGTTTCAATAGCATACATAATTGAATTGAACTTTGCAGGTATATTACAGAAATCATTTATATAAATTAGAAATAGGAGAGGGCCGAGGATTGAACTTTGTAAAACTCCATTCAAAATGTTTAATGTACCAGAGTCCAGATTGACTACATACTGTTTTCGGTAAAGGTTGCTTTTAACCGAATTAAAAGTTTTGTTTGTTACACCATAGTAATTTAACTTTTCTAAAAGTATAGAGTAATCTACTGTATCAAATGCATTTGACAGATCTATAAATATTTCAAGTGTGAATTGATTTTTTCAAATCCGTTGATTATTTCCTCAACTAACTCAAAAGTTGCATGCTCTTTTGAAGTATTTTTCTCGAAATTTAATTGTTTAGGGTAAAACAGTTTGTTTTTTGCAAAAGGGACATTAATTTTGTTATATATAATGCGTTCAAATATTTTTGAGAAAACTGATAATATGGATATAGGTCTATAATTTGAAATAACGGAACTACCATTGCCTTTAAAAATTGGGTAAATTTTAGCTACTTTTAATATATCAGGAAATATACCGTCATTTAATGATGGTTTCAGAATATAAAATTTTGGTGATGTTTGTTTGAAACAACTATATTATCTGATATTCCATCAAAACCTGGAAATTTATTTTTTTAAATAAGAAAGCATCCTCAATTTCTTTACCGTTAATTCACTGTCAAGAAATAAATTATTATTAGATGAATTAAAATAGGTTTTAAATGAATCCATTAGAGGTACTATGTTACTAGTTAAATTTAGACCAACGTTATTAAAGTAATTGTTAAACTCTTTTGAGATTTGCATAGGACTGTGAATATTAATATCATTAAAATTGATATTGAAGTGATCATTAAAATCATTAAAATTATTATCTTTAAAATCATTAAAATCATTATCATTAAAATCATTATCATTAAAATTGATATTGAAGTGAAGTGATGAACTACTTTTATTACGATCCGTTCTGTTATTAATTACATTCCCTAGTTATTTTATATCTAATTTACATTCAGTAATTTTTTTACTATAAAACTTTTTTGCATTTTTTAGTAAGCATTTAAAAAAGTATTTATAGTTTTTTTTTTTTTTTTTTTTTAAATAACCCTATTTTTAAGAAATTTATTATTTTTAAAAAATTTTTTTTTAAAATATTTATTATTTATTATAGAGTTTTTGTTTTCTTTTTGAGCATTTTACTAAAGCGTTGATCATCCAAAAGTTAGTAATTGTTTTCACTTTCGTTTTTATTATTTCATATGAAAATGTTTCATTAAATATATTTGAAAAACTTTTTGAAAAAGACATTATATGCTTCATTAGTATTATGACGTTAATAATATTTTCTAATTTTTCTTCATATAGTTTTTTTGCGAGAAATAATTAGTTTTTAACGTTGATAGATTGCCATTCTTCGAATAATGTTTTAACTTTAATTTCACTTACATTCCAGTTTTCATTTTCTGATTTTTTTATTCCGTTTACTCGTAAACTATTACAGCTAAAAAATAGTTTCAGAAACGTTTTAGACATAAAATGAAGAATAAACTTTTTTATAAAACTTATTAAAACATAGTAAAATCTCGAAAAAGGCAAAAATGTGATTATGACAAGATAATTACTTAATATTTTGAAAATCGCATATATCAAAAAGTATTGCTAAGAAATAGTAGGTGTGATGATAGAAAAGGCGTAAAATTTGAGAAGCCTTGGTTTTGACTATATATTGTAACTTCCATTTCAAGCACAAATAACTCTACCTTGTAAAATCTAAAGAGTTAAATAAATTTTAAAAACAAATCTTCAAAGTTAAAGTCAAATTTAAAAGTACAATTCGTCAAAGTTATATTTAAATAATGAAAAAATCACTAGTGATGAACAAGAAAAAAAACTAGTGATGAGCAAGAAATTTATTGAAATGAATATTGAAGTTTCTAATGTAAAATATTCTAATGTATAAATATAACTTCTCATTTCAATAACTATTGAAATAAAAATTTATCTTTCTGAAAGGTTTTATATTTTTATAACCAGACATTTATTTCATTAGATATTAATCTACTTTTGTGTCCTAAACAACTATACAAAACCATAGGTGATTGTAATTGCTTTTTTAGAGCAATATCTTATAACATTATAGGCAGTGAAAGCAATTATGAAATTATAAGAGAAAAAGTTGAAAGACATGTGTACACAAATTAATAATAAAATGACTTTATATTTGAATCATTTCCTAATGAAAGTGGTATGAGTGATAATATAAAATATGCAATTGATGCATAAATAATTGAATATGCCTCCTTGGTATTGATATAAAAGTACACTTTAAATATGTAGAAGGAATTAAAATGGCGGACTTACTCATGTAGTTTAAGAAATATGCAATATTTCTTGACATTTCAATTGAAATTATTTTAATGAAAAAACTATTTGTCATCTTTAAATTTATACCAAATAAGTTGTAATAATACAAAGTAGTTAAAGTCATTAATCATAGCTATATAAAATAGTTGAAAATAAAATAAATTGTTGTTACGTTGTCTTCAGAGACAAAAAGCTATAATTTTCAGATTCAGCAGTTTGTAAACTCCTTAAGCACATATATCATATATATTAAGCACATATATCATATATATTAAGCACATATATCATATATATTAAGCACATATATCATATACATTAAGCACATATATCATATATATTAAGCACATATATCATATATATTAAGCACATATATCATATATATTAAGCACATATATCATATATATTAAGCACATATATCATATATATTAAGCACATATATCATTACTAGAAGTAAGATAAAAATAACTTTATGTAACTTATAAACTTATTGAAACTGCATTAAACTTAGGTGAACTAAATGTATAGTTATAATTAATAATGTTAAAAGTTTAACTTTCGATTTATTTAAACATAAAAATTTTAATAGCACTACATAAACTTTGAAATTCTAATAGCGCTATATAAACAAATTAAACAATTAAAAAGAGGGCAGATAAAAGTAATATAAGTAATATAAGGTAAATATAACAAAATAAAAGTAATATAAGGTAATATAACAAAAGTAATATAATAAAAGGGTAATATAATAAGGGTAATATCTTAAGCAAAAATTGGAATATTTTAAAATTTTTTTGCGGTTAAACAACTTTTAGGGATCCCTACTCATGATCCACTTAGATGTTTGGGCACCCGAAATTTTTTCTTAGAAATACCGAGGTTTTAAAAAAGTAAAAAAGGTGCTCATATTACCAAGACCACTTGGTAATATGAGCACCTTTAGCCAAAAAAAAATTAGTTCATAATTTTTTCAATTTTATTAACTCATACCTTTGAACGATAAAAATTTTAATTTTTTTAATTTGAATTACAGAAAAATATTTGGTTTTGTTGAAATATTAAATTTTTTTACTACGTTTTTTTTTTTATTCAAAAAGCAATTAAAACCACTGCTATTTTAGGCCTTGAAACTAGGTAATTTCAATGAAAAACACTGGATAATTTGAGCATGCTCATATTACACAAAAATGGCATCTTTAAATAAAGTCAAAACTAAATGTTTCTGTGCATTGTTTCTCACACAAAAATGGATTTGATCATTAGCTAACATATTTTTCTTTATGAAAAAATTAATTTCATTATTTTAGCACTAAAATTTTGCGCTACAGTTTTATTCATGCGTAATGATATTATTTTAACAGCGCAAAAAATTTAACAACGTTTTAATTAGATGATACCCGCTAATTACTTCATATAAATTTACGCTAATTGTACTAATTGCTGTTATAACCACAAAGTCGATTTAAAAAATACAAAGCAACTTTAACTTTACTGCTTCCATCTAAGAAATCTTTAAGTATGCTCATATTACCAAGGTGCTCATATTACCCTAATCTACCCTATATTTCATAAAGGGAGTTAAAATCTCATGCCCGTTTTTTGCTTAATGGTGAAAACTTCATATGAGATTTTCACTGAGGAGTAAAAAAATAGGAGTGATAACCTCATACTACACCGGTTGAGATTTTGATAAATTAAAAGAATAAAAACAAAAGAATTTATTAGTTTACATATTAAAAATTTATGTTAATTTCACCCACAAATAAAACGCTTTTATTTAAACTCAACCCCTTACCTTCCTTTTCCCAGCCTCTAATTTGGTGGATTACATTGCAATTAGGTACTTTGAAATATGAACTATTCTCAACATTTTTATCTTGAGACCATGTTTCATTAAGACAATAAATTTAAAAATTAATTTTCATTTTATATAAAAACTGCTTCAATAATTCAAAATGTTTTTATAATCTTCTAATTTAATATGGAGCATTGAAAATGAGTTATTATCCATTATTTTAAATTGATTCACCATCGCTATAAAAATTAGTATCAGGATCTGAATTACAATTTAAAAGAGTTTTTAAGTTTAAATTTTTAAATTCAAAGTTTGGTAGTGATGGCGCTCGCTTTCCTGTTTATTTTCATAATTAGATTATCATATATAACCAACACAAATCATTGATCATATGCAACTTTTTTTCTTCAAAAAACATTTTTCGTATTAATAATGTTTCAACTGAATAATTTTTCTTAACAAACATTCCAGAGCCTATAAGTTTGTTTGCATTTCTTTTATTTATTTCTTAGTATTTTTATTTAGTCTTTATAGCCACCTGTATGAAACTTTTTTTAAATCATTTTTGTTTAAAACCTAAATTATTATTTTTTTGAAGATCTTCTAATCTTTATCTTCATTTCACATTAATTCTAGGTATTTTGTAATTGTGACTAAGTCTTGTAATTCTTATGGCCTTATTTTGAGCTTCCTAAGCCTCCTTAGAATAACAAAATTGATCCTGTAGTGGTATTTCCCAATCCCTGCTTAGGTATATCAACCACTAAGCTTAACTCGTCTCTAAACTTTCTCTTAATTTTCTTTCTCTGAGCATTTACAGACAGCTTATTTTCTGGAGACCGGAACTGGTGTCGTTTCGTATCTACTTTATATTCCAAGTGTTAAATAAATTCAAAAAATTGTATTAAACAATGCAGTGTGGATAGTCCTAAAGCTAGAGCTTGCTCATTGCATAATTTTTCTCTAACTATATTCAGCTTGTTCATTTCACTAAGTTTGGCAGAATAATCATTGCAAGATTGTGTTGAGTTTGTATCTGTTTTAGCATTCAATACCTTTCCGTTAGAAATCTCAATTTTTATTTCTATCTTTGCTTTCTGGTTAGAAAAGGGGATTTCAAGTTTAAAATGAAAACTTTCTATTTGCTTCCATCTAATTCTTTATCTCTTATTGATTCTTTTTAGTTCTCTTAAAGCTCATTCCATGGTGTGAAAGATCCTCCAGGTCTTGATTTTGAAGAAGCAGTCTTACTTACAGCTCTAACGCCAGCCATTCTTTATCAAGTTGCTCAAGTTAAGATAAGATAAATATTTATCTTTAGCTTGTCAACAAATGTTTCAATCTTCCCTTTTAAATTTTAAATCTTCCATGTCATGAACAGTCATTCTAATCTTCACTTTTTATACAATCACGAATTATTAATCCCAACTTCCTTGATTTTATCTAAAGCATCAGCCCTCCTTACAACATCAGTATCTAAGACCCAAGAAATACTAATGAAATGGTCAACATATGAAGAGCCAGAGTCACAGTTTTCACATGTTTAATATAACTGTTTACAGACATAGTGTGAACTCCAAGCAATTCTATTTTAATAATAATGTCAATTGAGGATGTGCCAGAAAAACTTTTGGTAATTGTAACTTAGAAACAAGATAAAGCCAAATTATGGGGCCCCTCAACCCTTCGGGAAGGGGGTAGTATATTAAACATAATATTTTGGAAAATTTAAAATAAAGCTTTAATTTATTGATAGAATTCAAATTTTATAAAAATATCTTTTGGCGTTTAGAAGTTATAACTTTGTAAGGGTGGGGGATGGGGAATGGTAGAAGAGGGGGTTTTTCACGGATGATTATTTTTCGTACTTATGCCCATAAATCTATTTCGGACAATTTGGGGCAGCTGAATTTTTTGGCTATCCATGACAACATTTCCTAGGATAAGAAATTTATTTTAGAATGGAACTCTGTGAAACTTTTGAGATACTATATTTTCAAAAATAACAGTACATAATAAATTAATGGAAATTTTATTTTATTTTCCTCCTATAAATAAACTTGTAAAAAACATTTTAAAGTTTGCGGCAATATGCGAATTTAAATGAACTAAAGTCTCAGCTGTTATTTAAAAATTTGCGGTAGAAAGTTAAAAAACTAAATCGATAATTATAAAACATTGCGTCTTTTCTTTTGTATTTTAAATAAAAAGCAACAAAAAGCGACGTTGGCTTTTTTTCTCTTTTTGGCTTGTAAAATTATTTCTCAGTCCAAAAAAAACACCATAAAGATGTTTAGATTGATCTGCAAAAATGCAGATCAATCTAAATCATCTTTATGGTGATGTAAGATTCTTTATGAATCTTACATCTTTAAAACTACCCACCGCATATTTCGCACTGTTTATCACATTGCAAAAAGGAATTGTCCATTTTCTGATTTGAAAGAACTAATATTATTACAGGTAGAAAATGGTTAAGACATGGGACGTATTTTACAATCTGATCACGCATGCGCTGATATTATTTATCACATTTCAAATGAAATGCGCACTAAGCTTGTAAAATATATTCTTCATAACGATAATAAAGTAGGGTTTATGATAGATGAATCTACCACGATGAACAAAAAGTCTGCTCTGTCAATCTGCTTGAGAGTGAACATTCCAGAAATAAATATTGTCAATAGTATTTATTTTGATCTTATCGAATTAACAAATACAAAAGTCTCGTCTATTGCCAACTCTTTTATATGTGCTTTACACGATTTTGGTTTTGACAACAATTTTTTATTACGTAATTGGGTGTCTTTTGCATGTGATGATGCTTCTAATATGCTTGGCAAAAAGGCAGGCGTGGCCCAGTTACTTTTGAATCAGTTTCCTAATTTGATTTTATGGCATTGTAGCAATCACCGATTAGAGTTAGCAGTAAATGATGTTGTGCGCGATATCTTACCAATTTGTCACATAAATTATATTTTTTGATAAATTATATTCCATTTACAGCGCATCTCCTAAAAACAAAAAAGAAATGGAAACTGTTGCTATGGCTTTAAGTGTAAAACTAAATTCTATTGGACGAATTCTAGGCACTAGATGGGTGTCGTCTAGCGCTCGATCTGTGATGGCTGTTTGGAATAATTATGCAGCATTGTATCAATACTTTCATGGATCTTCATTGGATTTAAGGCGTATGGGAGGAGATAGAGCCCAATATGCAGGTCTTATAAATAAATTATGTGATATCAATTTCATACTCAACATGGGAATAATGCTAGATGCTTTAATAGAACTAGAACATCTTTCTAAAAAATTACAAGATAGGCAAACTTCTTTACCTGATGCCCATCGGTTTATCACCTTAAAATACCATATATTTCAATCAATGAGAAATAATTCAGATGAATATTATTCGCAAACACAGCTTGCAGCAGAAAAGTTTGAATTTAAAGGCGTCAAACTACAGATCGGAAAAGTTTCTAAAATTAATCAAAATGAATTTTTTAGTAAACTAAATGAAAATCTTGATTCTAGAATGTTTACAACTAGAGCTGCGCATAAATCTTTACAAGACAAATAAAATGATCCAAACAAAAAAAAAAACGATAATTTAATAAAAAATTTACAGATTTTTGATAAGCCACAATGGTTTGCGGACCAAGATCCATGCTTTGGAGATAACGATATTAGACAATTAGCAAAAACTTTTAATATTTGTGAAATTACGGCAGTCCAAGGGTTTCGTGAATACATTTCCACTGGTGACTGTAATAAAACGCCTAACGATCTTCAGCCTCTGAGAACTGCTATAAATACCTTGATTGTTTCAACAGCTGAATGTGAGCGTTCTTTTTCTACTATGAATATAATCTTATCTTCCTTGCGAAACTCTTTATTAATAAAAACTGTGTCGAGTTTAATGTTCATTTCATTAGTAGGTCCACCAATTACGCATTTCGATCCAAAGGATTATGTCATTGGTTTGGGAAAGGATATCGCGATGCTAATTTTAGGAATTGTGAAGCGCCGGCATTAAAGTCTATAAATGAAAGTGAAACATTTTGGAAGATATTCTGACCGAATTTTTTTTCAATTATTTAAAAATTGGTAAATACAAAAAAATTAGACTTGTTTAAATATAAAATGTTTAAATATACCATTGTTTTTTGATTGCTTAATGACGTTTGATGTGAAACTCAACTCAATATTTTACGGTGACAGTCTCTTAAGAATATCACGGACCTCAAGGTGTTTTTTTAATATAGGTTTTTTACTATAGGGATACTCTAGGAATTTATAATTCCTTTATTTAATCTACACAAAATACGAAATCTATAATTTTAGGATAGGTGGGATGGTGATTAAAAAATATTAAAAACCATCCCGCTACCATTTTTTTCCCACTTCGAGCACTGTATATATATATATATATATATATATATATATATATATATATATATATATATATATATATATATATATATATATATATATATATAATTGATTTTTTGACGAGATTATATAAAAATAACTGCATGACTTTCACTACAAAAAGTTTCATGCCTTTAGCAATCGTCAGGTAAAAAATACATTGTTTTTTTCGTTAAAAAATATACTCAATAAACATCGTGGCGTTCAAAAACAATTATAAAACTATTTGCGAGCGTGGTTTGGTTTTTTAATCTTTGGGCTCGTGGTTGTCAAGCAAGAACTTGTTTTCGTGACGGTACTTAGATATAATTTCTGTTTTTTTATTTAATAATTTTTGCGTACCTTAGTATGATATTATGCAAAGTTTTTTATGAAGGCAAAGCAAGCATTTTTTTGTTACGTTGCTGTAGGCGGGGACTTGTTTAATAATTGACCAAGTTAATTTTGGTGTTATTTTTAAGTTTTCTTTTATCTGCCATATATACTTTGAAAGGGTGGTTGAATTTTTCATCTTTTTATTTGTAAATGAGTGTGAATTAGCCCATCTTTTCTTCCATCCAACTTCTGCTAGGCCAATATATACTTTTTCGGGGGTGTTAGCGGGAGGGGGGGGGGAGGGATACTATACATTTATAAATAACATTAGAGGCTCTACATTTTCCTATTATAGGGCAGTTTTTTTTCTTTATGCAATTGCAGGGTGGGTATTCTTTTGGTTTTTCTAAACTAATTTTCTTGTTGTGGCTTTTTATTATACTTTCGATATTTTTGGTGCAGCTATAACTCAATTTGATGGTGTTTCGATTGAATAGTTTACTTAGAGGGTGAGATGTTGGAAAGTGTTTGTCGATTAAGTTTAGGAAGATATGACCGACATCGGTAGAAACGCTTTTACTGTACGTTAAACCATATTATTTTTCTTTATTATATATATATATATATATATATATATATATATATATATATATATATATATATATATATATATATATATATATATATATATATATATATATATATATATATATTTATATAAATATATATATATGTATATATATATATATATATATATATATATATATATATATATATATATATATATATATATATATATATATATATATATATATAAAGCCTTATTTGTACATTCTTTTATCTGATTCAAAGCAAAAAGCCTAAAATTTTGAAGACATTATTTAGCAAATAAGCAGGGTTGACGACATCGCGGGAGGGAGGGGAGGATTTGCATGGGCCGCCCTTGGTGTTGTCGTTATGTATTTATGTATATGTACATTATATATATATATATATATATATATATATATATATATATATATATATATATATATATATATATATATATATATTTATGTAGATTCTGTGGGTTTATTAGAAAAAATGTTTTGAGAACTTAATAGCAAAATAATAGGATTTTAGTTGCATATGTTAATATTTTATTTTTAGTTGATAATATTTATCTGAAAAACTTGTTGGATAAAGATTAATTATTTTTTCGAAAATTAAGTTAAAGAAAATGGAAGCCACGTTTTATCAACTTAAAACATAAAAATAAGAATGTGATAAAGTTTGAGTTGAAATACGTTGAGTATTTATGTTTACTCAATAGAAATTTAGTAAGAATCATTTGCAATAATTCTCGAAGGATGTTTTTTTTTACTTAGCAGTTGACTTGTTTATTTCAGCTACGTTAGTGCTACACAAAGCAACGTTCTTATAGTTTAGGTTGCAATGAACAAAAAATAATTGTTTCGATCAGTTTTAATTTAAAACTTGTATGACTTTATATAGTAGAAATTTAAATATTTATTTGAAATTTTATTTTAAATTATACTTATGTATTTTTTCCACGTATTTTTGTTTTTCCACGTGTTCTTTTAACACATATTTTTGTTTTTTCACGTGTTTTTCCGCGTATTTTTTCCACGTATACTTATGTGGTTTTTCCACAAATTTCATCTTGAACTACATCTAAAAACAACAATAAACATTATCTTTTTGACATATTTAGGATGTTAAAAAAAAAATTAAGAAGCTTCAAAGAGTTTTTCATGAAGACAATGGAAGAAAGTAAATTTTGTTTTTTTTGTACTTATGTATTTAAACAATTTGTTTGATATTGTCTTGCAAGCTCTTTGTTTACTTTTTCAAATAAAATAATAATATTTTTATTAGAATTAGAAATAGATGAAATAAATAGTAAAATAATGGTTGCAAATAAAATTAAATTTAAGACTTAATTAAAATTATTCAAGTCATTTATAAATAGATAAATTTATAAATAAATAAACTTATTAATAATAAATAGTAATTAAATCAGTATTTTACAGTCATCATTTTTTTTTCATTTAAAGTATTATTTTTTGTTTGTTAAATTACTAATAGTAAAACTAAGTTAGAGCTTTTGATTACAAAATTTTTTTAATTTGTTTAAAATAAATTATAAACTATATAAGTTATATATAAGTTTATAAGGGTACTAAATAAAATGTACTAAAAAAAAATCTCTTCTGGTTGTTCTGGTCTTCTGGTAAACTTTTATTTTACAAATTTATCTAGTTTACTATCTAATTGGTTTCTATAAAACAGACATACAAGACAAGCATTTTTTCAATGAGAGGTTTTAAATCAAGCTGATTAGACTTAATTGCATCAGCTTGTTCTTAGTGTGAAACCTTTGAGAACAAAATCAATCAATGTCAGAGAAAGACTTTATTTAGTATACTGGGATGCGCAAAACGATGGTCAAGTTAAACAAGTTGTCTCATACACTAAAAAATAGGGGGGGGGGGGCGCGAAACGTTAAGACAAATTGAAAAATGTAAAAAAATCTGAGCAGGATCGAAATTATATTAAAAAATAATTATTTTCAAATAAATTGAACACAAATGAGTATTAAATTTTTATTTTTAATCCATTTATTTAACCAAAAATTGAAAAATAATTTTAAAAACTAGGTTAGGTCACTCATACAGTTAAAAACTAGTCATTGGAGTGACATCTAAACTAAAAAAAAAAATCAGCAGCAATATTAATATATAAAAGCAAGCCTAAATAAAATTAATGAAAAAATAACGATTAAGCTATAATAAATTAAATAATTTGACAAAAAAAAAATGAAAACACTCAATTAATAAGAACAGCAAACAACAATAAAAATAATTAACAATAACACCACCACTAATTACAAACTTCATGCAAAAGAAAAGAAAGAAAGAAAATAACCACCATTTGATGAAATGAAAGACTTCAGACGTCCAAATACTCAAGTTTCTCGCAACATGTTCTTGTCAAGTTTAGCCCTTATCTCTGTTAATTCTTTTTTTAGGGCCCTCACATTTCGTAAGGTTTACCATACAAACCATACCTTGCTATATCGTTTAATGTCTTACCATCAAATCAAATCTAATTATTAAAATATTGAAAAACCCTTTAAATAACCGATTTAAAAATTCTAAAATTCAAAAACTTGTTTAATACTAAATTACTTAGTAATATATTTTAGTTCTTTAGTTTAAGAATTTTCAAAACACAGAAAAGCAATTAAAAAAAAGAAGAATCATAACAAAAATTAAGAAACATAACAAAAAAGTCCACAAACAGCTTGCAGTAAAATTAGAACATATTTTGCGTGATTTTTGAGAATTTTGTAAAATGTGAGTAAAATAGAAGATTTTTTAAACATCATATGATTTATTTCGTTTTTCTTTATCTTTTAATTATATCTAATATATATTGCTATTTAATTATTATTTGTAATATAATATTGTTAATTCAAAAGCTTTTTAAACAGTTTTGTAGTATCGTAATAAGCAAAAAAATAATAAAACAAATATAGTCAAAAATATTTCATTGTTAAATATTATTAATGCTTTTAGGAACATGCAAAACGTAAAATAATTTCATTAAAACTCTAAAAAATAACTAAAATAATTTTTAAGCAATTTGAGTGTTAAATTTATATTTAGTTATATTTATATTTAGTTATATTTATATTTAGTTATATTTATATTTAGTTATATTTATATTTAGTTATATTTATATTTAGTTATATTTATATTTAGTTATATTTATATTTAGTTATATTTATATTTAGTTATATTTATATTTAGTTATATTTATATTTAGTTATATTTAACTGCGATTATACTTGCTCAAAATTAAATTTTTATAAACATTTTTTTTTAATACATTTTGATTGTTACAAGCAGTTTACATTTTATTCAGATTGAAGAAGCTGAAAAAAGTGATTGTTGGAAGCTATTTAAAAAGATAAATAAGTTTGACGCCAAGGATAGAATTTGCCTTAAATCGCACATAGTGTGACAGTACTTGACCAGCCATGTCAAAATTAGACATAAATCAACTTGGAAAGAACATCTTTTCAAGACGGTTTATGTCTGATTTTGAAAACCATTTTCGGTTTAATGATTTAAGATCTTTTGAAAACCATCGAGGCACTTAATGAAGAATTACTTGATAAAGAAAAAGTAGTAAAAGATACTTGAAGTGGTAAAAGAACTTGATAAAGATAAAGAAAACAATAATATTTAATTAAAGTTGCATTTTAAAAAAACCTAAAATACGAGTTAAATGATCCGAAGCAATTAAAGTTTGATATAGATTTAAGAATATTTGTTTGCAAGCTTTTATAATTCTTGAAATTTATTGATAAAGTTAATACCAAACTTACTTGTCGAATCTGCTACAACATTTAGACGTCAAAAACTACAACGTTATATAGAAAGGTAAAGAAAGAGTTGCAATAAAAATTTTCCAGAAGTAACTGGAGATTACCCAGAACAATGGCTTATACACAATTCACTGCAGATTTTAATTTGATAAGATTAGATTTTAATTTGCCAAGCACGAGGAAGCATGATGATTTGCCAAACGAACTGGATAGTACACACGATAGTGATTGCGGTAGGTCTGAACATTTTTACTGATAATTTGAACTCAAATAATGTTGTCCACTGAGCATGTGTTGATACAATGGCGACAGCATTGTTTTAGCTGCTAAAGAAAGTGATGAAATTAATTCAGTATTGCGCAGAAATTAGATTGCGTAATAACACTATTAATTAGATTGCGTAATAACACAATTAACTAGATTGCATAATAACACAATTAATTAGGTTGCGTAATAACGCAATTAATTCGATTGCGTAATAACACTCTAATTAGTTATTCTAAAAGCAATCAAAATTCAACTAAACTTTCTAAAGCAATGCAAAGCTGCACAGATGTACAATTGAATAGTACTAAACACACATAGAAGTGATCTCTCTGCAACCAAGCTTCAAGATGCATGAGAAGAGCATATAATTAAGCCCAGGAAACTGATTATTCAATGTACAACAAGATGGAATTCCGAGTACATGCGCATAAAGTCAATTTTTGAAGCTAAAGATACAATAAAAACACTTGCAAATGATAATAAAGATTTTTAAAGTTCATGCTATTCAGACGATCAATGGAAGACTAAAAGGGGTAAACAGATTCTATCTGTTGACCAGCTTTGTGCTCCTTCTTCATCTACTAGGGTAACCTAGATGTATTTATAATACATTGTTTTCAGTTTAGGATATTAAATGCTGGATCTTCTTGACTCATTGCATGGTTTTTGGTTGTCTCATTGTTTTTATTACTAGGCAATTCATTTTATTATCTCCTAATGAGCATACAACTCTAAAACTCAGTTTGATGGTTCTTAGGCCAGCTGGTAGTCAGGTTTTCCGAAATCTATGGTAACTTTCTGAGAGTCTGGTTCCACCAACAGCTGTAAAATATATCAGAGTACTAACAGTGTTTTACTGCGCATGAATGGTGTCCCTGTTTGTACTTTTTGTGTGCCCTGTGTAGGTCACATTAGTAGTCCTTTGTTACGGTTTAGGGTTTTTTAAAAGTAATGAGGCAGTTGATTGGACTATTAGATAGTGTACTAAGTACTACCTATGCTTTAACCAATTTAAAAAAATGATAAAAGTCTCAAAAACTAAACTGTTGCTAGTGACTTTAATGCCCATCACACTGAATGGCTTGGCTCTAGTGTCAGTAACTCTGCAGACATCAAGGCCCACAACTTTTGTTTTCTCAATCATAAATAGTCAACTTTCTAAGTTGCTTTCCAGACAATCCGAATCATTTACCTTCTTTACTCGACTTATGTTTTGTTTCTGATCCAAGTCAGTGCTCAGTTTCTCCACATTCACCCTTACGAGCTTCTGATCACGGTTCGATCTCTCTAAAACTATTATCTCGTTCTACTTTATCATCAGAATCCCCCTATCCTCGTACCTCTTACAACTACCTTAAAGCTGACTGGGACTCTTTCCATGACTTTCTTTGTGATACCCCTTGGGATATCTATCTTTCGTCTTCCTGCTTCTTATGTAACTTTTTGGGTTCAGGCTGACATGGAATCTTATCCTAGATGATATAGCCAACAAACAGGTTGATCCAATTGCTTGTCATTCGAATCACTCCGGCTTCTGTAATCTTAAGTGATTTCCTGCTTAGACTCTTCTAAAGCTTGTGGTCCGGAAACAAACATACATGTTATAGTCTTTCAGAAGACGCCCCCTCCCTAACTGATGTCAAAATTTGCCCGGAGGTGGGGTTTGAACCACGGATCCTTTATTTCTGAGGCAAGTGCGCTACCACTGTACCACAGTTGCTCTTCTTATAGTTTATCAGGTAACATCTTTAAAATTATTGAATCCTTCCCTACCAATCGTAGTATAAAAGTTGTCTTCAATGGGCAGTCCTCTTCTTCATTTCCTATAACTTCAGGGATTCCTCAAGGTTCCATCCTTTGCCCCATACTTTTTTAAATTTACATTATCAATCTCCCATAAATTCTCATATGGCATTGTTTGCTGATACCACTTATTCTTGTCTTAATAAGAAGCTAGCACTCTTCAAGCTTCCAATGATACGCTTTCTTTTTTAGACTATGTGTAAAAACGCATTGTAAACATAGTTGGATCTGCTCTTGCAATCAACCTTCAACCATTGTCACATCGTCATGTTGTTGCTTTTCTCTTCTATAAATACTATAATGGGCGTTGCTCTAAAGAGCCAGTATCTCTTATGCTATTTACTGTAATTCATTATTGCTTTACTTGTCACTCAATTAAGTCTCATCCTTTTACTGTGACTGTTCCTAAGTGCTCCTAAAATTCTTATTCGTCTAGTTTTTTTCCTCGAACATCAGTTTTTTGGAATTTACTTCCTTCATCTTGTTTTCCTGATTCATACAGCTTGCAATCTTTCAAGTTGTCTGTTAATTGTTATTTTGTTTTATAAATTTTATATTTTATTTTACAGTAACTTCCAACTCTAATAATGGTTATTTGCAGCTTCGTTAGAAGTAAAGATGTTAAAAAATAAAATAAAAAATAAAAAAGATATTAGAATACAGAATAAGAAAAGAATACTAGAATATTAGGATACAAAAGTATTTAAAGATATTTGAATACTTTTTCTTGAAAATATTCACATTATTTCAGTAACCTTACCAGTTAATAAAAGACTAACAATCCAAGATGGGATACCTAAATTATACTCCTTTCAACAAAAGCTACTTGTTCGTCAACGTCAAAAACGTAAGCGAAGAAGAATATTTATAAAAATGATGGTTTATGAACTGCATGAAAGATATTCTCCTAATGGTACTTAGCAGGTGTTTAGTTGTTTTACAAATCTTTTAGATACACGTTACTAAGGTCTGCATTTTTTTTTTTTTTTTTTGTTATTCACCTCCTCAAGGCCGATAAAGCCACTACAGATGAGGAGGCTACTTAATAGTGGTTATAACCCTTTCTCAACTCTATAACTCCGAAACACGAACCTTGACGAACAAGGCCGCTGCGCGGAGAAACAAGTTGATTTGATTTGCCGGCCTAAGTCCTGTTACCCGTTACACGTCTACGTTACGGCTTAAGGCCTGTTACACGGCCTAAACTCTATCGGCGCGTTACTGAGGCTTTTTTTGTTGTGTTACAAAGATATAACTTTTAATCAACTAAGGTATTGTTGCTGTTAGTTATCATTGTTTAATGTTTTTTAAAACAAGAAGTTTTAATTAAAAGTATCATGCTTTTGTTTATACAAACGACTTTCATAAGACAATACATTTTTATCACTTTTAAGTTATAGAAAAACAAAAAGCTGGAAAAACGGTTCCATTATTTTAATATTTATACGTTGGCTACCATACACATGGTTGTCAAATCTGTCTGTTGAATGGCCGGTTCTGCACCATGAAATATGACCATTTGTGCAATTTCTCAAATTATTTGTTTTTCCAGTGTGAAAAACAAATAATTTGAGAAATTATTTGTTTAATAAATGACATTCTTGCTATTAAAAATAATGTGACTTTTAATGTTCCCAATACCTCTTGCAGGTAAATACCTCTTGTTGGTAAAATACCTTTTTCAGGTAAAATAGACAAATTTTGCAACGATTATCATTATATTTAAAAATTCCTATCTTTTTATTGTTAGTTGTAACGGAATTAAATTTGTAATATTTTGTTACAAATCTTTTCAGTAATAAAATTTTTTTTTGAAGTTGTTATTTTACTTGACATACATTTTTCATTGTATATATATGTATATATATATATATATATATATATATATATATATATATATATATATATATATATATATATATATATATATATACATATATATATATATATTTACGTATGATTTATTTAAAACTCTAGGTGAGATATTTTATGTTTTTTAAATTTTCTATATTTTTAGCTGTAGTCTATATTTTCTGTTGATGGTCTATGTTTTATCGTTTCTACATAACAGAATAACCCGAAAATATTATAAATAATAATTGAAACAATCCGTATAAAAAAACAAACAAGCGTTTATGTTATTGTAATTTACCCGTAAATTTACGGGAACAAAAATAAGCTATTTAGCTTATAGGTAATTGCATAATGAGAACAAGTGAAAAAATTTTGTTTGTGCAACAATATTCAAAAGAAGTTAAAATTGTCATAATTTATTTTAGTAATATAAAAATGGTTTCATATAAATGTAGCATTGAGTATCGTTAAAAAAGTTGCTTTTAAGTATTTTATTAGCTATATTATAGAAAGAGAGTCAATTTCGTCTTTCCATTATCAACATTCCGTAAAGTATTTATTTACAGCATGATGTTGTTATGCTTTTTGTTATGCTGTACTGATCTCAAAAAAGTTATTTTGAGATAAGTGGTTATGCTGTTAACTTTTTAAACAACTATTATTAGTCTCGACAGCGTTAAGATGCTTGTTGGCAAGGATGTCTCATCATTGGCTTGTTGTTTTCTCTCAAGTATTTATTTTATTTTAATACTTAGCGTTAAAAACGTAATAACTTTATACGTTTTATCTCTGAAACAATGCGAAAATCTCGAGAATTTTAAACTTTCCGGTTTACTAAATAGGTGTTGATTGTTTTTGTTGTTTTGAGTAATAACTTTCAGAGCTCGAATAAAATAAATTGTGAAAGATGTTTTTTACTTTTTTTTTAATAAATGCAAATTTTAATATTACCAGAAACAGAATAAATTAAAAAATAAAAAAAAACATGCGATCATCTTTTTCTCTTTGTTGTTTATTTTTCTATGTGCAGGAACTAAAATAAAACAAGATTAAGTAAATAAACTTTAATTTAATATCTTACTTTAAAGGTGAGAAAATTTAAAAATCCTTTTCAAACTTAATTTACTAATCTGTTGCGCAATTATTCCGTTACACCGTCAAGTAAAAATATCAAAATTGCTTAAAAAAAATCAAATTATATCTTAAGCAATTTAAATCACGTGCACTCTTTTGGAATTAAAAAACATGTGTTTTTCTATCATTGTTTTTGTATACTTCAGTTTAGAAAAACTAAAAGATAAAAAAATAATCAGAATAAAATGATGCAAAAACTAAAAACATAAAAATTGAACACGTTTTCTTGTGATAAAATTGTAAAAGTATAAAACCACGAATTTTTTCTTTTTCTTTTTTGAACCCTAAAAGCTTCTTCACGATAATAACAGAAAGTTTTTTTGAGTGAAAGAATATTTTCCACCGTTAGTTTTTTAATTAAATTATTTTTCGTATAATTTTTTTTCCCATTTTATTTTAATAATAAATAACATTTAATTTCATATTACCCAAAAAAAAAACAAAAAAAAAAAAATTGGTGGTTTCTAAGAAAAAAACAGGAAAAAAACTTTTTTATTAACTTTTTCAACCCATTTACTATTTCAGATTTATTTAAAAAAGAAAGTTTTCCTGTAATAAAATCGACATCTATTATGGGTAGATTGTCCGTAGATTGTCGACAACAATTGATTAAAAAACTGAAATATTGTCAACGTCAGTTAACAAATGGCGTATTGTTAGTTTAATTCTATTTAATTTCTTTTAAAAGGGATTTATGCTTAAATATGAAAAACTGAGTTATTTGTTATAAAGCTGATAATCTATCGATAGCAGCATAAAATTGTTTTTTTCTAATATTAGGTGAAATATCTTATTTAACGAATTGAGAATAAATCCAACTTTGTGATGCAACACCAAATGTCAAATTTAAAATTTTCAGCAAGCATTGGTTCATTTATAATTGTCTCAGAAACACTATTTGATATATAGATTTTTGTAAGAGTTCTAAATGAGTTTTGGATTTTATTTTTTACCTAAAGGATTTCCTGCATTTTAGTTCAGTTTAAACAATCCTTCTTGTTGTAAAATCCTCGCTATTATTATATGCAAAGTTTATATGGAACTTAACGGTAAGAGACATCATAGTCGTCAATGAGATATCCACATCTCTTCAGAAAAACTTTTCTGGTCACTACAAAAAGTGAATCAATAAATTTATCCTTTCCCAAATTTTTATTAATTTTGTTTTTTGGATTATAATGTGCAATTATTGAGTATTTCAAATATTTAAAAGTTACGTCAGTAGGTCTATAAATAGAGTTATAGTAGAAGGGTAGTAGAGTTATATAGGAAGATTGTATTGGTGATGATTGGAAGAGAAGGTAAGACCTCATCAAGTGTTATCCAGTGAAAGTGCTCTGTGATTAACAACTTGGTCTTCTTAAAATTTCATTAACTAAATCTAATAAATAAAAACTTCAACATTGAATTAAAGTGTATATTCACCTTAATTTTTATAACAAAATTATTATAAAAAAATAATAACAATAAGCAAAAATTTGAAAATTTTAAAATATTGTTTTCCTCTCTAAATTCTTTGGCATTATATTCTAGCTCAATTAATTACTAAACATTTTATTTTTATTTTGGAATAACATAATATTAAATAAGAGTAAAATATTGTCTAATATTTTCCTTATAATGTGATAATTTGTTAATTACGTTAAATTGGTATGTAGCAATATTTCCCGTTATGATTATTGTTTTATTGTAATTCGGAAAGATTTTTTTTATAAAACTTTTATTATAAATATAAAAACGAAAATGCGCTGATCAACGAAACAAAATAGAGATTCAGGGCCGAATAATAAAAGAAAATTCTAGATATAGAAGAATTTTTTTAAGAATTAAAATTGTACTACCACCCGTCCCCCCCCCCCCCCACTTCGAAACCCGTGTCGTCGGCCCTGAGATTTTAAGTACTTCCTTTTTTTATTTTAAATTTTTTATTTTAAATATTTAATTTTTATTTACTCTTTATTTTACTTTTTTTTTTAACAAAATTTAAAAAACTTTGAATAAATATAAATTTAAAATTTTGAAAATAAGTTAATTTTGAAAGTATATATACCAATAGCAAGCATTAAACAATACCAGTTATTATTTTAAAAAATCTTCTATGTTGTGCGTTTTAATGTTTTATATTATATTGAAATTTAAAAAAGTTCACATTTAATGCGACGTTTAATGAAGATTGTGTCTTGACGACGTTTGAAGAAGCTGTAAAAAGGATTTATTTCTTGACTAACTGAAAAGTAAAAGCCCAAACTAAATATGTGTAGATATGTATGGTAATGTACTGAAGGGTAAGATATGAAACGATATGATAAGCTATGATTTGTCCGATAAAATATCTTAGTTTATGGTAAAATGATACTTTTTGATAAATATGGTAAGGTATAGAATAGTATAAATATGGTAAGGTATACAATAGTATTACTGCGGCTTACAAAACTTTGTTACAAATCAAAGTAACCGATTACGCGATGACATTGTATTGTATTATTGCGTATTATGCGTATTTAAGTGAATAAAAAAAAAACTTTTTTTTTCAAAGATCAGATTATCTTACAACATTTTTTGTGTATTTATAACTCTAAGTAATTACAAATTAAAGTTGAACAAAAGTAATAGTTTTAGATTAAATGTTAATTATTAATATATTATCGCAAAAAATTGTGAAATAATGCATTTGGCTTTTCGTTCATTCTTAAAATTTATACCTAAATGTTTGCTCTATTTCGTTCATAGAATTTTTGTGTATAATTAATAAAGATTATGAACTATTATTTATGTGATAAATCTTTTTAAACTCAGTTTGATTTGCAGTTAAGACTCTTTATTTAAGCCGGAAAATAAAAAAAATGGTAAGACAAAAAAGAACATCTAAATGGCGTCATATGTACTGTCTGTCCATTAAAAACAAATTTCCTAACTTATAAACCGACTCAACATATATAATTAGCAACATATAGTAAGTTTCGACTATAAAACTTCATTTTTTTAAGTATTGGCTTTTTTAATTGTATGTTACTTAACCCATCAGGTTGTATTAAAATGCCCACTCAATAGTCTAACAAATTTTTGAAATTTTCAACCAAAGCAATAAAAATGAAAAAACAATTTTATTACAGATAAAGTAACGGCCATTCTTAAAATAGTTTTTTCTAATCTCTTTTTCTAATCTCTTTCTCTAATCTTATGCTTCTAAGAATTAGTGGCATTTTTATATTTTTAGTATTATAATTATAAAAGATTACTGTATGATATTTTCACAAATTGTTTAAGATATATGTCCATCAAGTAATCCCGGCAATAAACACAGCATGCACATACGTGTTGCCCCAGAGAACTAAAATTAGAGGTCATGGGAAGATTACTTTGTTATTTACATATGTAGGTAAGACAAACGTATAATAGCATTAAAGACAAAAATATTAAATTACAGAATAAATTAAACTACCGTTTCTTTGTCTCCACGCCATCTCCATCCCACACCTCAGAGTAGCTGGCGTATAACTTGATTATATTGTATTTGTATGTCTTTAATTTTTTTTATTTTACTCTAGTAAAAATAAAATAAATGCAAACTTCATTGTAATACAGTTTTCCTGATTTACATTTTCTATACACATATGTAAAACTTTCAGTAAATGTCATTTTGATCATAAAAAGGCTTAAATAAAAGATTTCTAATGAAAATCATTGAAAATGCTGCGTTTATAAAACAACTGAAGCCAAAATCGCTATCAGAAAAGAAAAGGTGATTTCTGTTTTGGAAAGAATTTATAATTTTTAGCTGAAAAACTTTAACTTGGAATTAACAAAAACTCTAGAAATTATGTATAATATATTATAAAACGATTGATTAGTTGTTTTTTTCTTGTAAAAGTTAATAGAGTTTTCAAATTTGCGGCAGCGCAAAAAGACAAACTTGTTTTTATTACCAAGCCATTATCACCACCAATTTCCGAATGAAGTAGTTATTAATTATTTAATTAGGAAATTACACAACTAATAATTTCCTAATAAAATAATTATCAATTAAATGATTATTTATTGAACACTGTCACTGATTGAGTCTATGTTGTTTTTTAGTAGATAATATTGAGCAAATAAAATCTACTAAACAACGACAACTCAATAAAAAAAGGATAGTAAATAAACAGACACAATATTTAAAAAAAAAATTATTTTAATGAAAAAAATGTAATATTTGCCGCATATGAACAGTTACATTCAAATAACACCGCAAAAAAATAAATTTGAATAGGCCAACAAAAAGAAATATAAATGATATGCTGTTTTCACCAAACATTTTGTTTTGCTTAAACAATATTCAATAAAAGTTTATTCTAAAAATAGAAATCAAAGTTTGGATAAAAATTGGCTGTGCAAATATCAGTTACATAAATATATATTATTGCATGAAAAGGAACACTATTTATTATCAATTATGTCATTATACTTAATTAAAATAAAATAAATTAATAAAAGAATATTATTACAATGTCATAAAATACCGGTGGGCGCCAAAAGTTTTAAACTCACATTTTTTTAAAAAATTTTATATCTTGTGTTGCCTCCAATTTTAAGGCAATTTTGAATTTTTTTAAAATTTATATGCCCTATTCCTACTTCTTTTATATAAAAAACATCAAAATTATTAACCAAAATAAAATTGCATATATATAGTATATAATAGCATATATATATATATATATATATATATATATATATATATATATATATATATATATATATATATATATATATATATATATATATATATATATATATATATATATATATATATATATATATATATATGCTTGTTACAGATTGCTAAAAAAAGTTAATTTAATAAACTGCACAACTTTTTCATAAGCATCATATTTATAAAGAAGGAAGAACTATTTAAAAAATACATATTTATAAAGAAGGAAGAACTATTTAAAAAGTACATTTTTTTTGGAATAGTTCTTAAAAGAGTATTACCTTGAATTAACAACATGTCTTGAGTTAGGCCATGCTTTGAGTTAGGCCATGACTTAAATTTTATTTAACTGATAGATCTTAGTTAACCAAATGATCACTTATGTGTCAAATAATTCTTGAACATTTTTTTTTTGATTTTTTACAGAAGTTTAAACATAAAAAAGAAAAATCTTACAGACTTTTTCAAAAATCTATCTGTAAGATTAATAAACAGATAAATAAAAAAAGTTTTAAAAAGATGCTACAAATATAGTATTAACCAAAAATTGCTTAGATATATTTTTGTTTTTTTTTCATCATAGTTTTTCTTATGGTTCTAAGATTTCATTTTTTTTACATTTTTTTTTAATACATTGCATCTAATTTGGTCTTTTCTTATTTTTGAATATATCAGTGTAAAAATGTTTAGGTAAACTGTTAGCATAATTATTATAAGACTAAAAATCTAAGTTTGTTCCTGTTTCTTGGGTTGATTTGGTAAAAGAAGCTATTTATAGTACACGAACCAAAACAAACTCATTGCTTTTAAATTACTGCCATAACCCAACTGTTCGTGCTATACTGCATATAAGCCAAAATATAGAATTTAGTATATAAACAAGTTTAAGGATTTCCATTTAAAATGTTTTTGCTAATTGAACATAAAATATCGTTTATGGTCAATAAATAAAACATTGTTTTATTCATGACCAACATAAACTCAAATTTCCTTCAATCTAGATGCCTAGTTCCTATTTGTAGTTTTATTCATTAGTTTTATTTATCCTATTAAAGCCATTATTTATTTAATTTAAAATTTTGTACATTTTCTATTTCGTTAATTACTAACCCCCAAGCAAAAATCAATACTTTAAAAAAACAATAAAATAAACAAGCTATTGAAAAAATAATCTAAGAGTAAGTACAAATAATAACAAAGATTAATATTCATTCAAGTCACATCCAGTTGCCTAGAGCTAGAACAAAAAATTTCAATATCGGTTTTGATTCAATGCAATGCTTAAATGGTTTCAGTTTTTGTATTATTTAGTTTGATTCCATCCTAATTTATCTTTTTGTTTCAAGCCCTATTCTGTTTATTTTATTTATTTTTTTGCTTTAAAGTAATTTAAATATAACTAAAAGTTCATACAATAGCATCCCAATTTTACAAGATATCAACAGTCAAAAAACTTTAAAGTTTAATATAATCTGTTTGTTTTTATGAAATATGTATTAGCAGTTAAGAGTGATAACTTAAAACAACATTCAAATTTGACAATCAAGTGGTTTGATAATTAAAACTTAAAAATTGAAGTAAATATAAGTCTCTCTTGTTAAGTTAAAAAAAAAGACTATTTTGTGGAATACTTATATTTCGAAATATAAGTATTTTAAATATTTTACTGGGAAACTAAAAATGAAATTATTAAACTTTAACTGTTTTTAATAAAAACTATTTGCTTTATATTTTAAAACCTTTATAATCATTTATAGCTCAAATCTTTTGTTGGTTTTAAACTTTTTTGAAATATAATTGTTTGAAGTATTTATTATATTGCTAATTATTTATGAGTTTTTTTTATTTGATTCTCTATACATTGTGTATCTACTTTTTAATAACGCTTTTAAAAACCCCCTGTTCAACAGGACTTAATGATAAGTCGATGTGTCTTGATTTAACAATAAATGTAAAAGAATAAAGACTTAAATTTTAAACATTATTGACAAAATGTTTAAGATCATTATTCTGTTTACTTTTACATTTTCATTAACCCCTTTCCATGCTAAAGATCCCTATGCTTTTAATGTTACCGTTTGCAATACCAATGATTACTGTGAGATCAAACGCACAGTTTGCATAAATATATAAAAGTACCTCTTGTAACTTTAATTGTAAAGTAAATAAATCATTTATGAAATAAAACACTGTGTTCCGGCCCTGCTTTTTTACTCAATAGTACGTCAATATTTGCTCAAAAACTTACATTATAATTTTGAATTAACGTTTAAATTTGAGCGCGTGATCGTGCGTGGAATTTTGTATGTATGTATGTGGGCGCGCGCGCGTGTGTGTGTGTGTGTGTGTGTGTGTGTGTGTGTGTGTGTGTGTGTGTGTGTGCGTGCGTGTATGTGTGTGTGTTTGTTAAAATAAATTTGATGTTAAGTCATGTTTAGATAAAAACTGTTTACAAATGTCTTATGAAAATATGAAACCTTTTTTTAGAAAAAGGTTTTGCTTTTTATGTTTTTATGAAAAATTGATGAATAATTTGATTTGTTTTCATTAATTAATTATTACGAAACATAAAAGTATAATAAACTTACGTCCACTAATTAGACGTAAGTTTATTATTTAGATCGTTTATTTGACGTCTCCTCATACAAGTTTTCACGACGATAATTTTTGCATTTAAATATTTGTTGCGACTTGCGTTTTCTAATAAATAATTTAAATTTTAAGAAATTAAGGAAACATTATTCCAAAGATGCAAATATTAAATCTGCTTTGAATCGAGATGGTTAACACCATAAAATATTTAGTAGTTAAAATACTATACATAAAAATTTGAAATAAACCTAATTTAATATTCTAGAGTTTCCGTATAAAAAAACACGCGAGTGTTTTGAATATTCTGTGGAATTACGTTAAACATATTAGTACATTATATAATGTTAAAATTTAATGAATTAATGAATTTGTTTGCTTCTTTTAGCCTATAAATATCTTTCCTCTTAGTTACTGCAAACACTTATTTTTACTGAGTGTATTCCAAAGAGCTCTTTAAAAATGTGTTCCTCTGAGGCAATTGATGTTGCGGAAGTTTTAGCTTTAAGTTTTTGCTTAATAGATGTTTTGTTGGATTTTGAGCCACAGCTGGAATCTTTTTTATGGAGATTTATTTTGAATTATTTTAAATTTTTAAAGTTTTGATCAATATATACATTTTTGTAAATAATCCTAACTAGCAATTACACTACGACAAAAGCAATACAGTGTCCTGATTGCATATTGTTTTGTTGCAGGAAATAACTCAGCAAAGTATTTTTTTAGTTTAGATACTCAACTTATCATTAGTGATAATTGAAGTAATTTATTGTTATAACAACAAAGTTAAATTTTTTCGTAAAAAAATCTAGAACGTACGCGCCAAGTTTAATAGTATACTGGGGTAAGTAAACTTAGAATTTTAGAAAAGTAAAGTTTATTCAAAAATTTATGGTTGAGGTAAACTTGTCAAATAAATATAATGATTTGTTTACTACTTCTTGTTTACTAGTTTAATAGTTAACTTGGTGTTTAATAGTGTATTAGTTAACATTAAACTGACAATTACAACCCAATATCAAACGTAATACGCGTTAATTGATATTGAGTTCATGATGCTGATAAGAATTGACCTGTTTTTAATGTAGGTTTAATTTGTGAACCTTTTTAGAATTATAATTATATATATATATATTTTAGGACATTTATAAAACAAATAGAAAAGACGATGCAAAATTGCTCAACTGTTTAATCAGCGAATGAGAAATTTAATCAAAAGACGTTAAAAATGATAGGAAATAAAAACTTTTTAGTTTTTTGTTTTTGCTTTGGTATTTGATTTTAATAAATAAGTAGTTACTAAAGAAAGTTGCTTCGCTACTGTGAAATTACATTTCATATTGTTAAAATCAACATTACTGTAACAAACGGTAGCTGCCTAGATTATAGAAGCATTTGTAGCTGATAAATACTTACCAAAGAATGCCGAGAATGGATTACAACTTTAATAAAACAGTCTCACTATGCGAATCAATAGACGACGGGGAAGAAGTTTCACTTAAGCCAGATAATCAAGATACCATTCAATTAGACACTTTGGGCAACGAACACGCTGATAGTGATGATAATATTAAATTTGTCTTATCTGGATTGTTGGTATCTCAAAATGATATAGTTTCTTCAAAAGACTTAAAGAAAGGCTGGAAAAAGTATTTTCTTATAGGTGTTGTTATTTTTATTACGATATTAATTGTTGGGGGAATTGTTGCTTTATTTACACTTAAAAAGTCACAAGATAAAATTTGTTTACAGCAAGCGTGTAGAAAGGAAAACCTGTCGCTTCCAAAGTATGCACCTTCCTCTTCCTCTTCTTCATCATCTAAAATAACTTCAAACTCTTCTTCTTTGCCATCATCTTCTTCATCTTCTTCCTCCACAACAACAAAAAATCCTCATGAAAAACAAAATGAGTTAGTATGTGAAACAGAGAGATGCATGCTGTTAGCCGAAAACCTGAAAAAGTCAATAAACTTTTCTGTAGATCCGTGTGATGATTTTCATGAGTTTGCTTGTGGTATATGGCCAGCTACTCATCCAATTCCTCCATCAGAAGCAAAACTAGATACAATGGGACTTTTAAATTTAAACAAAAATATGGCACTTCGTGATATAATAGAAAAACAAAAAAACCAGTCTAGTGGAGATGGCTTCAAAGCTAAAATTATTCGATTTTATGATTCCTGTATGAACATAGAGTTAGTGGAGGGCTTAGGAAGCAAGCCTCTTAAAAGATTTTTATCGAATTTTGGTAAGTGGTCACCTGTAAAATCTAATGGAACTAATGACAAAGACATCACAAGCTTGCTTATTCAAAGTCATCAATATTTTACTCCGTCTGTGTACGATGATACAATTCAATCACCTCTCTTCAAATCTATTGTCAAAGTAAATGACATTAACTCATCAATACATATTTTAGAGGTATGAATTGATTTTATACTTTCATACGTAAAAAACACAATCATAATATATTTATAATTTGAATGTGCTTAAGTAAATTTAAAAAAAAAAAAATTATAAAATAAATATTAGGAAACAATAAAAAAATAATTATAAGTTTATAATAATAGTTATTAACAATTTTATTTATAATATTAATTGTTATTTATAATAGCTTAGTTAAAGTTTACAAATTTTTAAGAAAATAATTATCTTTTAGCTGCGGGCAATACCACTAAAATTACTACACATTAAAAAAATGCGCATTTATTTTGAGTTCATGTACTATATTAGAGCAATAACAAAATGCGTATTCCTGCAGTATACATTATACTGCGTAATCCTGCAGTATACATTAAGTAAATTTTAGTAAATTAAAGTAATTTTTTGAATTAAATTTGCTTAAAGACTTCATGATAAAAAAAGTACTGTTTAAAAAGACTTTTAACATTCTTTGTTTATACAGCTGTTACTCAATTGTTTCGCTTCTTTTTATATTAAACTTTGACTAAAAAAATACTTTAGCATCTAACGTAAACCTTTACGCTAAGTTAGACATCTATACTATATCAGAAAATAGCTGACTTATTTTTACTTTTGAGTTTTAACTAACATTTTGAGAATCTAGTCTCATACTTTTTATTACAATTATTTGCATTTTATTTCATTATTGTTTTCTGTTTTTTAAGGGTTTAAAGGACTTTGTTTTGTTAAAAAGATTTAAGTCAAAGACTTAGATATAAAATTAGGAGGAGGGGTTGGTTAGAGAATCTAATCTTTTTACCCTAAATGCATATTTGAAACGTTTTTCGATGAAAAATATTTTTAACTAAACAGAACCAATTAAAAATTATTATTTTGCTTTAGTTTGTTTTATTTTAATGGTTCACGTTTAATAATCCCTTTGAAACTAATGCTCACAAATCACTCACAAATACTAAAATATTTATAGTATTATAAACATATGTAAAATACATGCTTGTATTTTTTTATTTTTTTTTATAGTTTAACACGCCAGATTTTCCGATTCCTGATCCTTCTATATACCTCATGGATGATTCAAACTCTAAATTTGTATGTTTTTAAAGTTTCATATATCATATAGTTAACGAATTATAATTATAATTTTACTATAATGCTAACAAATTAATTATACTAATAATTATTTAATTATACTAATTATTTAATTATACTAATATTTAATTAGATTAATAATTTAGTTATGCTAATATTAAATTATATTTGTTAAGATTTTAATTAACTTGTATAATTTTTATAATTAATGTAATTTTTACTATCTTTAAATTTTAAACAACTTTTTTCTTTTTAACAACTTTTTTTACTTGATCACTTTTTTCCTTCTAATTTACATCAAATAAAATTTTTTTTATGTAAAACATAAATGTGTATACATATATACATAAATGTGCACACATATACTTAAGTGTGCGTAAGTTTAATGTAACACACGTACACACGTATGTGTTTTATACAAATATTATACAACTTTTTTTTCACACAACTTATTTTTCACACGTGTTTTTAAGGTAAATATGGTAATAATATACCATGAATTCATTTAACAAACAAACATTGTACAAAACATAAAAAATAATCTAGGAGCTAAGTAGGAAAAGAGTGATGGATAAGAAGCGGCGAGTTAATGTGAAGTGGTGAATAAATAAGCAGCTGAAGGTAGATGTGGATTGACATAAAGCGTTAGAACTGCATAAATGCAAAATAATAATAATAAAAAAAGAATAAAGTTGAATAAAAGACAACTAAATAGTGCAATAATAAGAAAAAAATTATAAATAATTCAAAGTTGTAACAAAAATGCTTTTAGAGTCTAACTTAAAATAGTTCGTTGAGAAATTAAAAAGTTACAAATGTAAAACCTTATGTTCTAAAGTTTACTGAACTTCATACTAGTATTATTGTAAAATATATTTATCAACAGATTTCAAATTCCATGGAAAGGTTGTGATTATGAAGAGTTAACTAAAGACAATCTTTAATAAATAAAAATTAGACTTACTATTCTTCTTTGATATTACTGTGCTTTATATGAAAGAGATCCTGGCACCTATATTAAAGTTGAATGAAATAAATTTTACCTCTTCAATAAAAGCGTTATAATATTATTATTATTGGAATTTTAAGCAACGTTTAATTAAATAGATTAAAACAAAACAAATATTTTCAAAAATATAACTAAAATAAAACTAATTTTAGTTAATAAAATTTTAAAAGATATGGCGCCATTTTACATAAGCTAAATATTTTTTAAAAAGTTGTCAAAATGTAGAGTATGATAACTTTAATTATTTGCAATCGATAAATCGATACGTAATAATCGATAATTATTGAATTGTTAATTATGTTAGACAAGAGTTGATCGTAACAACATGTTTCTAACACTATAACTGTCTGAAAATATAAATATCATATAATAATTATTAAGATAATTAATTGCATAGAAACGAAAAATTAAATAATCAGCATGCAACAGGTATTTTTATCGTAGAATATTTGATACCATTATTAGATGCTTTTAAAAAATTTAAGTACTTTTAAGTTTTATCAGATCTTTACAAGTGCACTCAGAAGTGATCTTACATGCTTATAAGTGCACTCAGAAGTGTTCTTAAATCTCCTTAGCTGCTCTTAATTGTTTTTAGCTAACTCTTAAGGAAAAGCAATTAGCATTTACTTTGTAGGTTGCAAATACTTTTTAAGTAAATAATATTTGGTAGACGTTAATAGCGTTTGGTCGCATGGCGTTCAAGTTAAATCATTTTTAATTTTGAATTCATATCTTCATTTGATTGAAGTCTGTTTTCATTTAAAACACATGCTTATCTAGTATGGCAACAAAAGTTGTGAACATTTATTGATTTAATACAATTTAAACGAATGGCGTTAAGAAATTGATGGCTTTATATATAAAAAATAAACCATTTGTAGAAATAAAAAATTTACAATGATTAAATAAAAAAAGGTAGCTTTTTCGACTGTAGTAGTCCTCTTGGCATTTCAAATGTGAATAAAAAATAATTCATAAATGTTTACTGAAACAAAAAAATGATAAATTTTTTATGATATTATAGATACTTGCTAACAAGCGGTACGATGTAGCTCATAGTTTAATTAAAAATTTACTTAAAAAGATGATTTGTGATCGTTCAAAATAATTTAAAAAATAGTAGTATGAGATCATATGCTCCTTTGCGCGGCAATTTTAATTGAACTCAAAGCACTAACTTGATATTTAGTTTGATATTTTTTTAATTTTTTTTATTAGTCTTGTTAGTAATATTGTGTAATTTATGGACGATCCCCCTTGTTTTATTTAATGATGTAAAATTTTTAGATTAAACAAGCAAAACACAGGTAAGCCTAAAAGGTTCTAATCATTGCAACTAATGACTAAAATCATTGTAGCTAATGATTCAAATTAGCTGATGATTCAAATCATTACAGGTGATTATTAAAATGATTACATCTGAAAATTCAAACCATCATAGCTAATGACTTAAGTTATCATAGCTGATGATTGAAATCATCATAGCTGATGATTCAAATCATCATAGCTGATGATTCAAATCACCATAGTTGATGATTCAAATCATCATAGCTGATGATTCAAATCATCATAGCTGATGATTCAAATCATCATAGCTGACGATTCAGGTCATTATAAATGATGATTCAAATTATTATAATTGATAATTCAAACCATCATAGCTGGTGAGTCAAATCATCATAGGTAATAATTCTTGTTATTGTAGCTTCATTTGAGGTAAATAAGCTGATTTAATTAATAAAAATAATTTAAAACCAATAACAAATAATAATAAATATTAAAACCTATTTAAGTCTAACAAATAGTAAAATAAAGTTGAAAGATTTTTTTGAAAGTTTCGAAAACAGAGAAAAAGTTAGTATAAAAAAATCTAAGTATAATTATAAAAGAAAACGGTTTTCTGTTCAATTAAAATTTAATAATAATTTAAGTCTTTAAATAATTTAAATTTAAAAATAATTCAAATTTAGAAAATGGTATATTAGCATCAATTATAGACCTAGAATAAATCTCGCTTTTCTGAACCAAAAAAAAAAAAACTTCCTTAAAGTTGTGTATATATCAAAAACATCAATATTTAATATATATATATATATATATATATATATATATATATATATATATATATATATATATATATATATATATATATATATATATATATATATATATATATATTAAATATTGATATTTACATTAAATATTGATATTTACATTAAATATTGATATTTACATTAAATATTAATATATACAAATAATTGAGCCTATTAGCAAAATAATAATAACTCGAGAGTGCACTTGAAATAATTGTCGATCTTCAATAAAATCAGTTAGATTCCTTTAGAATAAATGTTTCTTGTTACAAAAATAAGCTGTATTTCTCAAACAATAGTTATTTTTGTCTTTTTAAATTACTTTCAATAGTTGCATGTGGAGTGGTTTAATATTGCAAAAGCAAATGGTCACTTAGTTTATTATCTTCTAGATGAAATAGTTTTCAAGATAATTTGAAACTTTTATTCAAAAGTATATAAAGTAGAAAAAATTATCATTTACATATTTAGGTGCATCAATAAGCTCTAACGGTCTTATCACAGAGTAAATAAGGCCAGAGGTCGCTTCGAACTACGGACCCTCAGTTCTGAAGCCAGAATTCTAACCACTACACCACAGCATTCATAATTATTACTTTTTTTTAAAAAGTAATAGTCATGAATGACATTTTGTCTTTATAAAACAATCTTTTTTAAAAAAATCCTTTTTAATTTTACTACTTTGATACTAAATGGTAGAAAGTTCTGTAGTTCTTGAAAATTTATTATTGTAGAAAAGTCGAAGTTTTAATTCTATCACTTTGGTATTGCATTAAAAGCACACACAGCGCATTCAATGATAGCACTACTTTGTAAGTGCTTTCAAGAAATGCTCTTTATGTGCTTTTATTGAATGCAGTAGAATGTATGTGCTTAATGTAGATCAGCAGTAATACGTCTTTATCAAATATTATTATCAAGTATTAAGGTACTAAACAGTCTTTAGTAACAAGTCCTGTACGAATTGTCACGAAACCACTAACCCTCCACACCGCATGACGTAATTTATGGACATCTCAGTTTATGACATATTAGGCCGTTTAATTATAGTCATCTACGGTCACGAAGAATTTTAGTAAGATATTATTTATGCTTTAGAAATTATTGTTAATAATCATGAAAACTTATGGCCTACTTAGAATTACAATTAGTTTAAGTAGGCCATGGAACATTACAATCACTTGTTAAGTAAGTATTGATATCCGCCGCCAAAAGGGAAAAATAACTAATGAAGAAAATAAAGTATTTTTAAAACTTTATCTATAAAATTGTGTTATCGTTAGCATGTATAAAATTATTAGTAAGCATCATTTTTCAACGCCATCAGCGAAAGCCTATTGCCAATAGTCAGGGCTGTTCCGAGACGGAGGAAGACGTAGAAGGACCCCCCCCCCCCCCTAAGAAAATTATATTCAAAAATTAGTCGGCAAATATGGGTATTGGAGTCGAAAAAAAACAACAAAAAACAGACACGTCACCCTTCCTTTAGGAACTCTTCGGGACGGTCCTTCTAATTGTATGACTAAATAAACTTGACTAATAGAATTACTCAGGTAGTCATTAGTCTACTGAGTAGACTGCTCAGATCTCCTCCTGCATATTCATATTATTGGCAAAATAAATTCCATTTTAATCAGTAAATCTGATAGTGTTTGATCTTTTGATCGAAAAAGTTTAACTTTTCTGATCAAATGGTCAAACATTATTAGATTCATCAAATTCGATCTTCAATATTGTATGCTAAAACATAAATTAAAATCAGCGCAAGAGATCTCAACTGAAAGTCAAAAAGAAAAGTAAAATGAAAAAAAAAAGGATATAAATTTTATAATGTACAGATTAATTGTATACTGTGTTTTAATGATTTGAATAACTAAAAATTTCAATCATTTATCTTTATTGAAATTATTATCATTTTACTTTTTTTACTTTATAATAACGAAATCAATTTTTTTTTTTTAATTTCTCTACATTGTTGCTGTTTTAAATCTATTTTCATTTGCCTCAAAATGTTTCATTTTTTCGTTTTTGCAACCTAAACCTTTTCCTCTTTCTTTTTCAGATCATTTAACTTGGTTGCATAGCTTCAGTAAATATTAAAGCAAAATATTTTTGTTTATCACTTGTTTTTTGACTTATGAATATTTGGGTATGAAAAAATCCCATACTCATTTTCATTGATACTTTTCAATTGATTTGTTTTAACAAATAGTGTATTAGAATTATTTAACACTTGTATTTGTCATAGTAACAGATTTAATGATTTTTAAATTTGTTTTTTAAATTTTTGTTCATTAATATTTCAGATTGAGAATTTATGGTATCATTTTTGCATAAATTAAAATTCGATTCAAGGGAATACAAAGTATGGTGAATTAAGCAATTAAACTTGAAATGGAATAGCACAGGAATTTTAAGAGAAATATACAACACAATTGAAAACTAGAAATGTTAATGGCTGTAAAAACTTGAACATAAGCTTTGTTATGTGGTCTAATGAAGTTTGATTTTTGCTTTGAAAACAACTAGTACCCATGGCTTGTTGCTTTGTTTTGAAAAAATGTGTTTGCAAACTAAAAATATCCTATCCTTTTTTTTGTCCATCCATTCTCACAAACATTCCATTTTGAACTAACGGTATATTACTAGTTTTTAAAAGCTTTACTTTTTGGTAATAGGTGTGTATAGTTAAACCAGTAGCATTTACAGCAGCTATTAGAGTGACAAGTTGTTCGAGTGCATGACTGAAGATGGGTTATACTATATGGGTAAAAGATTGTGGGTGCTGTAAAGGTTATAAAAGTCCAGTTTTGTTCATATTCTAAAAAAAAGAGAGCATAAAAAGTGTACATATTTTATTAAAACTTAAAAGAGGTCAAAAAAAAAAAAATGTTTTGAAACTTTTAGCCCTGACACACATTGAGACAAAACCTTCAGATTTTTTCAGAACTATATTCTTTTGTTTTTGATGAAATAACTGCCACCATTTTTCTAATGAAGGATATTTATATACAATATATGGAGAAAGGGTAGGCCTTTCTGCATTACTGCAATACATCAAAGATGTAGCAGACTTTGTTGAATTATCTTCTCAGGATATTTTGATCCTCACTTTGTTATTTATTTATTTAGCAACTTAATGCTAGTTAAGTAACTTTTACAAAATATTACAAAATAAATGTTTACTATATAAGTTCATTATTCTTTAGTGTTTGAAGTAGTTTTTTTTTGAATTTTTTATAGTCCAGCTGAACAAATTCACAAGCTATTTCCTGGTATAGTCTCAAACCAAACACGAACAATGACTTCTGCCATGCTCTATTATATTGGCTGCTTTTATGAAAATAACTAGCTTGTCTAATGTAATGTTGATGCAACTCACTATTTTTTGAATAGAACTGTTTAAATATATTATTTTCATTTGATGTAATATTCTGAATGAAACAGAGTGATTTAAAAATTATTCTATTTTTTATACTTATCCAACCAAGCAATTTCAACATTTCTGTTTTGTGAGTTGACCAGTCACATTTTAATATAATTCTCATCGCCTTGTTTTGTAGTTTTTCTAAGATATTTAAGTTATTAGTGTTGACATCAAGAAAAATAGAAGCACAGTATTCATAGTGGGGAGCAATTATAGTTTGAAAGATTATCTTTTTGGTCCATTGAGTTAAATATTTGCTTAATCTACCAAAATATTCAGTTTTCTTTGCAATTTTATTTGAGATATGTTTGATATGTTCTGTAAAATTAAGTTGGTAATCAATAATAATCCCTAGATATTTCACGCTATCACTAAATGCAATGACTACGTCATCCAATATAACTTTTATGTTATGGTTTTGATTTATTAAACTATTTTTTCTTTTTTTTGAAGTAATAATAAGCATGGTCATGGACTTAAGAGTATTTAATTTAAGTTTGTTATTACTTAGCCATTTACAAAGTATTTTTGAGTCTTGATTTAATTTAAAAATAGTTTCTTCGAAGTTTGCACCCTTAATACAAACCAATGTATCATCAGTTATTACTAGTTTATTACCAGAGTCATCAGTTAAACTAGTTTCATTGTAATTCCAAATGTTTGATGGAGGAACCTGCCAATAAAGGAGTGATGTTATTGAAAAAGTTATTAATAATAACAGCACCTACTTCTGCCCTCTTTCTTTTAATGTTACTTGCAAATCTAACACTTAATTGTTAATCTCTTAAGGAATGCCTGGTGTTGAATCCATTCAACACCAGGCATATTTCCTGCAAATTGCCTAATAAACATTCCTTTACAGTCTGCATAAGACTTCACAATACTTCAAAAATCATAACAGCCTACTGGGAATCTAAAAGAAGACAAAAATTTCTTCTTCAATTTCGCTAAATATTGTGCAACAGCCTGGTTTTTTATTATGTATACCTTTCAGTTTATTCTTTATTGTTGATAGAGGACTTTTAAAGGTTAAACAAGCATCTGTTTGTGTTGAATTATCACTTCTTACTTCTTTTAAACATTCGGGTAATGTTTCCTGGGTGTATGGAATATAATCACGACTCCCAGCAACACGTTTATATGTTCTTGGCATGTTTTCTTTGATATAAATGATTATTAATTAATATTTTGTCCTAAAAACAAAAATTAAAAATTAAACCAATAAAATTATATCTATAGACAACATTTTTTTGAAAAATAAATCAAAAATATATAATTAAAAATCAAACAATTCGATTTTTTCACTCAGGTTAATGTCACCCCAAGTTGTGGCCAAAGCCACCGCATAAATTTTACTTAAAGTTATTTTTAATTAGAAGAGTTATAAATTTGTGCAACTATTGTGCAAAACTCATCCCATTTAAATTTACTATTAGTTATATTATCACAGCCCACTCAAATATTAACAGCAGTTTCAACCAACTCACAATTTTGCAGCATAAGTTTAACAATTATAGACTCTTATAAACAAAGAAAAAATTATATAAATAATTCCGCAAACTACAATTAATCTAAGTAATAAATAAACATAATAACTTTACTTTTGTGATAAACTTAAATTTGGAAGGTCGCAAAAGCATAAAGTAAAAACTATTTTTTATAAATAAGCCAACGTTACCTCATTTTACGGTAAACTCCCTAAATAAAAACGATTTGTTTTCACACGTGACCTTTTGCAACCAATAAACGCGCTATTAGCAAGTTGAGACTTTCGGTACTTAACGACGTTGGTACGTATCCATGGTGCTAAACATATTTTCAAAGAAAAATTATTTCATGTAATTTCAAAAAATTAAAAAAATTTCTTTTTATAAAAAAGAAAATAATATCTTCAACATAATTTATAATTAAAAATTAATCATTCATTTTCAATTTTAAAATATGTTGAAGATATACCCATAAATGTTACACATGTAAGTTACATGTGTAACATTTATGGGTATATCTTCAAATAAATGTTACATTGTAACATTTATTTAACATATTTATATTAGTAAATATTATTAAATAAGTATAAAGTATTTTAGTGAGAAAAAAAATACTTTTTTTGATTTTAACCTAACTTGTTTTAAATCAAATTAATGTGTACTTTTGACCAGATCTGGGAACAAACCTTTGCGAAACAGATTACTCAAATTTCTTGATGCATTTCTCACGAATGGGCGGATCAGTTATAGGGTGGAAAAGGGGTAGTATAACCAAGGAGGTTTAATAATTATTAAACTTCTTATAACAAACAGTATAACAAACAAATAAAATTAATTCTTTGTCGCGTGAAATCTTTTAAAATATGTATTATGTTTTTACGTGTTTGAAATAAATTTTTATTAAATATTTTTACATAAAACCTTGTCTAGGCCTTTCATATCAGGCATGTAACCCTGTCTGAGTGAAATTTAGAAAGGGAGCAACATTGTTTTTAACAAAAATTAAGTTATGCTTTTAATATTTTATGTTGCAAACAGTTTTTAAAAGCATCTATACAGCAACTAAATAAATATATATTATTAGATGTAATTTTTAATATACAATTACAAAAATAAATTTCTGGAAATACCTATAAGTGTTTTTTTATTTGTTATTGTAATATATTCCTAATTTTTTAGTTGAGAATATATTACAGTAATAAATTTTATATGCATCCTAAAGAAACTGAAACAATTTGCGAGGTTATTCAAGGTTCGATAAATCTGAGTTTTTGAAATACTTTATTTAAAAACTTGATATAAAAAAATATTTCTGAACTCTCCTAATTAATAAGGTAATACATTTGTATTACTATTTTATCTTACATTTGTTAATACATAAGATTTGCATCTTTAGATTCGTGAAAAATATCGTAGTTTGATGAAAAGTTATGTTTCACTTCTTGAGCCAGAGGAAAATGCTGATAAAGTTATTGAAGACATTATTCTTTTTGAGACTGAACTTGCTAAGGTAAAGTTAACACTTTTTCATAAGCCCATTGGTTAAACTTTTATATACGTATATATAATATATACATATATATTTATCTATTTATATATACTGTCAGATGTGGTAATATGGCCACATTTTGACAGTTTTTTTGTTCAAAAATTTGCTAAACACAAGATAAATATTATATGTGAAAATCAGCCATGTCGCTTTAAAAAATTAATAACAACTTATTAATGAAAATCATTTTAGAAAATCCAAAATATTTGGCCAAGGTCACACTCAATGCATGTTGGGACTAGATTGCGTTCGTTACCGCCAATGTAAACCATGGTGTTATTAATTATTTTTTGCAACAGCCAACTTGCATTACTTTGCACTTCACGATGTTGTAATTCACAAGGCAGTTGCAGTTTTTTATAGTCAGAGGAATATTTATTGACATCGATAATTCATATAATCTTACCATAATCGGTGTATAATTTACATATTATAATTATTATTAATAATAATAAAACAGATCTTTGACAAACGTTATTGTCACCCCTTTCCACTCAGACATTTATTTTCAAATTGTTACTCAATGTTGTCAATTCTGAAAAAATTCTTTTAAATTTTTTTTTTTTATTCTAGAAAAAAGTTTATTAACAATTTAAATAGTGAAATTTAAGTTTCACGCTTACCCTCAAAAAAGAAAACAAAGTCAAAATTTATAACTACAAGGTGGTGTCTCTCACCTACACCATGCAAGGTGACAGAGAGAATTATCATAGAATGGATTGTGAAACACTGTGTACTATCTAATATCAAAGTCTCAACATGGATTTGTACATCAAAAAGATTGCTTACAAACCTGTTTGAATATCATAACATTTTAACGGACGCAGTTTACAGTGGACACCTAGTTGACATAACTAATTGTGAAACTAATAATGACATTTGAAGCCAGCTATATTTATATAATATAAAATAAGCTGGATCTATATAATATAAAATAAAATTAATTTTAGTTTTTTTTTTAAATTCACTATTTAAATCGTTAATAAACTTTTTTCCAGAGTAAAAAAAAAAAATTAAAAGAATTTTTCCAGAATCATAAAAGCATTTATGAGATTTATGAATAAAATGCTTTATTTAGATAAGACCTGGAGTCTTTTTCAATATCGTCAATATAAAAAAGTCAGTTTATTTTTTTTTCGTTGGTTCGACCAACCAAAGAAAAGAGATAAAATATTTAAACTATAATTCTTTGGTAATATAAATAAAAGTAACATGTTATGCGCATCAATAATTAAATTTATTTTATAATAAATTTACTCTTTTGTCTTTTGGCGCCCCTATTATCTTGGCGCCCGGGGCACATATGCTCCTTTTGCCCCTCCCTCTTGGCAGCCCTGATGGCATTCTTAGCCTTGTCCACTTGTTCAATGGAGAAGTTACTATGTGCATAATTTTTCTTTGGTTTGTATGTCTATGGCATATTGCAACTGATTTTTAAAAAAAAATTGACAATTTTATCAACCAAATCAATAAGTGGCCATATTACCCCAATTTTTAAAATAGCCCATTTACCCCACTTACTTTATAGTAAATGCTTTGAACTTTAGCAAAAAACTGATAAATATGATAAACTGGCCATAATACCTATATATATATATATATATATATATATATATATATATATATATATATATATATATATATATATATATATATATATATATATATATATTTATATATATATATATATATTTATATATATATATATATATATATATATATATATATATATATATATATATATATATATATATATATATACATATATATACATATATATATATATAAAACCCCTAACTGGTTGTCAGAAAGTTTTTCCGTATTTTGTTGACAAATAGTAAAAACTAAAATGCAAGACCGGAATTTTTTTTTTTATTACTTGATAGACTCCCTGTCCCAACCAAACCCTCAGTCGATGTAGCAGCACTCCCTTGCAAGTCAGGCTATAAGATAGTCGATGTAGCAGCACTCCGTTGCAAGTCAGGCTATTTGTTAGTTGATGTAGCAGCACTCCGTTGCGAGTCAGGCTATAAGATAGTTAATGAAGCAACACTCCGTGCATGATTTACAGTAAAAATAAATAAAAATATAAACATTTTATTAAAAAAAATAAAAATAAAAACATTTTATTAAAAAAATAAAAATAAAAACATTGTTTACATTATTAAAAACATTCAGAATGTTTTAAAAACAATTTGGTCAATTAAATTTGCGTTTTTGCGGTTTTTAAAAAAAACAATTAATCTGTAATTAAATTAATGGTTTTAACTTTCTGACAACACGCAAATGTTGGAAGAAAGTTAAAAGTAATTAAAAGTGACGTATTTGTTGGCATAAGAATCATTTTTTTCCTTCCGTACTCCCAAATGCAACAATATATATATATATATATATATATATATATATATATATATATATATATATATATATATATATATATATATATATATATATATATATATATATATATATATATATATATATATATATATATATATATATATATATATATATATATATATATATATATATATATATATATATATATATATATATATATATATATATATATATATATATATATATATATATATATATATATATATATATATATATATATATATATATATATATATATATATATATATATATATATATATATATATATATATATATATATATATATATATATATATATATATATATATATATATATATATATATATATAGAGTGCTCAATGTTCTTAAAATTACTTATGCTTTTTTAGAAAAATATTTTTTTTCTAAAAAGCATAAGTAATTTTAGACTTAATGGAACTATTATTTGAGCTCATTTATTTTTATAGGTTTTTAGGAGAAACTTATTTTCATGCCTGCATTTAGAAATTAATTCCAATTTTTTGTTTAATAAACATTCTTGATTTGCGTGTGTTATTATTTAAAATTTTTCTTGAAGGCATAGTATACATTTTTTGGAAATATTGTTATATGCAGGCGCTGTTTTAAGGATGGACCAATTCAGTAAAAAATCATCAATATTTTTATCTTTTAATTCCCATATATATTTTGATAGCATGGTTTCTTTTAAATACTTTTTATTTTTAAAAGATTGCTTATGATTTTATTTATCATTTCCAAAGAATTCTTTTTACAATAGTGTCAGCAAATTCCACAAATGTGTGAAAATTTACAGTAGTTAAGACATTTACGACTTCCTCTAATTTAAATTTTGGTATAAATTGAAGTTTTACTAATTTGATCTTTCATTTCTGATGAGTCTTTGTTGATGAAACACAGTGTAAAATAAGAAAAATATTTGTTAAGTGATTTTCTACTAATTTATATATATATACGTATATATACATACATATATTATATATTTATTATATAATTCAAAAATAATGAATAAAAAAAAATTTCTGCCCCATGCCAAACCTACAGTCAATGTAGCAACACTTCTTTTCATTTACTGAAGATCCCAGCAACAAGTTATTTCAATGTCAGAGATGTTATCTTAACACACATAGTTATCAATAACTATGTTATTGATAACTATGAATGTTAAAAACATCAATAACATTATATTGTTTCAATCTATCATTAACAAATATTTGTGTCTTTGAAGTACATTTTTATCCTTAAAATCTTACCTCTTGCAAAGTTCATCAAACTTGTTCTTTGTGAGATAAATTTAAGATTTGCTGCTCTTTTACTTTCAATCTCAGTTTGACGTCTTTTAATTCACAAAGACTTCAATAATCACATGCTAGCCCTGAGCACATACTTGCATATCAATCATCTGTTTGTTTTAAAATCATGTTTGAATCCTGTGACAAATTTTAATGTGGTTTTATTTATGACATCACTCAATCAACTTTTTTTGTTTTTTTTGTTTTTTTGTTTAAAAAAACAGAATATTGTTTCTTATCTTCCTTTTTATCCATCAACCAGTGTTGTTGTTGATTACTTTAATGCTCAATTAAATGGCTTGGATCTAGTAACTTATGTTACCTATGCAATCTTTCAGGGATGATGAGTGTGCTTTTCTAATGGATCATTAAAAATAAATAGGAAAAAAGAAAAGATATTTAATCTAAACTGAATAAAGTAAAGTAAATAATTTGAAAAAGAAAAAAGAAAAGGAAAAAGTACTTTTAAATTAATACTCAATTTAAGTACAACTTTCGATAAAGAAACTAAAAATATTGAAAAAAGGTTTACAAGTTAACAAAAGAATTTCAAATTCAAAGAAGACTTGAACCATTCAAATAATCAATAAAAATCATTATTTTAATTTACTTCTATTAGACATTATTATAAATACATTATTGTTAAATATTATCTTTAATTTAGTTATTAGGATATTATTTTTACTTTTATTTATTTTTATTTTATGTTATTTCTGTTTTTGTTTATAATATATTTATAATATTAGATATAGCTTTAATACAATTTTCTATTTAATTTATAATTAGTTATATATTCTTATTTTTGGTTAGTGATATAATATTACTTATTATTCTATTGTTTTATTATTAATTACTATTGTTTTTAAAAGAGTTTATGGTTTGCTGCATGACACCGTCATCTGGTAGTGAATTCTAAATCGAAGCAACTCTATTGTTAAAGAAGTGATACAGTTGAGCACAGCTTTTTATGATTTCTCTATTGTATTGTAAACGTTGGTCAGCTCGTGGAGAGACCTTCATAAGTTCTTTGTGCCAGACTACTTTGTTTTTAAAATTCTCTAGTTTGTATTTTTGAATTAGATCTCCCTGTTGGTGTCTCTTTTCTAGTGATGAGCATTTAATTGCAGAACAGCAATTAAATGCTCATCAAGTATTTAAGGTTATGAAGATTGTGTGGTATCTTTGAAGCGCATTTTTGAATTTTCTCTAAAATTTTAATATCTTTCATTAAATAAGGTGACCATATTGACACTGCATACTCTAAATGTGGTCGCACATAATTTTATAACGTTTACTCCATATAGTAATATTTCTAGATATAAATGTATTTTTTAGAATTCCAAGCATTCAATTAGCTTTATATGATGCTTTTGTGACTTGATCATGAAATTTAAGATGACGATACTATACCTAAATCTTGTTCAGTTATTGTTACTTCAAGCATAATTCTCTGATGTTTGCTAAGGTCATTTACACAGTAATCAAATTTTAGTAAATTAGAACTCCCTAGAATATGCATTACCTTACACTTGCTTTTGTTGAGTTGCATTTGCCATATTCTTGTCTATTCTGTAACCCAATTAATATCACTTTGCAGTGGTTCACAGTCTTTTTTGCTTTTAATTGTGGCAAGTACCTTTGTGTCATCAGCTTACATTTTACAAATGTTGTTTATCTT
>NC_088922.1:6782500-6822500 GCF_038396675.1 Hydra vulgaris
GTGCAACTGATTTGAATCTTATCTCTTTTTTGTGACAGTTTGAATGATAATCCTAGAGGACAGTTTCTGATTCTTTACCTTATGTCTTCTAGGATTATCATTCACTACTGATCTCCTATGGGAACCATAGATGCAATGCATTGTAAGATTAGCATCTGCTAAGTTTGTTTCTCTTTATTGTGGTTGATATTTCCTTATTCCTGGTTCCATTCTTTACCTATACAAATTTATTATTTATCCCTGTATGGAGTACTTTTGTCATATTTAAGCTGGCTCTTCTATTGATGCTCTTTCTCTTCAAGACCAAAATTCCAAAAATGTATTGTATATTTAGTTGTACCTGTTTGTCTAGGTTGAGCCTCTGTCCCATCATTTTAAGGTTGCACCTCTCTTTTCTACAAATATATAAACTGTAAATAATTGTTATACTGTTTATATTTCTACATTGATGAGTGGCAGCGGAGGGAGTCACCGCTGTGAGTGGCAACACTCTGAGTCCTATACTTAAGATCTTCTTGGATTATCATTCACTACTGACCTTTTACGAAAACCATACATATAATTCATTGCAATCCATCTGCTAAGGTTGTCTTTCTTTATTGTGGTTGTCATTTTCTTTACTCCTGATTCCATTCTCCACCTCTATAAATTTCTTATTTGTCCTTGTATAAAATACTGTTGCCATATTAGCAATGATTCTTTTAATGCTCTGTTTTTTTTTGGCATGGTCAAAAAATACATTGTTATCTACATTGTTATCATTATCTACTTTATCTCCCAAACCTGAGTCACTCTCCCATCATTGTAAGGTTGCATCTCTTTTTTTTTCTACAAATACATCATGTTTGCTACAAATACATCAAAGAGCTATCATCTCTACTTTCATTTTATAAAACTCGTTCTTGCTTTTCTTATTCAGCTAAATACAGTTTTTACTGTATTTGTTCCTTCATCCTCTAAAAACTTTTATTCATCTAGTTTTTTACCTGCACTTCAATGTTTTGGAACTCTCTCCTATCTTCATTTTTTCCTGACTCATACAATCATTAACTTTTAAAGTCTTTATTTTCAACCATTGAGTCAAGTTCTCTTTAAATTTAAATCATGCCATAAGTAACCCAAAATGTTAAACATAAAAAATCATCCCTTTTACCAAACTGTTTTAATATATATTTTACTAATATCCCTGGCCTGCAAAGCAACTTTTAATCAGTTGAATCTTACCTATTGCAAAATTCACCAGACTTGCTTGCTTTTAGTGAGACTAATTTAAATTCCGAAATTTCTTTTTCAGATCTCAGTGCTGAGAGGTACAATCCTTTGATTCACAAAGACTCCAATAGTCACATGCTTGACTTAGGGGTACACATACGCATCAATTCACCTACTTGTTGAGAAATTATGTTTGAATCCTTTGACCATTCTGTTGTGTGCTTATGCTTAGTACCTCTTCACTTTATCACCTTTTTCGTTGTTATCGTTCTCCTTCTTCCCAAGACTGCACTTTTTTAGATGTAATTTTTGACCAAATTGACAATGTCCTCTCTCTTTACCCCTCTGCCAGTATTGTTGTTATTGATGACTTTAATGCTCATCACACTAAATAGCTTTGCTCTAAAGCCACTGACCCTGCTGGCACTAAAGCCTATAGCTTCTGCATTTCTTAATCTCTTACTCAGATAATTAACTTTGTGACTCGTTTTCCTGACAACTCTAATCATTTACCTTCACTCCTTGGTTTATGTCTGTTCTCTGATCCTAGCTTGTGTTCAGTTTCTCATTTTTCTCCTTTCGGTTCTGACGATGTAATGATCTCTTTAAATCTTTCATCTCGTACTTCCTTTTCAGACTCACTCTATTATTGCACTATTTACTACTACCCTAAAGTTGACTGGAATTCTTTTCGTGATTTTCTTCATGACGGTTCTTGGGCTAATGTCTTTTTTCTCTCAGCTGAAAAATGCGCCTCCTATGTAGCCTCCTGGATTCAGGCAGGAACGGAAGCGTTTATTCTTTCTTGTTGGTTCCAAGTCAAGCCTTTTTCTACTCCATGGTTTTCACCCTCTTGTGCAGCTGCTAATCGTAATCATTTTTTTGTCTTTTTTGCAAGAGCAGTTCTCTTGAGAACAAACAGCTTATTTATTATTGCAAGAAATCAGTGTAAAAAGGTGCTATCAGATGCTAAGTTCCATTATTCTTAGTTCACTAAATCTTGTATCTTACCTCAGAAGTTAGGCTCTAAATATTTATGGAAAATCTTCAACTGTATCCTAACAAAGGAATGTCTAACATTCCATCTCTCATTCTCTCTCAAGTGTAAGGCAGAACTATTTGTAAAGAACTTTGCTTGTAGTTCGACTCTCTAATCTTATGACCATTCTCTGCCTTCCATCTCTGTATATTATTGCCAAACTTAATAATGTTAGTAGTAGTAGTGCCCCTTTGAGCGTGTTTGACATGGAACCCTTGGCGGCCATTGCAACCGAGGTAGTGGCGAGAAAGAGTTGCAGCACTTTGTTTTATAAGGAAACGTGAACAAACGTGTTTGCAAATATATAACGTACATAAACTTCAAATTAAGTAATGTTGAAACATACTGAAACATTTATCAAGTTTTACAGTTTGATATTCACTTGAATATTGCATTGCCTTAATTTTGATCTATACCATTTATTTCCATTAAAAAAATTATTAAATAGTTTTAAAAATTTTCGTTTAACAACGTGCCAATGTGGTCGAGTGGATAGTGCGTCGAGCTTCTGAACAAGTAAGCCATGGTTCGAGTCCTACAACTGGCAACTTTTTTTTTTTTAATTTTTTTCTATTATTTTAAAATACAAAATACTTTTGAAGTTTTATAGAGATTATATACAAACATATGTAATGATATTATACACTTTAACAAACGAAAAGATTTTATAAAAAGCTAAAATTTCTAAAAACTTTAAAATACCGAGTGAAAAAATTTGTTGCGGATGTGTCATGATTGAGAAACTTAATGTGCTTAATATTATTAATTTTATTAATTGTTATTAATGTGCTTAATGTTATTAATTGGTAAATTATTATTATTATTAATTATTATTATTAATTGTTAAAACTTAATGTTATTAATTGTTATTAATGTGCTCAGGAAATTAGTCCTAATAAGCTGCAGATGTTCTGAAAAAAAAAGAGTCTGAAACTTAATAAAGAAAAAACTTAATAAGACTGTCCTGCTACTCCAGAAGGTGCTGCTGTGGAGACAAAAAAAAAACAACCCGTAACTAGAAAAAAATTTAAAACTTTCTTTTGGCAATTAAAAGTTTTTTTTGCTACATTTATTTTTTTACTATAAATATATGATGCAGCTGTTTTTCAAAATGCCTTAACATGCTTATTATGTATTTCGAGAAAAACACAATTTAAAAAAATTATTAGGAGAAACCTTTTTAAAACATTTTTTGAAATGATTAATTTTTATGAATTTTTTCAGAATTCTTTGAAAATATGTATTCAATAACGTTTGTAGACTAACCTAAACTAGCTTTTTTTGTAAAAAAGTCAAAATTGAATTTTTTTTCCTTAAGGCGTTTTGAAAAATGGCTGCAGTATTGATGATACAACAAATATGCTGAAATAAGATAGTTTGACACTAAAAGCTCTTAACAAAAGCCACTAAACCAAAAAAATTAAAAGTAATTGCAGTTCAGTGCTCTTAAAAATTTTAAGTATAGTGTATTGGTGTTTGCAAAAAAACATTATATAAATCATTTTTTAATTTTAATATAAACTAATTTTGTTTTAAACTTTGTTGCGTTTAACCATCCCTATATAAACAATACATATATAAACAAATATGTTATTTGTTTATATATATAGTTTATAAAATGTAAAATATCCACTTATATAACGTTTTATTTAGGATGGTATGTAGTATAAGTAAACTTTTCTAATAATTTACAAATTACAAGTCTTTTTTGCTCAAGCTGTTTTGTTTTGATTTTTTGTAGGTATGTTATTATATTTAAATAAGATTTAAATTGACAAAATTGACAAATTAAGATTTAAATTGACAAAATTGACAAATTAAGATTTAATTTGACAAAATTGACAAATTAAGATTTAAATTGACAAAATTGAAAAAACATGAAACGTATTTACATTCAAGTGGAAAATTTGAAGCTCCAATTTTAGATTTGCCCCTCTTTTGATAATTTATAATTGCTAAAATTATAACATGCTTCTTAGACCATTAAAAATGATAGACAAGGCTTTTTCGTTAATCATTAAAACTATAATTTTTTTTCGTATGTGAAGTCACTTTGTGGCAAAAAACTAGAAAAACAAACTAGAAATAAGGTTTTATTAAAATTTTTTAAAAAAGCTCCTTTTATTAAAGATATATGGAATATATTTTTATGGGTTATATATTAAAATAAAGACAAAAACTATTTACTTCTTACTATTTTGATAAATACAATCTCTTATTCTTGAAATGATATATCTGTGCCAGTTGTATATATTTTTATGCAATTGTATGCAACATAATTAAAATTAATCAAAAAATGTAAGATAAATGCAAAAGGAAACTTAACGCATAAATGTTTATTTTGTCATAAACTGATGTCAAAACGCAAATTTTTTTGGGATTAGCATTCAATAGCTGAGGCTATTATTCTTTAGTTTTTAATCATAATCATAAGAATGAACTTTTTTTTTATGTTTTAGTGGTCTAAAATCTTCTTAGTTCCATTTGTATAGCATTATGTACAAATGTCTGTAAGCATATGTTGAGTTTGCAGGCATTATATGGAATAATCGCGTATAATATATCTATAAAATGAGAAAACTTTAAAATTTTATTTTAAATTTTAGATATCTATTTTGCTATATTATTATTTTTTTGCTATAAATATATAAGCAAGATTGAAAAAATTTCAAAATTTATTACGCTGAAGGGAGGTCTTAAACCCCCCAAAACAAAACTGATGACAGCGCACTTAACCACTGACCTATCAATGAAATGCATTTAGGAGAAAAAAAACTTATAATAAGTCCCCTATAAGGTTTACGTATGTGGAAAAGGTGCACATGTTAAGTTTTTTGCTCTTGAATGTTTTTTTCAGAAAAAATTGTTTTACCAAAAAATATTGTAGTAAGTAAACAAGGAATAGGTATATAAATAATTGGTGTGAAACAGATATGTAAAGAAATGGTAGGTTTGGTAAAGACCTGTGTTTTATGGATCAGGAAAGCTAGGATATATATAGAAAAAGTATAGAAAAGTTTAGTTTGGAATAGACTTACAAAGACCCGTATTTTTATGGGTCCGATCTCAGCTAGTTCCAGTTAAACAGGTTAAACCATTGTTAGACATTCAAATCATTCCAGCTTCCATTGCTTAGGTCATATCTCAATTAAACTCTTCTATGGCTTGTGGTCAAGACAACATTCCTGTTATATCCTTACAAAATTGTTCTCCAGAACTCTCTTCAATTCTCTCAAAACTATTTAATAAGTGCTTTACTGAGTCATGTTTATCTGTCTGCTGGAAAATGGCATCTGTTGTTTCATTTTTTTAAAAACATGGTGAATATTCTGATCCCTCCAATTATTGTCCGATAAGTCTTCTTTCTGGTATTAGTAAGGTCTTTGAGTCTTATCAACAAATTTCTCACATCCCATCTTGAGTCAAATAACTCTTTTTATCGTGCTCGCCATTTTCTCTCTTCTGATTCCATTCTGTACCTCCACAAATCTCTTATTCTTCCCTGTATGGAATACTGCTGTCATATTTGAGTTGGTTTTTCTAATAATGCTCTTTCTCTTCTAGACAAGGTCCAAAAATGCATTGTAAATGTAGTCAGACCCACTCTACCTGTTAAGCTTGAGCCTCTCTCCCATCTTCAGTTGCATCTCTATCTTTTTTCCATCAACTAAAATTCATTCTTGCTTGACTTGACATTCAGCACATCTCATTTTTTTACTGTATCTTTCCTTGCATGCTCTAAAATTTTTTGTTTATTTAGTTTTTTTCCCTGCAGTTCAACCCTTTGGAACTCTCTCCCATTTTCATGTTTTCCTGGCTTAGACAACCGTCAACTTTTCAAATCTTCTGTCAACCATTTCCTTGCTCTATAACTTTATTCTTTTTTTCTAGTAACTCCTTACTTAATAGTGGTTGCTTGCAACCTTGTTGGGAGTGAATCAGATTTGAAAAAAAAAAAAAAAATTGTCAAATATTTAGTTAGATTGGTTGTGATTAAACAAAAATGTTTAATATTTTAATTGTTTGGTTGCAGTTAAACAAAAATGATAAATATTTAGATTAATTTGTTTCGATTAAACAAACCTGTTTAATATTTAGATTAATTTGTTTCGATTAAACAAAAATGTTTAATGTTTAGATTGATTGGTTGCGATTAACCAATGGATACTTTAGGTATTTAAACATTAAAATAAAAGATTACACACTTATTGGTATTAGATCATTAGACTATTTTAAATCACTTAATGAGTTGATTGCAGCAACCGATAAACGGTATTTTAATTTCTTTTTTAATTGTTATTCTTTTTTATTATTATTGAATATTATTCTTATTGAATATTATTTTTACTAATGCAAAAAATACTTTGATATTCATAGGATTGTAAAAGACTACATTATCTGGATAACAGTTTGGAAGTATGGCTCTTACGCCTCTAGTCTTTTTCAAGAAGCTGAGTTTACCTTTATTAGCTCAGTGCTTGGTTTAAAGGAAAAACCAGATAGGTGGAAAAAGTGCATTGCTGATATTGAACAAACAATGGAGTTCGGATTGGCTTCATTGTATGTTGAAAAAGCTCTGACAGACTCTGATAAAATATTGGTAAATTGTTGAAAATAAATTTTGTAAACTTTTAAAAATAATTTTTTGGTTGAATAAAGCAATGATGTAAAAAGTATAGAAAAAAAGTGAAAAAGTTATTACTTTATGTTTTTAATTTTTTTTTTTCACTTTATTTAAAGTGGATTTTTTTTGCAATTACTAAGGCTTTTATTTATTATTTATTTTTTCATTATTAGGCTGCATATATATATATATATATATATATATATATATATATATATATATATATATATATATATATATATATATATATATATATATATATATATTGTTTACAGAGATTTTATATTTTCTACGACACGTTTTATTGTTTCTAGGCAACAGAGATTTTATTAAATATCACCAATGAGTTCAAAAAAAATTTAATTAATGTTCTATGGATGGATAATTCTACAAAAGCAAAAGCCTTTGAAAAGGTTTAACTTTTTTTTTTTTAAATTACAGATAGTTTTTCTTTGTCTCTTTAATAGTTTCTCTTTGTCTCTTTAATTAACTTAATTTTTTTTTTTTAATTTAGTTTTAAATGCATTTAATATTATAATGTAAAATAACATTATTTATGTTAAATATGCGGTATACAAAATGTGTTCTACTGCAATTAGAAACATTTATGTTCATTTTTTTTTTCTCTTAAATTGAAAAAAAAGATGTTTTTGTTATATTAAGTAGTTATTTTTTAATGAGTAGAAAAATGATATTTATTAGAAATTGTTAAAATCTTTAGTGCTAAAATTGCATAAGAATTTTTTTTTTTTTATGTAATTCACCTCCCACATTTAAAATAGAACCTGTAAAATTTAAAATGGTATCAATAAATTTAAAATGGTATCAGTAAATTTAAAATGGTATTGGTAAAATTTCTTAATATTTTGTCTTTAGTAAAAAATAATTTAAACTGAAGTTATTTGCAAAAAGGTTTTTTTTATTAGAAAATCTAAATAAAATTTGCATTTACAGGTTAATGTCAGAAAGGACATTTGGTTGTAAAAAATTGCTACAACTCTTTTATATCATTATGAATTTAGAAAGGTCATTCTAGAAACCTGTCCTAACAATAGTTTGGAAACACAGATAAGTGGTTTGGAAACATGGACATAAAATTTAGAAAAAAAAAATTAAAAATAAGAAGTTCCACGTTTATGGGAAATCCTTTTGGAGCACTTGTATATGTATACAAAGATCATTTTGTGCTTCGCCTTCCATAGAACAAAATAACTATCTGTGGGTGCTTCAGTACATTGACTACAGGTTTGTGTTTGGACAGTTATTACACTGACAAAATATGACAAAAACAAAACAAGATTATCAAACTTTTCTTAATTTATTAATAAATCAAAACCCTGGACCATTTGAGAAACAAAATGAGAATTTAGATTGAACATTAAAAAAGAAGTATGAAAGGTAAGTGGGATATGTCCAACACAGCCAAACATGTGGCAGCAAGTTTGATTGAATACATAAAAAACTCCTTCAGTTACATCAGATCATCAGTAACATGTGGCAAGAGAATCACTCAAAATCAACAAGGCTTAAATGTATCACAAGTAAAAAGTGTTCTGTTACTTCTCAATTTTTTTTTCAATACTTGACAATTGGGTCAAAAAAGGCTCAAAGTTTCGTTGTTTTTGTAATTTCTAATTATTCAATTATTGTAACTTCTAATTATTAAATTTTATCAAGTTTTTAACCAAGAAAAATTGGTTGTCTAGAGGTTGCCATATTAAAAATAAAGCACCCTAAAATTTTGTTGCTTGTCTTGCTTACTTAAATTTACTAAAAACAAGTTGTAAAAAATTTTAAAGATTTTTATATGATTTTTTTTTTAAACTCATAAAGTTTAACAAAGAAAAAAATTCAATTCAAACTAAAGAAAAAAATTTTTTATTCAAAATTTTAAAATAAGATGTTTTTGTTTTTATGAATATTTTTTGAATACTTATGATTTTAATCATCTACAAAAAGTAAAAATTTTATTAGACCTTTTTTTTTGAAGTTGTTTTTGTATTATAATTACTAATTATGTTAATAGTTATGCTAATAATAGTAACTTTAATTTTTTTAGGTTAATTCTATTCAATATAACATTGGGTATCCAGATTATGTGAAAAACGATACATATCTAAACATATTGTATGACAAGGTATTTAAATTGTTATATTAAAAACATGTTTTATGTTTTTTTGAGTTTACAAACATTTTTCGGGGCTTTTAAGTTTAATTTATTTTTCAAATCTGATTTATAGTTTGGAAGAAGATTTTTTTTTTTATAAATAATTGCTGAATTAAAAATTAATCAAAAGTCAACAAGTAATAAAAAAAAAAAAATGTTTGATAAAAAAAAAAGCTATTTCATTTTGCCCTTATATTCAGGGTAAATGAAATATGTAAGTCAGTAATTAAAATCTAAAACCAAAAAATCAAAAAAGACAAACAATGATAACAATTAAAAAAAAAAAAAATTGTTCTTGTGATGATGCTAAATCATTGAGAGGTTCTGGAGGTTGAGTTGAGTTTTCAAATGGGCAGTACTTTTTGCTTTTCAAGGCTGCTGTGCTGTTTCTCAGCCTTGAAAAAGGCCAATCAGAAACAGTGCAGTACTCTCAATTTGATTTACTACTAGGTACATGGTAGAGTTCACTTCTTTCTTACAAAGTGAACAGCCTACTACTACACCAATAGCAATCTGAAGTAGGTCTCCTGAGTTTTGGAAAAAGTAATATTCAACTAATAAAAAGTTACACTGAAGAATACAAATATTTTTAGTGGATAGATTATGACAGTTTGGTGGTAATAAATTTTTTTTTTATAACTGTTAGTAATAAAAAAATTTATTAACTTAATAAAAGCCCAAAAATAAGGGTAACTCAGAGTTAATATTTCCTATCCTTTCCCAAGAAAAACAAACCTGAAAAGCAGTAGTACATAAGGTAGATTCTTCTGGATTATATTTTCTCAATAGCCATGATGGTCTTCAACCTGACCTAAGCTAATTTTATTATCTGTTCAGCTTTTTATTCTCTTAATTTCATTATGTAAATATAATACTTTTTATAACTTATTTTCAGATTCTAAAATAAGAGATTCATTCATTATCAGCTTTTCATTTGTTATCAGTAGATCATTTTACCAAATAAAAAAATTGATTGGTTTTCTATAAAATTCTTTTTCAATAAAATGCAAAAAAATTGACTTTGTTTTTAATTTTGGATACACTCTCACTTACTTTAGCTAATAAGATTCTTTTTTTGTGACAGTTTTTGTTTTATATTGTATGTTATTTTATATTGTATCATATTGATGATATTTCATATTGTATGATAATGTTTTTTGCAGTTTAATAGATTTGGAAGTTTTTAGTTTTATGGATTTATCTAGAATCATTTTTATCTTATTATTTATAAGTCCTAATAAATCTAAATTTCTATGCCCATCTATCTGTTAAAAATGTTTTTTTGCCATCTATGTTCTGGTGAAGTCATTTTTTTTTTTTTAAGTTTTTGCAATTAGTTGCAACAACTAATTGTTACAATTAATTGTTAATATTTTTACTTTATCATTATAATAAAATATAAATCTAATCTATCTAAAAAAGAAGAGAAGCTCTATTTTTTAAAAATTCAATTGACTTTAAGGTTATTTATTAACATAAGTACAGGTTTTTACTTCTATGATTATAATTTTATAATTATATATATAAATACTTATATATATATATATATATATATATATATATATATATATATATATATATATATATATATATATATATATATATATATATATATATATATATATATATAATACATATATTATATATATGTCTTCCTAAATTTTTTTGTTTGTTTTTAGCTTATTAGAGTTTTATGTTGAATTTTCAGGTTAAAGTATCTAAAGAAACATATTTTGATAATGTATTAATGATGTTTTCTGAAAAAAGGTTATCAAATTTGGGGATTCTCCTGAAAGTCGTTGATAAAACAGTGTAAGCTGTGTCTTTTTCTTTCATTAAAAAAGTGTTTTTTTCTTTTCATTAGAAATCTTAAGTTTTGTTTTAAAATGTATGATTGCTGTTTCTCAGGTATGATTTGCCTCCTACTCTTGTGGAAGCATACTTTGATCCTAACAAAAACAAAATGGGTAAGATTGTGTTTTTTGAAATGTTTTACATTAATATTTAAATTATTTTAGTTTCATTGTTTAACTTTTGTTTTTTAATTTTCATTTATAGTTTTTTTGGCAGGCATATTGCAAATTCCATTCTATGATAATCTTGGACCTATGTGAGTTTTTAATTTGTGTTATAATTTTGCTTCCACACAATAATAATAATAATAATGATAATAATAATAATAATGATAATAATAATAATAATGATAATAATAATAATAATGATAATAATAATAATAATGATAATAATAATAATAATAAAACTTAAAGTCGTCTAAAATTGATTTTAAAAAATTAGAATTAAAAAAAATTAATTTGTGGAGTTTAAAAATGTACAGAATGTTTTTATATAATCTTTTAAGGGCTTTAAACTATGGTGCTTTAGGACTTGTAGTAGGTCATGAAGTTACACATGCATTTGATGATTTAGGTAGATTCATCTAGTTTTACTATGCTTAATTATCTTTTTTGTTCACTTATTTAAAAGCGATTTATTTTGTATACCTGTTAATTTATGATATTTTACTCATAGGCCGTCAGTTTGATAAAAATGGCGAGCGTAAAAACTGGTGGAGTGAGGCAAGTTTGAATGCATTTCATGAAAGATCAGGATGTATGGCCGAGCAATATTCTATGTACTCTATGTATGGAATTAATGTAAGTATTCTAAAAAAAAATTAGTTAAATTCATTAATATTATTTAATAATGGCTTATGCTGTTAAAACTGTTATGTATGATTATTTTATCTAAAAACTTCTTGATTATGGGCACAATTTTTTTTTTTTTAATATCTTTGCTTCCAACAGGCTGCAAGCAGTCATATTAGAGTTGGAAGTTACTGGAAGAGAAAAGATAAAATTTATAAAGCAAAATAAAAATTGACAAACAACTTGACAAAAAGATTGCAAATTATATGAATCAGGAAAGCAAGATAAAGGAAAGCGAATTCCAAATAACTGATGTTCAAGGAAAAAAACTAGATAAATAAGAGTTTTTAGAGCACTTGGGAATAGTCAGATTTGTCCATATTATTGACACTGTTAAAGATTCTCCAAAAGTCACAAGAGCCTAATTTTTGAGATAAATACAAGATTTCATGACTTGAGAATAGTAGGCTTTGGGATTAGACAAAACCTTTTTACAATGGTTTCTAGCAATAATAAACAGATGTCTGCTTTCTGGAGAAATGTTTTGCTGATAGATATGGAAGTAATGGTTTTGATTGGAAATTGCAGCAGCATAATGTGAGGTAAACCAAGGAGAAGAGTGAGGCTTGTTTTGGAATTGTTGATAGGGTATAAAAAATTCCATGCCAGTCTGAATCCATGAAGTTATGTAAGAAGCATTTTGTCAGCAGGATAGCAAAAGGTTTCTACCCAAGGGTCATTATAATAATGAATGACAGAAAAAGTCCCAGTCAGCTTTAAGGTAGTTGTAAGAGGTACAATGATAGTGGGATTCTGATGATAAAGTAGAATGAGGTAATAGTTTTAGAGAGATCAAATTGTGATCAGAAGCACCGAAGGGTGAATGTGAAGAAACTGAGCACTGACTAGGATCAGAAAAAAGACATAAGTCAAGTATAGAAGGTAAATAATTCAGGTTGTCTGGAAAACAAGTTGGAAAGTTGACTATTTGAGTTAGAGATTAAGAAAGGCAAAAGTTGTGGGCTTTAATGCCTGCAGAGTTACTGATACTAGAGCCAAGCCATTCAAGTCATTAAAGTCAACAACAATAATGATATTGGCTGATGGATAAAAAGAGAGGGCTTAGTCAATTTGATCAGAAATTACATCGAAAAGAGTGCAGTCTTGAGATGAAGGAGAGCAATATAGAACAAAGAGAAAAGCGATCAAGTGAAGTGGTGCTAAACAAAAGCACATAAAAGAATAGTCTGTGGATTCAAACTTATTTTCTTGACAAATGGATGAATTCTTATGAATGTAAATGTTCGGGCTAAACATGTGACTATTGGAGTCTTTATAAATTAAAGGAAGATCACAAAGAGCCAGTAAGTCTGGTGAACTTTGCAAGAGATAAGACTTAACAGAAGAAAAGTTACTTCGAAGACCACAAATATTAGTGAATGATAGGTTTAGAGAACTTCGTGATGACGATAGTTTTTGGTACTTTACTCATTTTTAATTTTCTTAAAGAACTTGGCTCAAACATCAGTACACTATTTAATAGCCCGAGCGATTCCCTTATTACTATTAATAAACCCTATGCCATAACAAAGGGCTTTAAATATGGCCTCAACAATAAACACCAAAAGTACAAACCATCCATGTGCAACATGACACTGTTAGTACTCTGATATTTTACAGCTGTTGATGGAACCAGCCTCTCAGAGAGCTACCATAGATTTTGGAAAACCTGACTACCAGCCAGCCTCAGAACCATAAAACTGAGTTTTAGAGTAAAGGGTTTTCTTTGTTGATCCTAGAAAAAAATATTTTATCAAAGATGCCTGTAATAACCAAGTACAACATTAGTAAGAGACAACAGATGACGAGGACAACAGAAAACTAGTGAAGATAATTATAAGTCAAAAACAGCAGTGTAACAGCAAACACAGTGTTAATGTTTGTGGATTTGTAACTAAATGATAGATACCATTAAATGATAAACTTAATGGTAATATAGATGTAGAATACTCAAACTAAAAGAAATTTACACAGTAAGTAATAATAATAATTTACACATATAAGTTAATGCTCGAACAATGAACTTATAAATAATTTAAAATTTTTCCATGATAAAAAATTTTTGGTTTAGAAGTAAAGTTTTCTCTACGTTTCCAATTAAATGCAACTTTGAGACCAATCAAAATTTCAAAAAATAAAATTTTCTCTACAGTCCGAACTAAATGTTATTTTGAGACCATAACAAAACAACAACGAAAAATAATAAATCAACAAAACATGTCGAAAGCCGCTAGTTTATAAGAATCGCTCTCATGTATATTTATATGAATCCTAAAATGAAAAATCAATCACACTTGATAACCACATATACATAACGTACAAATCTGCATCTACATTCCAACCACATACTATCTATTAAAAAAATATATTATCTAAATAAGAATGAGTTCAAACAAAGATTTATCTAATAAAGTTTATCTAATAAAAGAACAAAAAGCATGTAAAGGATGTAAACAGGCTGAATGTGCATAAGGATGTATAGGTGTAATGTGTAAGTCTGTGCTGTTTATGTTGTTCAGTAGAGTCTTGTGTTGTTAGTAACCAGCATAAAATATTTACCTCTTAACTACACCAAGCCAGCCCAGTCATACTCCAGAAAACCATGATGGATTAAACACCTATGCATGGATTTATAACTGACTTATGACTAAAAAACTAGCCCAGGCGTCTTCCAGAAACAAACATCTTCTTTCACGGTGACAGTAATTGTGATTTGGAAAATAGTCGTGCTCGATGACCGTAACACTAACCCTTACGGGCTAGGCCCAATATTATTTAAAAACTTTGGCATATAAAATTCGCCGAATGGTTACACACGAGCAGTGAACGCCTGAGGGAAGAAATGAAGTACATTAGAATAAAGGAGAATTATTTTTCAAACAAACTATATTTTGACAGTTGTCAAGACAAAAATAAAGATTAATAGAGAAATATTTAAAAATAACTAAGACAGACAATGCACCTAAACAGTACTAACAATAGTAATAAACAATAAATTGTTTTATAAACACTAATATGAATGAAAATTTACAAAAAATATATCACCAAACAAAAACTAATAAAACAAAAAAATTAATTACAAAAATAAAAAGTATGCATACAACAAGGTAAGGCCTCAGAATGGAAACAAAAACATTAATGCTGATGTGTAAACATAATTTGTGTAGTGATTAAGTAATAAACGTCTCCTTAGAGTCGCGTCTATTGTTACTGGCGTTTCGATGAGGATCAGTACTAATAACTAGTTCATCCCGTCAGACAAATGTCATTGCCACTTATGCTTTACCCCGCAACTTACGTCTATTCCATACTGCAGTAAAAAAGGGCTCACTACAAATAGCCAAAACCCAACCACACCCAAATTTGTAAAACACTAATATTTTTTTGATGATATGATATAAAAAGTGCAGAAAAATATGATATAAAAAGTGTAATAAAAATAATTAAATAAATCACTTACCATACCTCCGGTAGAAAAAACTAAGCACAATAAATTAAAATTCTAATAAAAACACTAGAAACAAAACTAAAGCAACTAAAGTATGCAAACAGAAAATACTAATAAATTTCCACTAAAAGCATTTTTAAAAAATAGGTACTTTCAGCATAAATAAACCAAAAATAATCAATATTAATTAAACAAAATTAAATAAAACACAATAGTCTTCTAAAAAACTCTAACACTGTCATAGATACTTCATTCGAATTTTGTTAACCAATCTAAAGTGTAAGAAAACGAAAAACCTGTGCAACTTAATTCATCACTAAAAATCAAGTAATATATGATAGTAGAAAAAAAATATTGCCTGCAAAAATGTAAAGATTTAAACATGTAGCAAAGGATATAAGAAACTTTCTAAATAATGAAAGACAACTGTGCATATGAAAATTAAAACAACTTTATTAAATTAAGACAACTGTGCATATGAAATTTAAAACAAAGCTGAGCAAAGAATATAAGATAATATAGCTCAAAAATTCCTTGATAATAGTAGTAATATGCAAACCAACGGATAAATAATATATTAAAAATACTGGAATAAGACAAAGTAAATACTGTTATAAGACTAGATAAATTTTAGCCAAATGGGTGGTTAATAAAAAGTATTTTGGGTAATATTACAATAATATGAAGCATGATATAAAAATGATTGAAAAAGCGGGTAAAATATTGTTTAGAGGTAAAATTTTCTCTTCAGTCCGAATCAAAGTAACTTTGAGACCATAACAAAAATCAAAATTTCAAAAAGTCGAGTTTTCTCTACAGTCCGAATTAAACGTATTTTTGAGACTATAACAAAAGCAATACAAAAAACTACTATTATTTTATTAAAAAATAAATATACAATAAAAGCAAATCAGAAATTTTCAGTAAAATGGGTATTTATTAAATAGAATAACATAAGAAATACACCAAAAATACAAAAATAATGTAAAGAGCAGGAAAACATATTTTAAAATGAGGCTTTCTCTATGGTCCGAATTAACGTATAACAAATGCACAATAAAATGTTTAATTAAATATACTAATTAAATATAAGTAAAACTAGAAAATTGATGTTAGGTAAACCAATAATAAATAGTAACACCTAGGAATTGTAACTTAGTACACAATAATAGATTTTTTGTTTATGTTTTTGTATGTGCTGTCTGGATTAGAAATTTCTTGATCGATTTAATGTTTTTGTAACTCGCAATAGGTGGAGTTGGCCATATATTTTTAAGATCAGTATCCTGTTCAACAATATTCCAGTGCTTTTTTATTATTTATTGATAAGTTTTCCAACTTTTCTAAATGTTATAACTATCGGTAAAATTCTCTCTTTTTCTCTTTCTTATTTATGTTTTTGTAGACAAGTTCATGTTGTGTATGTCATAGTGCAGTTTTAAATTTTTTGTTAATAGATTGAATAGGGTAGCCTCGAATAGGGTAGCCTCGAATAGGGTAGCCTCGAATAGGGTAGCCTCGTATAGGGTAGCCTCGTATAACTAAAATTTGTGCTAGTTATTGTAACTCTTTTATTAGGTTGTAATTGTTCGATGATCTTATTGTATCTTAATGCTTGGCTATATACTAAGTTGCTTTTTTGATGAGGGGATGGAATGAATTATAATGTAATAGTGCTGTTGTATCAGTTGCCTTTTTGTATATTGTTGTTTCTAACTGTCCATCTAGCTTTTTGATAATTGTTAGGTCCATGAAATTAATAGAATTGGTAGAATTATTGAAAGTAAATTTGATCGTTGGGTGGATGGTATTCATAAATTCGAAAACTTGTGTTAGTTTCTCCGGAGGCCCATGAAAAATAAAAAATATGTCATCCATAAATCATTTATAAAAAAAAATCCACATTGAAAATTGGTCAATTATTTTCTCATCAATTCTTCCCATAAACATAAACCCTTAATTAAAAAACATACTAATCATTTACTCAACAAAAGTTTTAACTTAATTTTTTGAAACTTCGAATTTAGTTTTAAGTCAATAAAATTGTAAAAAGATTTTGATGCATGGCTGCTTTAGTATTAGCTGCTTTGAAAAAAATAAAAAATGAAAATAAAATATAATAATGATTTTGAGCAATGGTGTTGCATATGTTGTTTGGTCTTGTTATCTTCCACGCATTTATAAAACTTCAAATCTTTGTAAGTTTACACTGGCTTCAAATAAAGTTTTATAAAATATCCATGTGTATAATGACAAATTTTAACACAGATAAATGTCAGATAAAGTAAATTGTTCAGCTATATTTAATAGATATGCAAAAATAAAAAGATGTAGGTTTATGCAAAGATATATCATAGCAACAAGGACTGTAAGTAGAAGCTATATTAGTTTGCTAAAACCAGAACTGAAGAACTGAAACTGAAGAAAATAAAAACCGAAGAACCTGTTAATCTAGAAATGTAATAGCTCATAACTTTTGACAGGCAAAATATTTATGGATGAAATTCAAGGTGGTAATAAATTTCCATTCTGCTGTTGCTACAACATTTTCACTGCAATATCTTTTTATGACCCAAAGTTGAATAGGTTCACTATATAACTTGAATAGGTTCACTAAATAATGCAGTTTTCTTAGCAGCAAAATATATATTGCTAAATAACACTTGATATTGCTATATAATATATTGCTATATAATATATTACTATATAATATATTGTTATATAATATATTGCTATATAATATATTGCTATATAATATATTGCTATATAATATATTGCTATATACTAGATTGCTATATAATATATTGCTATATAATATATTGCTATATAATATATTGCTATATAATATATTGCTATATAATATATTGCTATATAATATATTGCTATATAATATATTGCTATATAATATATTGCTATATAATATATTGCTATATAATATATTGCTATATAATATATTGCTATATAATATGATATATTGCTAAATAACACTAAATAACACTTGAATAGGTTCACTAAATAAAGCAGTTTTCTTAGCAGCAAAGTATATATTGCTACAAATTTCTACAAATAGTTTATAAAATTGGTTTTGCATGCTGTAGTATTTTGTTAGCATATCGCAAACTTTACTTTTGTAGAAACTTGTAGAAAATAACAACTTTTTATACTATTTTTATGTTGCTTTTTTGTAATTCTTTTATCTTTTGATAATGTTTTTAATTTTTCTGATTACATTTTTTTTAACTTTTTTAAATTATCTGGTTGTTAAATAATATAGGTAAATGGAAACCTGACCCTGGGCGAAAACATAGCAGATAATGGAGGAATCAAAGTAGCTTTTTTGGTTAGAATACTTTTTTTTAAGCTTTTGCTTTTTGTTCAGTTTTTCATTTAATTTTAACTTTTTTTATTTTATCTTTGTTGAATTTAGGCTTATAAAAAATGGCAGTCTTTTCATGGAGAAGAAAAACGTCTTCCTGGGATTCCACTTACTATGGAGCAGTTACTTTTTGTTTCCCATGCCCAGGTAATTTTTTTTTATAGATAATTTATTTCTACTCTAAAATAACAGACCTCAAACAAAAACTTTTAAGTTTTAATTTTAAAGATTTTTTAGCACAGCTTTATTTCCAATGTGGTATCTGCCAAGCTCAAGCTTGGCAGATACCACATTGGCAGATACCACATTATTTCCAATGTGGTATCTGCCAAGCTCAAGCTTGGCAGACAGAGCGGGTCCAACTGAATTTACAATGCAAGCATGATAAGGAGAAGCAATCTTAGCAGAAGCTAATTTAACAATCAGTTGTATATATAAAAGGTATAGCACTGAACAATAATCCATAAAGGCATAAAGAAGAGGACTCAGTGAGAGGGTTGCCATTTAATAATATAGGAATGTCGACAGTATTGCGATAACTATTTGTAGTAGATAAATGAGTTTTGTTGAAGTTAAAATTCACAAGCCACTGTAAGCCCCCATCTGTTATAGAAGTGAGGTCAGATTCAAGATCGGTTGCTTGTTATAAGCGATCGAAAAGAGAAGATTTTTTGTCAAGACAGCAGTATAAAATTAAGTCATTAGCAAAAAGAGCTACTTTAGATCTAAGGTGGTCAAGAAAATCATTAATGTAGATAAAAAACAAAACAGGACCAAGGATAGAACCTTGAGGTACCCCAGAAATTACTGGAAATGAAGATGTGTTCTGGTCTTCAAGGATGACTTTAATAAAGCGGTTAAGATACACCATAAGAAGCAAGCTTATGGAAAAGACCAGCATGCCAAACTTTATTGAATTTTTTAGATATGTCAAGAGCCCTAGTCTCTCCATCTCCATTTAATGCATGATAAAATCTCTCAGTCACAGCAGTTAGCAAGTCAGCTGTAGAGTGGGAGGAGATTGAGAAATTGAAACTGTATTGTCTGACAATAAGTTATTTGATTCAAGATTTGTTGTGAGAAATTTGTTGATCAAAGATTCAAAGACCTTGCTAATAACAGAAAGAGGACTGATCGGACAATATTTGGAGGGCTAAAAATGTTCTCCGTAGTTTATGAAAGTTGGAACCACAAATACCATTTACCCAGCAGGCAGAAAAACAAGACTCAGTCGAGCTGAGTCACTTGTTAAATGGTTTAGAGAGAATTGAAGAGAGTTCTGGAGAACACTTTTGTAAGACTAATGACAGGAATGTTGTCTGGACCACAAGCTGTAGAAAAGTATAATTAAGATATGACTATAGCAATAGAAGCTACAGTGATTTAAATATCTAATAATGGGTTAACCTGTTTAATTGGAATGGAAGAAAGAGAATGGCTATAAGATTTAAGAGTTAAATTAGAAGAAAAGTTCAAGTGGAGCAAGCAGTTCTGTCCATAAGAGAGGTAATACGATCTGTCCTGAATGTGAATATGAATAAGGGATGGAATGTTAGAAACTGAACACAAGCTTGCGAATCAAAGGATGGTACCAATCAACACTGAGATTAGAAGAAGATATTTCGGAATTTAAATAAGTCTCTTTAAGAGCAAGCAAGTCTTAGTAAATTTTGCAATAGTTAAGGTTCGACTGATGGAAGGTTGCTTCGCAGACCACAAATATTTGTAAAAGATATATTAAAACAGCTAGGTGGTGGGGATGGTTTTGTAGTTTAAATAATTTGGGTTACTTTTTCCATCATTGAAGTTTAAAGAGAACTTCAATCATTCATAAATAGAGCACTGCCTTCTAAGCAAAGCTTTTGGGCAATTCTGAAGTGTTCTGTCTATGAGGTTACAAAAATCAATCAAATTGCATTTTTAGATTTTTTTGAAATGCTTATCAAAAACCTGTAAAGAAAAGTAAATTTTTTTATAAAAATTTTATTTTGGTTTGTTCTTAATATATAATTAGTCTAATATGTTACTTGATTAATTTGAATGTGCAGGACGTAAATCCTGCTATATAGGTGAAACTAATTGCCATTGAGAACTGAATGTTAAAATTTAAATTAACTATTAAAAAAAATATTATAAACAAGTTTCATAATTAAAAGAAAAAATCAGTTTTTATTATAGTTTTTCTATTTTTGATTTTTTTAAGTGGGGTCTTTTGTTAATAATGCTATGTATGTATGTATGTATGTATGTATGTATGTATGTATGTATGTATGTATGTATGTATGATTTTAATGTTTTTCATTACTCAGGTTTGGTGTGGTGCTTACAGAGAAGAATACATTAAAAGACATTTAAAAATAGATTATCATTCTCCAGCAAAATACAGGTAACTTTAAAATTATATTCAAAATTTATAATTTTTTTTTGCTTTTTTTTTTAATGTGGAATAGTAGTTTCGATTTATAAATTGTAACACAAAAGACAAGCTCCACAAAAGATGAATGCCACAAGAGTGAGTTCTACAAGATGTGTGTTCCACAAAATGTGAGTTCCACAAGTTAAGAGTTTTATAAGATGTGAATTTCACAAGATGTGAGTTTTTCAAGATGTAAGTTCCATATTAGGTGATTTCCACAATGCATGAGTTCCACATAAGACGATATTCCGTAAAATGTGAATCCCACAAGATGTGAGTTCCACAAGATGTGAATTTCACAGGTTGTGAGTTTAGGAAGATATTTAAACTATTTTAAGGTTTAAAAGGTTAAGTTTTAATTTAAAATTTTAAAATGTTGTTTTCGCTAAATTCAATTTTGCAATTGTAAAAACAATATTTCTGTCAATAGTTGACAGAAACATTGTATTTACAATTATCGTATTAAAGAAAATTTTATTCTTATTTTAGAGTAATAGGCCCACTTGCGAATCTTGAAGAATTTTCACGCGCATTTAATTGCACATCCGGTTCGACCATGAATCCAATAAAAAAGTGCAGAGTATGGTAGCTTATTTACTAACTGTTAGTTTTCAATAAATTTTCAATAATCAAAGATACTACGATGCATTGTATTATATATATATATTTATTTATATTATTAATATAACTTATATTAAAATTATTTAATAATATTTTATTCTAATATACAGAGATTTGTTTTGTGTGTAGATATATACGTATTTTCTAAATCTTTTTTTTTTATATATATATATATATATAATTATTGCGTTTTACAATTTTTTTTATGCATTTATTTTACGTCTTTAGTAACGACTGGCCTTATTAGATTTTTGAATTTTTTTATAGTCTGTAACATAGTTTAAAAATTAGTCATGCATCATTAGTCATGTAGTTTATTGAATTTTTAGCGAAAAGTATAATTATAAGTTTAAAAGCGTTTTTGCACTTGAAAAAATTTCATGATTTTTAACAAAAACAGACAAAAAATATTAAAGATTTGTAAATGATTTTTTTTTAAACAAAGTTGTCGAAACGTTATTGGGTTATATATTTTAAATATGTTATCGAGAATCTAACATTTATATCGTCTAGGACTAATTCGGGTTTTTTTGTTTTGTTTCGTTATTTTGTTTTTATTTTTTAATTTTAAACAAGAATTTCAAATAAATAGTTTTAAAAGTTTTTCAATATTTTTTTAGTTTATAGTTTTTTAATTTTATTCAATTCAATAAAGGTCAATAATAAATGAAGAAATCAAAAGTTAGATCAGTGCATAATATATACGAAATAAAAAAATATCACCAAAAAACTAATTAGGGTAGATTAGGGTAATATGAGCACCTTAAGCGAAAATTGGAATAATTTAAAAAAAAACTATACTGGATCCAAAATTTATGCGAATAAACAATTTTCAGGGATCCCTACTCATGATTTACTTTATTTATAATTGGGCACCCGAATTTTTTTCTTAAAAACACAGGTTTTAAAAAAGTAGTAAAAGTGCTCATATTAGGTGTCGTCCATAACGTACGCACGCCAAAAATTTAGAAATTTAACCTCCCCCCCCCCCCCTTCTCACCCATGTTGCCATGCGTACTTTTAAGTCCTCGCCCCCCTTAAAAAGTTCGTACGTTTTTCAAACCCCCCCCCCTCCCCCAAAACTTGTTTTTTTCATTAAAAAAGTTTATTGAAAAAAATAAGGTGGAGGAGGTACCTTAGATACTTTATACGAACCCAAAGTCCTTTGCTTGCGGCACAGGATCCAAATTTAAAAACGTCTTCAAATATGTATAAATATTAATTTTAATAAAGTTAATTTACGAAATCTTCGTGTTCGTTTGGCCGAGAGGTTAACATTGTGGACTTCGGCAGCGGAGACCAGAGTTCGATTTCCACTCAGCCATGTTGAATTTTTTTTTTGTTTTAATGACGAATCAAATAAAAATAAACTATACTTAAGGCGGACGTTTTTTCAGGCAGTATATATAGAATGGCATGTGTGCATGCACAAATGCAGGCCATAACTTTTGCTATTTACAAAATTTTTCTACAAAATTTAAAATCTGTCTATAAAATTAACTTTAGTTTGAGATAGTAAAATTAAAAATTTTACAACATTAGTGCCCTCACGTTTGGGCAGAGGGGTAAGTGTTTTAGAGTTTTTTTGTTCCCAGGCTTCCGCCATCCAAATTTTTTGCAAGGCCTCCTCATTTGGCATAGGTATAAACATACTGAAGTTTGTAGTTTGCACAATGTGGGAAAGTGTCCTATTTGGAACATCAAAAAATCCTGCGGACGCCTATGCATGTGTGTATATAGAGGGAATCTCTATGCACACACATCTTTACCATACATCTTTTTATGTTAGCAAACTAGGATCTTTAGTCAGAATTTTAACTTTTCTATTGATTAGCTGGTTAATTGTAATAAATTAGAAAATCGAAGAACTTACTTTTAAATTAAACCTTTCCCGCTTTTCTCTCCCCCCCCCCTCCTCCCATACGCTTTCGTACGCTTTTTGAAGACCTCCCCTCTCCCCCTATGAGCGTACGTACTTTATGGACGACCCCTTACCCAAACCACTTGGTAATAACGGGTGACAACTAAAAACCAAGACTGGATTTAAAGACACATATCTCTTTAAACAAGCAAGATAAAACAAAAAGAAAAAATGTTCCAGAAAGTATTTTTATTCTAGTTTTAAAATATATAATCAGTTGTTCTCAATTAAACCATTTCTTTTGACTATATTAACTAGGCCTGGTATTGACTGAGCTAAGCTCCGTATGAGCTCAATATCAATTTTATTAAGACAATACCTGATTCTAGAGCGTAATTTTTTAAGATTTTCTGCATGCCAATTATTCTTGTAGACAAGGCCTTTCAAAATACTCCAAAAATTTTCGATAGGACGATATTCTGGCAAGTTTGCAGGGTTATCCGCTTTCTCAACATAATGCACGTTTTCCTTGTTTAGGTACATGATTACTGTTTTTACATAGTGAGATGATGCTAAATCTGGCCAGAATACATATGCCCCATCTGAATGATACTTATTGATGAATGAAATAAGTCTCTTCTTAATACATTTGTTTAAATAGATTTTTTGATTTACAGCTAGTCCACTTGGTACAAAATAAGGTTGAGAAATTCCATTTTCAGAAAAAGCAGTCCATAGAAGTAATTTCTTTTGAAAATTTTGTTTTGTTTGGTATATAACTGTAGATGGAGTAGATTTTACATCACTAGTATAAAATAAGTCATTTCCATTGATACTGGAGTGATTTTACGTGAAATAAGACTCATCGTCAATGATTGGTTACAATTTTTGAATTTCTGACACAATCGACTGCACTTAGTTCTTGCTGCTGCTTTTTGATGGTCAGAGCGTTTTGGAATCGTCATTTTTTTTTCTTGATTTAATATTTGTTCTTTTTTTAATGTTTTACTAATGTGTTGCTGAGTACAATTGAACTTTTTAGCTGCCTGTCGTTGAGAAACTCCGTCTTTATGGTCAAGCACGAGTTTTAGCCTTTCCATGTTTTTCCTGGTCATTTTTTTAGCTTTTGCTCGACTTCCTTGAACTTTTTGGTACCCAGATTCACTTTCAGCACGTTTAATTATCTTGTAGATAGTACTTTTAGGTATATTCTCAACTTTAAAGTGGTCATAAGTGAACTTTTTACCAACATTTTTGTAATTTAAATAAAATTCATACACACGTTTTCTAATTTCTTCTTGTTTTGAATTTATTTTTTTATTCATTTTTTCTATAAAAAATAAAAACACATAAAATATTTAAAAACTAGAATAAAAATACCTTCTAAAAAAGTTTTCCTATTTTTAAAATCTTATTCCTTTAAAGATATATGTGTCTTTAAATCTAGTCTCGTTTTTTAGTTGCCACCCGTTTTGAGCACTTTAAGTTAGCTCAAAAAAAAAAAAACATTAGTTAAGCAAAAAAATACCAACCTGGTTATTAGAAGTAATTTTTGGAATATAATGATTCGTTATATTCCAAAAATTAACAAAACTTATCATTCAAAGATCAAATTTTAAACCACTTTTTGTTGAAACATTACTATTATGTTTTCTGCAATTTTCAATTTTATTAACTCAAACCTTTGAACGATAAAAACTCAAACTTTTTGAATTTAAAAGAAAAATATTATTGTTAAAATATTACTTTTTTTTTTATGTTTTGCTTTCATTCAAAAAGCAATTAAAATCTACTGCTATTTTAGGATTTTAAACTAGGTAATTTCAATGAAAAACACTGGGTAATTTGAGCATGCTCATATTACACAATATAGCATATTTAATGGCATCTTTAAATAAAGTCAAAACTAAATGTTTCTATGCATTGTTTCTCAGACAAAAATGGATTGGATCTTTAGCTAACATATTTTTCTTTATGAAAAAATTCATTATTTTAGTACCAAAATTTCGCGCTACAGTTTTATTCATGCGTAATGATATTATTTTAACAGCGCAAAAAATTTAACAACGTTTTAATTAGATGATACCCGCTAATTACTTCATATAAATTTACGTTAATTGCACTAATTGCTGTTATCACCACAAAGTCGGTTCAAAAAATACAAAACAACTTTAACTTCACTGCTTGTTTCTAAGAAATCTTTAAGTATGCTCATATTACCCTAATCTACCCTACGCGCATAATTCAGATATGGATGTAAATGGAATTACGCAATAGGGTGTGTCGATTTTTTTTTTTTTTTGAAAATCAAAAAAGAGTTCGTCAGCCAAGAACCAAGAGGCAGTATGTCCAATTTTTCTGTTTCCGAGAAAATCAAGTTTTAAAATTTAATTTGCAAAGACCGGAATGTCCGACTAATTTTTTTAGTATTTTCAAAAGTTGTATTATTCTTCAGGTTTGATTTATTGGACACATACCCCATTGATTGTTGAAATTTATTGACAATAAACAGAAAAAACACAAAATGTGGACATATGACCTTGTGGTTCTCGGCTGACGAGTAGTCAAAATATGTATTTTTACTATTAGTTAAATACAGAAAAATTTAACAAATAAAATTCCACAAAGTGCTACCTTGGTAAATTTTTATTTGAATTTTTTCAGCAGTTTTAGACGTTAGTCATAATAAAGGAAGGGGCTTGCCTCCAGTCCTTGCCCAGCAACTTTCCAACCTTGTTTGGTCCAGCCCCAAATTTTATGACCTTACAAAATAAAATTTTATGTTTTAAGTGAGCAGCGGTGCTACTTACACTGACCGTTTTAACAAAGTTATAACTTGTTTTTACTTTTCTTGTAGAGGCTCGCGAAATAGATTTTTTGAAAAGCTGAGTGGGTTATATAAAATATGTACACAGTATAGCCACTGATTTTAAATCCATTTTGTCTGTACCCTTTTAATTACTCCCCCCTTTCTGCAATTGTACGCATTATTAATAAAAAAAAAGAAAACCCTTACTTTTAAAAACCTTACTTTTAAAAATAAATAAATAAATAACAGTTTTTAGCCAATTCAATATTTTTTAATTTAATAAGTCTTTAACTACTCAACCTGCAACTTTACAAGGGTAGCCATATCTTTTTTGCTACTATTTTTTGGCAATTTTTTGCTACTATTTTTTGGCCAACTTGACGCATTTTTCAACTGATTGTGTATAAAAAGTCCAATTAGGAACTTTCATAGGATGGTTTACAAACTCTTTAGTTGTGGCAGAGGTAAGAGTACAGGTAAGTGGAGGCTCAATTACATTTAAGTTCCACGTTATTAGGTCTGACAGCTGCTCAGCATTAGAATTTATTTCTGGTGTTCTTCTTAATCTGAGACTACTATCTCCAATTTGAGTTACCTCATCTCCTACTCCTCATATTTTTAGAATTCTATTAACAGCTTCTTTTTTTTCTTCTGCATTTTGGCTGCAAAGCATGGCTTGTAAAATGCTTCAAAATGTGCATACCATGCTGATTGTCCAACTGTTGGCATAACAATATCAAAAAAATCTTTACTTTGATTTTTAAGCAGTTGGTTCAAGACATGTTTAAGTCCCTCAATCCAACTTGATTTAACTTTAATATTAAACCAGTTAGGTATATAAGCGCTTACTATAAAGTTCAAAATTATTCTTAAATTCTCTTGGTTTTTACCAGTAAGGCCATGATGAGATACCCAAATTCTGCAAAATTGAAGTGCTATTGTTGGTCATCTATTGTGACAGACTGGTCCAATTTCCAGCATTGCTAACCTGGTACTCCAGTCTTTATTGCTTGAAAAATTTGTTAAGCACAGCCTTGTTCATTGCTTAAATCCTTAACAATCTTCTGACTGAGATAAATCAAAGGAGGACCTAAATTTATCTTGTCAAAGTTTGTATTAATTTCAATCTCAGTTGCTGTGTTAAGCATATTTCCAATTGGTCCTGACTATTTATTTTAAAATAATGCTGTACAATCTAAATGTTTATATGCTTAGCCCTAATTCACCAGTGTGTAGATTACAAACAATCCTAACTAATCTTTTATTTAATTTTTTTTTCTACCCATCTACCCATTGCATAACTCCACCTGCCCAACCTATTTGACATTAGTACTATCTCCTTTAATTGCTATGAGATATTGATTTTGATTTTCACTGTTTAACCAGTCAACCAAGTGATCTACAATAACTTCAGCTTTTTCTTTTATTATTGGTTATATCTGAAACAAAATGAATAAGATAGTCATCACCAGGATCTTTCACAATAGAATAATGTTCTTCTTTAATCAAATTAGGAAAATTTCTTTCATTCACTTTTATTAACATTTTTATGGCATCTACTTTCCCGACATAAAACTGTTTTTTTTTTCTAGGTTTCATTCAAGTTGATTTAATTTTTTTGTTTAAAATTTAATTCTTTTTTTAACTTTTCCTGAGCCCTTTTTACCTTATTACGATCTATAATAAGGTGGCAATCACTCTTGCTTGTTAGCTTTGTATCTATCAAAGTAGCTGTGGTAACATATCAGTTACTAGCTGATTTACATTGTTGTTTCGTAGATTTTTCTCATTATTTTCTTTTAGAAATATACTATATCTTAGCATATCTCTAGCTGTCGAAAGCTCAGATGCATAAAGTTCTTTTCCATTACCCTATAAGTTTGCTCATTTTTATTGATAATGCATTTCTCTTTCTTTTTAAAATCTTTTCTTTCACTTGATATGAATATTTTATCAACTTTCTTTGTTGTCCTTGGTGCACAAAAAACCTTTTATATAGAAATTAGCTACTAAATTGCATGTCCGTGAAAATTACAATAGCCTATATGCTTAGAGCAACACAGTAACTTAATCCAGCCCTGCAAACACTGCACTTACAATAGTGTCGCATACTTTCCACAGTCTTTTCCTGGCGTAAAGAACAAAACTAGTCATTCCAATTTACTGAAGTTACAAGCCTAATTTTGTTAATTTTTTTCTTCCTTTGCTCTTATTTTAAATATGTTTCACTTCCTTACTTCCAGGATGTACAAAAGTTTAACTTGTCTGCAGTTTAGCAACATAGTTTAAGCTTTTTTGCGGCTAACTATGGAAATCTTCTTTTTTTTTTTTGGCGAGACTTCCAATTAGCTCATTAAAACATTTATCAAGCATCGATGAACTTGACTAAGTGTTAGCAGCCGTAAATAATCCAGATTGGTTGCCTGGGCTTACATTTCAAGATTATACAGGTTGATGAGCAATAGTTGAATCTAATATAACATCAACATTACTCTGACTAAATGATGAAACATCAGTTGCCGAAACAGAGCTAGGCAAAAATTTTGAACCTGGACAAGCCTTCTTGTCAAAAGGATAAATTCCAATAGCTTAATCCACTAGTAATTTTATTTGTTGACATTTGTTCCACACTGGTATAAAAATTATTTTGTGACATTTATTTGCTTCACACAGGTGTAAAAATTATTTTGTGACAGCTGCTTTATCAACAATTAGAAGAACATCATCATTATAGTTATATTTGTTGAAGTGTTTTAACCAGAGCAAAAATGACTCAATAGTTATTGATCCCTTCTGATTCTTCATTGCCGTAGAGCCATGTGGCAAATTGTCTTTAAATTTTTCTTTCATTCTTATTTCTTTAAATAGAACCATTGGGGGGTATTTCAGTACCTTAAGCACTTGCACACCCATCAATTGTTACATTTTATGCATGTTCTTGGACAATGAGATAAACTTGCTTTGCAATTCGTGATGCTAATAAAGCTTGCTGGTAATGCACTGTAAGGCTTACTTCTTTTTCATCCATATTGTCAATGTTGTCAGGCTAATTAAAAAAATCATACTATTTCGTGTTTTTCCTATTTGTTAAAATAGTCTTGTACAACAAAAGGGTTCATTTTTTGAGCCCTGGCTGAATTCATTAACTGTGCTTTTCTGTCGCTTATATCAGGATGTTGTCTTAAAAAACTACTGCAATTTTTTTCCAGTGAGCATTTGAGATGCATTAAAGCTGTGTTTGATATTATTAACTTCAACAAAATAATATACAAAGTACTTTAACAGTTTTGCAGTTACAGGTATTCCAATATCAAACAACCTAGTTATCCTAGATACTATTTCTTTTTTATGATCTAACTAAAGTGTGCACTTTTTTTCCAACGACCTGGTATCAGAACCTGAAATAAAATGATACCTGAGTATTCTTCTAGGGATGCTAAATTTTTTACTTCTCTTTGATATTGTCCACTCTTAAGGGCATCTTGCACCTAGCTTTCTGTCCATTTTTTTCTAGATGGTGCCATGATCTTGACCAAATTTGAAAAAGCTGACTAAAATTTTAAATAACTTTTTTCAGATATTACCCATTTTAATATATTGTTATTGAGACCTTTAAGATAGTACATTATATATAGTCCAATAAGTTACATTATTTTATGTAGGCCTAGTGCCTATAATATGTTATATTTATACTTGTTTAGGTGTTTTTAATTTTTGTTAGAATATTGCTGATGTGAGGGTAGTAAAGGCATTAATCTTATTACCCGACTTTCAGAGGGCCTTATTGGTCGTTATCAACTTTCCACGTTTCACAGTCTAGCATTTTTAAATTTGACGACACTAATACTACTTATTTTTTTTTTTGTTTAAACATCTTCGCTTCCAACAAGGCTGCAAGCAGCCACTAATTAAAGTTGGAAGTTACTGTAAGAGAAAAGATGAAGATTGTAGAGCAAGATAACGATTGACGGACGATTTAAAAGATTGCAAATTATATGAATCAGGAAAGCAAGATGAAGGAAGCGAATTCCAAAGAACTGATGTTCGAGGAAAAAAACTAGACGAATAAGCGTTTTTGGAGCACTTAGGAACAGTCACAGAAAAAGGATGACACTTAATTGAATGACGAGTAACACGAGAATAAATTTTAGTAGATGGCACAAGAGACGCTAACTCTTTAGAGCAGTGCCCATTATAGTATTTGTAGAAAAGAGAAAAAGAAGCAACATTACGACGATGTGATAATGGTTGGAGGTTGGCTGCAAGAGCAGGTCCAACTATGTTTACAATGCGTTTTTGCACCTTGTCTAAAAGAGAAAGGGTATCATTAGAAGATCCGCCCCAGATATGGCAACAGTATTCCATACAAGGCCGGATTTGGTATTTATAGAGATAGAGAATAGAATCCAGAGTAAGAAAGTGGCGAGCTCGATAAAGAGATGCAACCTTAGCAGATGCTAATTTTGCAACCGATTTGATCTATGGTTTCCAAGAAAGATTCGAAGTAAGAGTTAATCCAAGAAGATGAAGAGTAGGTGACTCATCGAGTACATCACCGTTCATAAATATAGGAAGATCTAAATTATTGCGATAACGATTGGCTGAAAAAAATTGAGTTTTATCTGAATTAAAGTTCACCAGCTACTGTGAGCCCCATGCTGTAGCAGAAGTGAGATCCTTTTCGAGCTCAAATGCCCCCTCCAAGCAATCAGAGGGTGTTGGTTTCTTATCACGACAAGAATAAATGGTAGTATCATCAGCAAACAATGCCACCTTAGATGTGAGAATATCTGGAAGATCGTTAATGTAAATTAAAAAGAGTATAGGGCCAAGGATAGAACCTTGAGGAACCCCTGAAGTTACAGAATAAGAAGAAGAGTGTTGTCCATCGAGGACAACTTTTATGCTACGATTGGAAAGGAAAGATTCAATGATCTTAAAGATGTTGCCGGATACACCATAAGAAGAAAGCTTATGGAGAAGACCAGCATGCCAAACTTTATCGGTATTATTACCTAAATACTATTTTATAATAACACATGCAGTTTAGGAAAAAATATTATCAAATATATATGTAAATATATATGAAAATTACATACCTGTAAAATTAGATGAGAAATCAGAAAAGTCGTCCAAGACATCTTACATTAAAGTGCAAACCGTAACGGAAGGAAAACTTTCTATGGCTGCATCCTTCCTTAGCTATATAAGTAAATACCTTTTTCTGTAAGTATTAACAAATAAACTCGAAAACTTAAAAATATATATATACAGTTTGAAACTGTATATATATATATATATATATATATATATACATGTTCAAAATGTATATATATATATATATATATATATATATATATATATATATATATATATATATATATATATATATAAAGTACCTAATGCTTCCATTATTGTTACTTTGATTTAAATATGTAATACTTATTAAATCCCTAATGTTTATAACTAACGTTTGTTTCATTAAATATAAACAGACAATATAAAATATAAACTTTCAAAATACTAACCGATGTTTTCTTCATTGTTATATTTATCTAAAATAATTATACTTAGCTGAAATATTTAGTCAATTAAAAACAAAATTGACAAAATAAAATAGCATAATATAAAACGTTAAAAAATGGAATGCGACTAGCCAATAACTTTGCAACATGTTAATAGTGGCTAGTCGTTGGCTAACCACTTTTGGCGGCTGGTCCACTAAGGAACCAATGAGCAAAACTACAGGGGATCGCTCATAATATCTGTATAGGTCCACTGAAATTCCGCTACAGAATATTTTTCTTGGCATGCTTTTTTATCAGTTAAAAAAAAAGTATAAAATTTACTTTAAAAAGCTTAAAGTAACAATGTACATATGACGAAAAACAAACTGGAAACCCTAAAGCTAACTAACTAAAAAAATTTTTTTGTATTTTTTAATTGTTTTTATTAACATTCTTATTCCTCTCAGTCATATTATTTTAGGTATTAAAAAGCTGGATATTTTATACATTTTTATCCCTTCTTAGTAATGACATAAAGGTCCAAAAATAAAACCAACTGCAGAGGCATATATGTTTAAAAATCTAGGACTCCTGCTGGGATGCTTCCTTTTGGGGGCTGGATGCAGCTGCATCCATGCGCCCGGGTTAATCCGGTATTGAAAACAGTCAAAAGCTTTGAGCAAATTAAAATAATAAAATTAACCATGGAATAAAAGCAACGGTAAAACTAATTTAGTTAAAAAAAAACTAAACGGTCAATAGTTATTATAAATGTTTATCAAACGCCTAATGCAACAGAGGATTGATTTTTAAAGTTTAACCAAACTGTTGTTGATACAAGGAATTTAGAGCCTGTTTCCATTATTGGTATTTTTAATGTCAAAATAATGAAACCTGCATTATATTCTGAAAAGTTGTTACTTGAAACTTTGAATCTTGCTAAGGGGTTGTTCATAATATAAATCACGCAGTTTTTGACAGTTTTTGACCCCCCTCTTTCCCTATCTCCCTACTTTTTATCACAATATCTTAATTTTCAATCCACTAAAATACCCTTCCTCCTCCCCTTCCTTTTCCCTAGATTGTGATGTAACTTATGGACGACCCCTTGCTGTATCAGTAAAATTTTTGTACACTTGCTATTGTGTTGTCTATGTGTGTGTGTGTGTGTGTGCGTGTGTGTGTGTGTGTGTGTGTGTGTGTGTGTGTGTGTGTGTGTGTGTGTGTGTGTGTGTGTGATTGTGTGTGTGTGTGTGTATGTGCGTATGAATAGTTGTGCACTAGCTATTGTTTGAGCTCGTTAGTTATCAGCGATCACTTTCCAGTTAAAGCATCTCATGTTTTGGAAGAACCCGTTACAAAAGGAACGGATTATCGATAAGAGTGCTTTTTTAAAGAACAAAGCTTTTAACTAGTTCCTTTAAAAAAAAAAAAAAGATTATCGAAAGAGAATTCTTTGTTTGGAGGTATGAACAAAAAGTAATAGTTTCTAAAAAACTTTTGATGTTTCGCTATGGTTGTTTTTACAAATCAAAAACACAAAGCGTCATATTGGTATAACATCAAATCCAAGTTCGGGTTCAGTTAGTCCATATACTAATTTTTCAACTTATTGATTTAAAAATTTTTACTTGCGGCCAACCAAAACTGCATTTAAAAAATTTAGAATAATGATCTTAATGCAATTTTATTTTATTCGGCGGAATGAGTCTAGTTATTAAAACTGTTCCAGTTGCAATGTTCCAGTTATTGAAAATGTTAATGTTGGACTATGTAGCAATGATGCTAAAGTTTATGGTAAAGTTTATTAAGCTATATGGCTAAAGTTTATTAAGTTTGATATCAAAATGATATTTCTTCATTTTGATATCAAACTTAATAAACTTTAAGTGTTTCTTAGATAAAGTTAGTACATATAAATTTTATACTGTGTGTATAACCTGATTTACATGAATTTTTTGACATATTAGATAAATAAATTATCTATATCCCTTTAAGTTTCATTAAAATTCTTCCAACTCACAGAGTTGTGAGAAGAAAGTCGTCTTAAAAAACATACATTTTACGATGTAAAAATGTATGTTTTTTAATTTTTTATAGTAATCTACAATTATATCAAAATTTAGACTAATCGTCGTACTAATTAATTTCTAAATTTCAAAAAAAAAAAGTTCATAATTAACAACATAGTGTTGTTTGACACGTATTTTCACAGGTCAATTTTACATGAAGTTACAAATGTTACCCAACATATGTAACTTCAATATTCAAATGTTGGGTTCTAGTTTTTAGCTTGCTTTTTCACGGCAAGTTACAAATAAAATCAAAAACCTATAAAGACTTTAACAAAACAACTGAATTAAAGTCATAAGTCTATACAACTAAAATATTAATAACGCCAAGTAATGTACTTTTTTCTCTCAGGTGAATGTTTGCCTTGGAAAGGCTTAGAGCTATTCAATTAAACGTAATGTGCAAAACGTGTTTTTGCGGCCCTTTGGAAAAGATATAAGTGCATCATCATCATTTAATCTAAAGCAACATGTTAATGAGTGTGAGTATAATGATTACATGAGTTAAAATCTTTTGAGAAGAATGTTCATAGGGTATTAACTACACTTTATGCTTTGAATAAGATATTATTTGATTTGCAACAAAAACCTTTGTTCCCTTGTCAACAAAGGGACCTGGGTTCTAAGCCAGAACTCTAACCACTGCGGCACGGCTGCTCAAGTAAAATCTTCAGTTTAAACTCAATTGAGTACTATATAAAAAATGCAAAAACTGCATATTAAATTATTATAGCTAGATATTCTCAAACGTTTCACAACAGAAGCCTGATTAAAATCTTTGTTCAAAAATGTAAATCAAAAACTTGTGAAATTGAATCCTCACCAGGTAAATTAATAGATGGATCTAAAGACTTTTTTTGTTTACCAGTGTATAGCAACCTAATGACAAGCTTGGTGTTAAATTTTTTTTTTAGTTTACGGTGTTATCATTATAGCAATCAGTTATTGAAAGGCTTTTTAGAACACCCCTTTATTAAGTGCTCTTGTTGAGCGGGTGTTTTTGTCTGGGTCTAATAAGATATAAAAAAATGTGACATAAAAAAGACATAAATTGGGTGAGTCGTCTAAAAAATTAGTCTTATGACTTTGTTTTACAAAATAAATAGCAGGATACCAGAAATAAAAAAAATAATTTAAAAATAATAATTATTTAGAACATGTTAAAAATGTCCTTTTCGCTCACCGAAATATTTGCTTCCATTTTGTCACAAATGTGCCATAAGTAATTCAATTTTCAAAGTAAAAGTCAATTTCTTGTTTCCAAATCAACGCTTCATCAATGTCCTCAAATCAACTCGTTTTCAACGTTGAATCAATGTCAAATTGCTTGCTGGGTAAATGTTTCTTAAGAGTTTCTTAATATTGCATTGATGTAACAAGCTTTTTGCACTTGTGAACAACTTAAGCTTTTTGCACTATGGCAACAACTTAAGACCAAGTATAAAATATTTCAGAAACTTATTGTTTATTTTTTGAGATGCCGCCATTTTTAAATTTTAATGGTATTACATATTGAACAATGCTATAGAACCTAGTGTCAATTAGTTTGAGTGTGGTGAAATGCATTTTGCTAATTTTTTGAGTTAGCTATCCATAGTTATAATGCGTAAAATAACTTCGCTAACTTACTATGATTTTTGGGAAAATACATTTTTTTTTTTTTTTTATTGCTTAAATTAATTCTCCATTAATTCATTACAAATGATTAATGGGGGACACAAAGATGCTCCTAAAGACTTCTGTTATGTATGGGCCCAATTTGTCAGTGGATCAAAGTAAAATTTTCATTGCAAAGTCACATGGAGTCTATTAGAAGTGTTTAAAAACCACTTGTTTTAATGTCGAAAAGGAGGATATACTGATTAGTTTATTTTTTTGTTACAGTATCAAAGACTTGATGAGATATCATGACGTCTGCTACCAAAGTATTGATTATTGTCTCTTTGTTGATTCTTCAACGATAAGTCTTAAAGTTGCCTTAATGTACAAAAAATAATGTCCTTCCTTCAATATCGATTGCGCAAGCAACAGTTGAAGCGGATTAATTTTCTATTCAAAAAGTATTTGAACTTATTGGCTATTATTTTCATGGCTGGCTCATCATGTGTGACTTAAAAGTGTTAGGTTTCATTATGGGAATAAAGTTTGGATATGCCAAACATCTTTGTTTTTATTATATGTTTGATTCCCGACAGAGTTAGTTGGAATTCAACTCATACATGGCCTGCTATTGTTAGTTTTAAATTTAAATAAAGATCCTTTTGTACCTCATAAAATGATTGTATTTCCAGTCCAATATATATTGCTGGGACTTTTAAAGAAGAATCTTAAAGCATTGGACAAAGAAAGTAATTGTTTAAAATTCAAGTTTTTTAAAGTTATTTTTGTCAAGTTATTAAGAAATGAAAAGCAAAGTTGAATCGGTGAATGTTAAAAGGACGGAAACCCAACAATGTAAACTTTAGGGGAACTAAAAAAAGCTGCATTTTCCCCCGTAGTAAATTTTTGTTAATGGTTTAATAACTATTTTTTTGAAGGTGAAAAACAAAAAATAAAAATTATTAAACTTTTAACAAAAACTTACTAAGTGGGAAATGCAGTTTTTTTAGTTTCCCAAAAGTTTACACTGTTGATATTGACTTCCACCCTTTTAACTAATTCCATTTAACGAAAAAAAACTAATTCAGTTAACGAAAGAAGTCTTCACTGGTCCTGAAATTAGACTTCTTATAAAATATGATGGTTTTCCTGGTGCGATGACAGATTTGCAGTGGTCTTGAATGCTGTAAACTTTTGCATGCATATTATTAATTAGGGTAAATTTTTTGGTGCTATTATGATAGATTTGTCTATGCCATTTAACTAAGTTCGACATCAACATTTTAATGATCCACAATAAGAAAGAAACTTTTTGAAGAAAGCAAATTGCACAGGATAAATGGTAAGTATTCCGTTGTTATATACGATAAGCTTATTGTTAGAGAATTTATAAAAAAAAAAATAATGATAAATGATTTTCTTACGTTTTTATATTACTTTTTGAATTTTAATATTGCTTTAAGTTATTTCTGATTTAAAATGGCTGATGAAACTGTTTTAACAAACATAAATTTTAATTCATTTGTATCAAAAAAGTCAATACTATTAAACAACTATTCGGATCCTGATATTAATTTTTATAATAATGATGAAATAATTAAAAATATTAACCCTTTACATTATGACCCAAATTCTAAAAAAATTGCTAATGGAATGGAGGATAACTATTTTTCAATGCTTCATATTAATATTAGAAGTATTCAAAAAAATTTTGAGTCATTAAAATAATAATAATAAAATTGGCATTAAATTTCAAATAATTTGTCTAAGTGAGACATGGTGTAAAGATAAAAACATTGAAAACAATTCTAATTTTCAATTACCTAATTATAAAGTAATTCATCAAGTTAGAGCATCTAATAAGGAAGGTGGGGGTTTGTGTATATACATAAAAAACTCAATATTATTCAAAGTTAAACCAAATTTAAGTTCAACTACTAACGATTACGAATCGTTATGTATTGAAATTATTAACAAAACCTCAAAAAATATCGTCATTCATGGTTTATACAGACCGCCTTCAGGAAGCATTAAGGTATTTGAAAACCACATTAAAAAAATAATTAAAAATAAATCGTCTATGAATAAAGCTGTATATTTTATTGGTGATATCAATCTCAATATATTAGATTATGAAAATAATATATATATATTAAAAACTTTTTTAACACCATTTTTCAAAATAGCTATATTCCACTAATCAATAAACCAACGCGAATAACTAAGGAAAGTTCAACATCCCTAGATCAAATTATAACAAATGAATTTATAAATGAAAATATAAGAACAGGAATATTTACAACTGACGTGTCTGATCACTTTCCGATTTTTATCCTATCGCAAAAATGCATATATAATGCCCAAAATGAACGGGAAAAAATAATTAAAACACGTTTAATAACCGACACTTCTATTAGTCATTTTTATAAGCTTCTATCCTGTGTTAACTGGGACACCCTAAAACTAAATCTAAACGCCAATAAAGCGTATGATATTTTTCTAACAGAGTTTCTTAATCTTTATAACAAGGCATTCCCAGAAGTTACTAAAGTAATCAAAACAAAAACACTTTTAAACCCTTGGATCACGAAGGGCATTCTTAAATCTTCAAAAAAAAACAACGCTTATATAACAAGTTTCTTAAAAAAAGAACTCTTAAAAATGAAACTACCTATAAAAACTATAAACGGCTATTTGAGTCAATTTTAAAACGCTCAAAGAAACGTTACTATTCTGAACAATTAATAAAGCACAAAAATGATTCTAAAAAAACTTGGAATATTATTAAGGAGGTAATTGGAAAAAAAAGCTTATACAGAAATTTACTTCCTCTAAATCTTAAATTTAATAACAAACAAATTGTAAATAAATCCTTAGTCGCTGAAACACTTAACCAGTTTTTTGTAAATATAGGTCCTACTTTATCATCTAATATAGCAACTACTCAATCACACTTTAGTTCGTACTTAACCTCAACCAACCTTAATGTTATGTCTAATTATAAACTTACAGAAAAAGAATTACTAGACGCAGTCTCTTTATTAAAACCCAATAAAAGTTTAGGATTTGATGATATAAGTAGTAATGTCATTATCAAATCAATAAAACAAATTACAATTCCATTACTACATATTTTTAATTTATCTCTAAAACAAGGCGTTTTTCCAGATAACCTAAAAATTGCAAAAGTCATTCCAGTGTTAAAATCAGGTGATCCTTCCGATGTTACGAATTATAGACCAATCTCAATTCTTTCTTGTTTTTCTAAAATATTAGAGCGGGTTATGTATAATAGACTGTATTCCTTTTTAAATGTTAATAATATTCTTTTTCATAAACAGTTTGGATTTAAATCTGGTCATTCAACTGATCATGCAATCACTCACCTTGTTCATGATATATTTAAAGGGTTTGATGAAGACAAGTATACCCTAGGTGTATTTATCGATTTAAGTAAAGCTTTTGACACTGTCAATTATCAAATCCTTCTATCCAAACTGAAAAGTTATGGTATAATAAATACTAATTTGTCCTGGTTTGATAGTTACTTGTCTAATAGAAAGCAGTTTATTTCATATGATAGCGGAAAAACGGAATTTAAGTCAATCACCTGTGGTGTTCCTCAAGGATCAATTTTAGGACCACTTTTATTTCTCGTTTATATTAACGACTTATATAAATTTTCTAACATTTTAAACTTAATTTTGTTTGCAGATGATACAAACTTGTTTTATTCTAGTAAAGATATCAGTAAATTATTTCAAACAGTAAACAAAGAACTTGAAAAATTAACCCAATGGTTCAAATCAAACAAACTATCTTTGAACATCAATAAATCCAAATACACTTTGTTCCATCGTCTTCATAAAAAACAAGATATTCCATTAAAACTTCCTGATCTTTTTATTGATAACGCATTATTAAAAAGAAAGCAATCAATAAAATTTTTAGGTGTGGTTCTGGATGAAAATTTAACCTGGAGGGACCACATAGGTCTAATTGAAAATAAAATATCAAAAAATATAGGTGTTTTGTATAAAGCCAAGCAGTTTTTAAATCTATCTTGTTTAAAAAACTTATATTTTTCTTTAATTCATTGCTACTTAAATTATGCAAACGTTGCTTGGTGCAGCACAAACGCAACAAAAGTAAAAAAACTGTTTAGTAAACAAAAACAGGCTATAAGGATAATTACAAACGTAGACCGTTTCTCTCACACTCAAACATTATTTAATAAACTAACTTAATATTCTAAATGTATATAAGCTAAACCTTTACCATATTCTTATCTTCATGTTTAAACTTGATAAAAAAATATCACCAATGTTATTTAATTCACTTTTTGAAAAAATAAACCACATATACCCTACCAGATTTTCAAAAAACAATTACATTCAATCCAAAACACATTATTCAGCAACCAAATTCTCAATTGCTAACCGAGGTCCTAAGCTGTGGAATACAATATTAAATAATGAGCTGAAATCTAATTATTCTTTAAACCAGTTTAAAACAAAACTTAAGCAATTACTGATGATACATGA
>NC_088922.1:6832500-6912500 GCF_038396675.1 Hydra vulgaris
CATACATATATACATATATATATATATATATATATATATATATATATATATATATATATATATATATATATATATATATATATATATAAATATATATATATATATATATATATATATATATATATATATATATATATATATATATATATATATATATATATAAACACATATCATTGACTTATCCAGAACAACAGTTTTATATATTTTAATTAAGTCACCTCTTAGACGTCAAAACTCCAACGCTGTTTGTAGCCATTTATTTGCTTTACGTTGAACGGATTCAAGTAGGGCTGTATAAGCTTTTAAATAGTGTCCAATCAGAGACAGCATATTTAAAGTGATATCTAGTAAAGACTTCAAATATTGCTTCATTTGTATTATTATAAGTGAATGGGTTTTTGAACATAACAAGAGTTTGAAGGGACTTAGACATATGATTAAATATCCATAGTCCATTTCAGATAAAATGTTAAATTGTATCAAAGTTCTTAACAAGTTTTTTTTTCAAGCATTGAGATAAACCATGGTTATCATTGGTTACCATGGTTATTTAGAGTTACTAGAATGAGGATTGCTACGGCTATAATGTATAGCGAAATATCTAGAAATGTTAAATTCTCAGAAACTCAGAATTTAGCCTAATATAGCTAACAACCTTATAACTATAAAAACAATAAAAACCTAGAAACTTTTTATCTAAGGAAATTGGAAAATGTAAAACTTTTAAAAAATTTCAGCACAGAAAATAAAGCAAACGAAAAAAAAAAAAAAACCGCAAACAAATAACTTACTTAAATAAGTTGACAGATTTACACCAAGCGTATAATGACGTATGCTATATAAGTAAAATAATGTATCTTTTAATCTTGCTAATTAATTCCTGTCGACTTTTGCCATCTGCAAACTATTGCAAAATTAAACCTTTTTCAGTATTTACAAATATACGTTTTCAAATAAAGCGTCTTGGTCAAGATTTTAAAATTGGAAAGACGCAGAGCATTACTGTACCGAGTTTAATAGACAGGAACAATAGAAAATTGAAAAATTTTATTTTTTAAAAAACTATCGCTGGGAATTATTAAATTTGCAAACCTTGACACTAGAGACATCTTTTATCTAATTTTGTTATTAAATAAAAGCATATTAAATAAAAGCATATAAAAGTTCAACTTAAAGTGCTCTAGAAAAACGTTAAGCGACATTGTTTAAAATATTATAGAAGCAATAATAGAAATCTGTCTATTGACAAAAAAGATAATAGAAACAATAATGCTAATATAAAATTGTACAAAAAATTCTTTTAAAAAGAAAACCTTACAATTCGTTTTTATTAAACTGCTAGGGAGGATTTAATATTTTTTTGTTTGTTCAAAACCAAATCCTCCCTATAATCAATAACCTTTCTCCTCCTCCTAATTTAGTAGATCGATAAAAATAACAACTGTAAAAAATTCGAGTCAAGTCATTAAGTTGAATTGTCCAAGAATAATATACATTTTTCATATATAAATTATAACAAATGTAAAAAAAAAAAAAAGAGCAAACAAAAAAATAAAATTAAAACACGATAGCAAAATAAAAAAATCATACTCTTGTTCAAAGCTAAATCGATGAATAAAAGACATAATCAAAACAGTGAAAGTAAATAATTGTCATCGATCAAATGCACTCATAAAATTTGAATAAAAAAACAAACAAATTACAATAATAGTGTTAGATAAACTTTTTAGATTGTCTAACTTTTTATACTTTTGAAAATATAAACGTATAAACAAGTTAAATTATACTATACATGTGAATATAATTGAATACAATGAGTAAATGGTAAAAAGATATAAGTGTAGAATATACTTATATAAAAATACTTAAAAAAACAACAACAAATATTCAACAAGCTGGCGACGTTAACGACGTTGTATTATCAGTTTTTAAATTTGGATCATAAAACCGATTATAAAAAATTTCAATTTACATCAAAACCACAGTACAATGATGTTCTTACTGAGGAAAACATCTTAAAAGTTTGTGAACCTTTTTTTACTTAAACTTCTTTGGAAAACACACTTTTGTAGCGAGTGGGGAAAGGCAGGGTTAATGTCAGGGGGGGGGGGAGGGTGTTAAAACTTCTTTTTAATAGAGAGAAAGTAGATTTTATTCTGGTTTATGTATAAAGTTAATTTGTAACGTTCGAACCAAGCTCATCGTTAATAGTAAAAAAAAAGTTAGCTTATATCATTATATAGAAATAGATTTTTGAAATACAACACTGGAAAAAAATGGATTTAAATAGAAATCTTACAGATTAGAATAGGATGAAATTTGTTTTATTTTTATTAAGCTTTTGGTTCATACAATCCCGTTTCTCGACGTTTTTGAAACTGCCTGTGAATATCCATAAAAAATTAGTAAAAAACGCTTTAAACGCAATTGAAGTTTTAGGTATTTTGCACCTCTTTTTGAGTTCCACATAGGGATTTAAAAATTCCTTCCGCATAAAATGTTCTGCAAATAGATAACGCGTTTTCGGAAAAATAAATAATTAATTTGAAGATTGGAAATTGATCCTTTAAGGGGGCGTAAATTAACGGTTAATTAATCAATTAATTATTAAATTTTTTTAATAGAAAACAAATTCTTTTATCGATTAAAAGCTATATAAAGCATATATTTGTTTATTTTCAGCAATTTAAAATATCGTCATTTATATAGCGACATATTTGAATCTTACAAACGACATTAAATCTGGTAAATTGTTATATTGCTTATCGTATTGTTTTCTGAATGAACCAAGTGAGTTATTACATTTAAATTGACATTTGATTAGAGAGATTTTTTAAACAAAAATACGATCAAAAACATCTTTATTCGTAAAAATTTTTTGAATTATCCTTAGCTCATGAAAAGCCAATTTGCATTTTTACACATTTAAAAAACATTATAAAGCGGTGGTGCAGCGGTGACGCAGTGCTTAGAGTTCTAGCTCAGAACCAAAGGGTCCAAGGTTCGAGGCGTGAACTTCTTAGCTGAATGCTCTTCCTCGGTGCTCTGTGATAAGACCGTAAGGACCTCTTGGAGCACCTTAAATACCACACACACAAAAAACTGTATAATTGAAACTAACTGTGATTAATAAGACTGTATAATTGAAACTAAACGCTCTTTTTGTTTGTTTAGTTTCAATTATACAGCCTTATTAATCACAAGACCTTGACTCATCGAGTTTCACCGAGTCTCGCCGAGTTTTGGCGTCAAACTTAACCATCAATTTTTTATTTTCGTATTTGGAAACTTTTTATTAGAACAAAATGCAGTTATAAAAGGGTGACAATTTGAAAATTAGTTTGCGCAAACTATTCAATACAGACAAAATGTTTGTTAAAATGCTCTATTGGTGCTTTCAAACGCTGTTTTTTAGTGATATCATTAAAAATTTGTTGCAATATATTGCTTTATGATCATCATAATTTTCATTACAATCTGATTCTGAATCATTTTCTTCATAGAAAATGTTTTCAATTTTATCTTTTACTTACACTTTAAATACACAAAGAGGGTACTCATATTGCATTGCTTTGGTGAATAAAATGACATTTATCAAAAACCTAAACTTTTTATTTAATTTGCCAAAAATAATGTAACATTTTGGTGTTGTTTTTAAATAAATCTGTGAAATTCGCCGATTGCTGTTTTTATTAAGTTAAAGATATTAAAGTTTTAAATATTTTAGAAAATATATATAGGAGTATTGTTTACTGTTTTCTGTATTGTATTACACCACACACACCCTAAAATTGCCTCTGTACCAGTGACAGATTTAGGAAGGTGGGGGAAGGGATATGCATCCCCTCCACTAGAATCTGAAAGTCCTAAATACCTTAGAAATGAAGGATCGTTTTTCATCTTCTTAAATCACCTTCTTAATATATATATATATATATATATATATATTTTTTTTTTAATTTTTATATAAGTTTGCTTTTTTGGATACCCAACATGATATACTTTAAAAATTTTTATATAATAATAGGGACATGGTTAGTGTTCAAGGGTCTGGTGCTCCCCTAAATCCAATAAAATTTTGAAAAAATTTTATTGGATTTAGGGGAGCACCAGACCCTTGAACACTAACCATGGGGAAGGGATATGCATCCCCTCCACTAGAATCTGAAAGTCCTAAATACCTTAGAAATGAAGGATCGTTTTTCATCTTCTTAAATCACCTTCTTAATATATATATATATATATATATATATATATATATATATATATATATATATATATATATATATATATATATATATATATATATAAATATATATATATATATATATATAATTTTTTTTTTAATTTTTATATAAGTTTGCTTTTTTGGATACCCAACATAATATACTTTAAAAATTTTTATATAATAATAGGGACATGGTTAGTGTTCAAGGGTCTGGTGCTCCCCTAAATCCAATAAAATTTAAAAAAAATTTTATTGGATTTAGGGGAGCACCAGACCCTTGAACACTAACCATGGGGAAGGGATATGCATCCCCTCCACTAGAATCTGAAAGTCCTAAATACCTTAGAAATGAAGGATCGTTTTTCATCTTCTTAAATCACCTTCTTAATATATATATATATATATATATATATATATATATATATATATATATATATATATATATATATATATATATATATATATATATATATATATATAATTTTTTTTTTAATTTTTATATAAGTTTGCTTTTTTGGATACCCAACATAATATACTTTAAAAATTTTTATATAATAATAGGGACATGGTTAGTGTTCAAAGGTCTGGTGCTCCCCTAAATCCAATAAAATTTAAAAAAATTTTTATTGGATTTAGGGGAGCACCAGACCCTTGAACACTAACCATGGGGAAGGGATATGCATCCCCTCCACTAGAATCTGAAAGTCCTAAATACCTTAGAAATGAAGGATCGTTTTTCATCTTCTTAAATCACCTTCTTAATATATATATATATATATATATATATATATATATATATATATATATATATATATATATATATATATATATATATATATATATATATATAATTTTTTTTTTAATTTTTATATAAGTTTGCTTTTTTGGATACCCAACATAATATACTTTAAAAATTTTTATATAATAATAGGGACATGGTTAGTGTTCAAGGGTCTGGTGCTCCCCTAAATCCAATAAAATTTTGAAAAAATTTAACGAAATTTAAGAGAACCAATAAAAGTTTTATTATGAACAGATTATGAACATATTATAAACCGATCTTTTTTAGAATATAGGGGGCGGATATTACAACCTAATATATATATATATATATATATATATATATATATATATATATATATATATATATATATATATATATATATATATATATATATATATATATATATATGCATATATATATATATATGCATATATATATATATATATATATATATATATATATATATATATATATATATATATATATATATACAAATATATATACATGTACAGAGGCGATTCTCCGCATAAATGGAGGGGGGTGAATCTTTAAAAAGTACTGTCTGGTTCCTTAAAAAAATGGTTTTCAAAACTAAAATTTACCCGACTGAATTGTGTTAAATACCCGACTAGCCAATTAAACTCGTAAAAAAATTGACTATAACTTAAAAATCGCCTTCTTAAGGAGGTGGAACACCTCCACGCACCACACTCACCCTAAAATTGCCTCTGTACCAGTGACAGATTTAGGAAGGTGGGGGAAAGGATATGCATCCCCTCCACTAGAATCGGAAATTCCTAAATACCTTATGAAGGAAATGAAGGATCGTTTTTTTTTTTTTTCAAGAGACGCAAACGTGATACAACTACAAAAATATTTCAACATCGCCCTCCCCCACCAAAAATCTAAAAATTACTGGATCCGTCACTGCTTTGTACATATATATATATATATATATATATATATATATATATATATATATATATATATATATATATATATATATATATATATATATATATATATATATATATATACATATATATATATAATGTTTACATAATCCTCTTTATGCTCATTATATGTTTTTATTATTTGACTGCATTCGTCATTTTTATAAAAACTAATAATGAGCAAAATGCTTTTTATTAACTGCAAACAAAGACAACCAACTTAATTTGTTGAAGTGACAATTACTCCTAAATTTTAATTTAAAAAAATTTGTTTATGAGCTTGAGGGAATATTTTCAATTATGTACACATAAAAAATATTGCTACAAAACACAGCAGAAATAAAATCTATGATAAAATCAGAAATAAAATTAAAGCTAACGTTATCATTTGCACGTATTGAAGAGAAGTATGCTTTATTTGAAGAGCTCTTAGAATATACTAATGTTTGTAGAAATATGGTTCATTTTCAATTTATTCCTGTTTCTGTTTAATTTATATTGTATGCAATATGACACCTTCTTGCAATGAGATTCTGCACCCTGAGCGAAGGGATAGTTAAAAGATTTTTTTTTATTTTTTTTTATTTTGTCATTAAAAAAATGAATACAATGCCGTTTTATTTAAATAAAATTTACATGACCGGGGCTAAAAGAAGACAAAATTTGCCTTAACTACGCCCCGACGTGCTTTCATCAGCAAGCGTGTACAATCATTAAAATGTAAACATAAAATTACTTTGTATGATATAAAAAATAATAACAAATTTTACAAGTATGTTAAGATCAGTAACTAATCTATAACCAAAAAAAAAATCGTAAAAAAAATAAAAAATAAAATAATAATAATAATTACACCTAAAAATTAAAAGTAAGTTAATAGAAGAAATTAAGGAAAATTTAAATTAAAGGCCAGTTAATAAGAAAGGTGTTAAAATAAAATAAAATAAAAAAAAAGACGACGAAGTAAAGAATCTTAAAAAGAATTTAATTCATTAACATCGTTAAGAAGTTTTTGTTTTAGTTTTTGTTTGAAAAGAGAAAGCGAAGAACAATTTTTCAGCTGGTTATTTAACAAAGTGTTCCATAATTTAGGACCTCTGATGGCAGTAGAAAATATAGTAACCAATTAGTGCATTTTAGGTTGCTCATAATTGTAATTTGAAAACCTTGTAGAGTACTCGTGGATAATTTTATTGATAAGTGTATTAAATATTATAGGAGTTAATTTAGTATGAAATTTGTACATAAATATAAGAATTTGATAAAGGTTCAACTGAAAAAAATTAAGTATGTGATGATTTTTAAATAGTTCTTTAGAATGTGTAAAACGACCTGCACCTGAAATAATTCTGACAGCGTGTTTTTGTCTACTAAGCAATTTTTTAACTTTACTTACATTAGAGCTGCACCATGCAATATTTGCATAGTTTATATAACAATGAATGAGGGAGAAATATAAGATTTTTAAACAGTTTTGGCCTAATAATTGCTTAGCTTTGTATAGAATGTCAATATTTTTTGAAACTTTATCTTCTAACGTTCTTATGTGTTCTCTCCATGTCAAGTTTTCGTCAAGTATTACTCCTAAAAACTTTGATGATGACTCTCTAATTATTTTAGAGTTACCAATATTAGAATCAGGAAATTTTAATGGAATATTGTCTTTATCGTGAATTCTATGAAAAAAAGTATACTTAGTTTTATTTAAATTTAATGATAATTTGATGCCTTGAACCATTCCGCTAGGTTTAAGAGTTCCTTGTTTACTATTTTAAATAAAAGGTTGACATCTCCATTAGAATAAAATAAATTTGTGTCATCTGCAAATAAAACTGAATTTAAAATATTTGTAAACTTATGAAAGTTGTTTACATAAATAAGGAATAACAGTGAACCCAGAATTGAGCCTTGGGGAACACCGCAAGTTATAGTCAAGTAATCAGTTTGTCCTTCTTCGTGTGTTATGTATTGTTTTCTATTGCTTAGATAACTTTTGATTCATTCTAAATATGTGCTTTTAATTCCATAACTTTCAAGTTTTTTTATCAGAATGCTTTGGTCTACTGTATCAAAAGCTTTGCTAAGATCTATAAAAACTCCTAGGGTAAACTTACTTTCGTCAAATGCTTTAAATATATTGTGAACAATATTAATAATGGCATGGTCAGTTGAATACCCTGGCTGAAATCCAAATTGTTTATTATATAGAATATTATTTATATAAGAAAAGTTAAAACTCGATTATACATAATTCGCTCTAAGATTTTCGAGAAGCAAGGAAGAATTGAAATTGGTCTGTAATTTTCAGGATTTGAAATGTCTCCTGATTTGAAAATAGGTATGACCCTCGCAATTTTAAGTTTCTCCGGATAAATACCTATTTTTAAAGATAGATTAAAAATATGCAAAAGAGGGATTGTTAAGTATTTTATCGATTTTTTAATTACGTTACTACTAATATTATCATACCCTACACTTTAGTTTAGTTTTAAAAGATATACTGTATCTAAGAGTTCCTTTTCAGTAATTTCATAATTATCCATCTTAGAGGTCTTATTAGGAGTAAAATATGACTGAAAGTTTATTTCAGTAGTTTCTATTTACGACGCTAAAGTGGAACCTACACTGACAAAATATTGATTAAGTGATTCAGCAATTAAAGATTTATTTGTATTAGTTTTATTTGCAATGTTTAGATTTATAGGAAGGCTATTTCCGTCAGTTTGTTTCGTGCCAATTACTTTAAAAGATGAACTATTTCAAATGAATACATTTATGCTGATTATGATTCTACACAAACAACACTAACTACAGACAAGTTTAATGCATTTTTTTAAAAATTATGAAGCTAGTCAGAAGTATATTTATTTAACAAAGAAAGCCAAACGTGGCATATGTTTTAGAAAAAATTAAATGTTTTTCAGAAAAAAACCTCGTTTGCTAAAATCATACGATGTCAAAGTAATTGACATCGTATGGTTTTAGCAAACTCTTTTAAAGACTTTGAAAAAGTTAAAGTATTGTTTCTGCATGATGCTCATAATTTAAAATAGGACTTTATTAAACATCGATCATTTTATAATTGAATTTTAATAATTTATAAATATGTTACATTATTATTTTTATAGATGAGATAATATTTTAAAGATAAAAGACTTATTAAATTCATGTTTTTTTATTTGTTTGACCTAATAGTAGACTTATAACGCACCACGAGTTAGCATTTAATAAAGAACTTGATGAGCCATTGTCTACCTCGACACGCTTATGCAGAATTTGACCTTAAAAAAGTTGAACAAAAATAAAAAATGAAAACGTTGTTTTTAGATGATAAAGTGTTTTGAAAAAATAAAGTAAATTAAATTTTTTCTCTTTGAAAAATAATTATTAAGAGACATAAAACTATAATAGAGCATAAAAACTTTTTTTTTTTTAAAACAAAACAATAAACAGGGTTTATATTTTTTTTAATCAATTGTCTATTTAATTAATAAAAAAGTAAATATTTAATTTGTTTGTTAAAAAAAACATTTTATCTTTATGTTTATATATATATTTATATATATACTACAAATAAAGAATATTTTTACTGCAAATATTGACCAATTGATTTATAACTTACAACTTTACAATCCATTTTTAAGATATTTTTTAAAAAGAGAATTTTTAGGGTTACCTTAACGTTATCCAACCTTATTCTAAGAAACTGCAATTTACTGTTACTGTCAAACTAAAATCTTTAATTAAATTTATGTAATAAATTTTGAACATTTTTGAAATTCTCTATTGTTTAAATAATTAATTTTCCCTTACTCTACAACAACGTTCAAAAGTATCTTTTGCTATAATTTTTAAAGTACTTGGAAAGCATATTATAAACTCCAGTTACTAACAATCTTGTGGCATGTATTTTTGTTATAAGATTTGTTACTTTATATATTCCCATTCAGAGATTTTTTAAATATTTTTTAATTTTAATTATTTTTAATTATCTGTTTTATAAAGTTTTTGGTTTTTGAAACATTTGATGTAGTTAAAGTAGACTTTAAATCTGTTTTCATAATACGAAAATTCATTGAAACTTGTCCATATGAAAAAACACAAATTAAAATTAAAACACTTAAAAATCCTTGAATGTATAAAACACTCATAGAATGTTCCAAAAGCAAACATAAACCATGCAACAAATTCTTTATAAATAAAGATGAAAAGAATTTAAAAAACTTATAAAATTTGTATTGCAGTAAACAAAATAGCAGTTGTAAATTTGATATAAAAAAGAATTGTAAATAATTAATGACTTCATGGGCAGAAATAAAATAAAGTGTTACCTTAAAAAATTAATATCAGTGGTTAGAGTCCTGACTCAGAACCAAGAGATCTGAGGTTCAATGCCAGCTCTGGCTACATTTGCGATATTGGTCAGAAAGGAGACGTGAACATTCTAGTTAAAACCTCTTCCATGGTGCTCTGTGATAAGATGGCATGAACTTCTTGATAAATACTTCATTAATGTTGGGCTTACCTAATGGGCACCACAACGTTGGAACAGCGTTAAATAGCATTATTATTTAGGTTGAAAAAACGTTGGATTAAAGTTTCGATGTAAAAGCAACTTTTTTTAAGCACAAGTCAGCATTTATTGGAATCCTAACCTTGATCACACTCTGCACAGTACATCATGCTATCCACTTTGCTTCACAATATACTGATTATAGTAATATTTACTATTATATATTAACATTTAAAAAAAAAAAAATTTGAAACAAGGTTGATTTTGTATTGGTGGAAAGTTAAAACCATTGATTATAATTTAATATGTTTATCTTTTCAAAAATTGATTATTCAAAACATTTGTGATATATTCATTAAAGATAATGTATGTAAAGCTATTATAACGATCTTACTCCAATAAAAAATTACGTTAGTGTAACCAACGCTATTGCAACGCTGTAATTCTAATGAAAAAAATTGTTAGTGTAACTAAAGTTATTACAACGTTGCAATTCTAATAAAAAATAGCGTTAGTGTAATCAACGTTGTTGCTTAGTTAGGTTTAGTTGGCCGATGTCGATCAATACAAACCAACATAAATCAAACGTTGGATCGACGCCGTATGCCCACTGGATAGTCTTGCCAATAAAATTATAACAACATATAGTATATATTTAAAACCGTTAGTTGACGCAATAAAGTATGATAGTGACGCAACAATGTATGATAGTGATGCAATAACCTATAATAGTGTCTTGACTTCCTATAAATTTAACGCTTTAAAAAAAATCACTACGGTTAGATGAAATATCCATAAATTTTAACAAAAAATTTTTATTTTTAACAAAAATAAGAAAGCTTTTGCTCTGCGTATAACTACCAAAGAATACCTGAAATTGCAAGAAATAAGGATGTCGTGCAAAAAAAATGTGATGAATGGAGCTTGGGAACAAACGAGCCCTAAATTTTTCGTTACACCTTTCCCACACGTGAGAGAAACAAGTTGATAAAGCATTTTTTCTTAACTTTTCTCAGCTAAGCTAATCTTCATCGATGAATTTTATATAAATGCAGTTAAGAATAAAAAAAAATCATCAACTTGTTGCTCTCACGTTTGGGGCTGGTGTAACAAAATATTTAGGACTTTTCTGTTTCCAGGCTCCACTCATTGCATTTTTTGTAATGCCTTATTTGACATAAGTATTGAACATTTAAATGTTTGGAATTTGTTTCACATCTGGAAGTCATTCATCTCAAACTTCAAAAAATGCTGTATTTGAACCCGTTATGAGTGTATGAATATGTACATACATTCTAAGACTGTATGTATATGTATAAGACCCAATTTATAAAAATCGTAATCATTCCGAAATATCCAACTAAAGGTTCCGTTCTTTATGTATTCTCAAAAATCTTTGAGCGTGTAATATTTATTGGAATCTATTATTATCTTACAAAAAACGCTTATTTTCAATCCAAAGCAGTTTGGATTTTATTAGGAAATATTCAATTGAACATGCAGTTGTTGAACTAGTCGACAAAATAACTAATGATTTTGACAAATAACTCATAGAAAGTTGAAATGTTACGGGTAAGCGATAAATCTAACTAATAGAAAGCAATATATGGAAAATGAGAAATCCGGAATACTGAATATTATGTGTAGAATGTCTTAGAGATCGATTGAGGTCTGGTCTTATTTCTAGCTTATGTAAATAATTTTATGTAAAATAATTGTAAATAATGCATCAGTAAGATTAAATCCCATCATGTTTGCAGATAAAATAAATTTTTTTATTTACGATATACCAATATAAATCAACTCTAAACGGATATAAATATTGAGTTTAAACAAACTTTTTCTGAACACTGAAAAACTCAATTTAATCCGTTTTACAAAAAAACTCATAAAGAAATTCTTCCCCTTTTTTTAAATTTAAAACTCTAATCTCCAAGTCGAAACTTATTTACTTCCGCCTAATTTATTATTATATTACCTATGCATTTGTTTCTTGGGCAAGTTGTCAACCAACAAAACTTCTAAAAAGCCTTAGTTTACAAAAGCATGCTTGTTGAACCATATACAGAAAAAACCGAGCGACCACATTAAACCTTGAATGAAGGACATAAAAATGTATTAAATATTTGCCAATACTTAAATGTTATGTATAAGTATACTAACAGCTTTACTCTTGAAATTTTTATAAGTAAATATAATAAAAATCCAAATGAGAATTTTTTATAAGAGCAAATCAATGTAGCACATGTAAATTACCTAAAAAAGTAAATAAACATACAAAACATTGTATAACATATCAGGGACCCCTTAGCTATGGATAATAACATATCGAGGACCTAATGGAGCTCTCTACAGAAAGACAATTTGACAAAAATCATTTAAGTTATTTCAGCTTCAAACAAGAATCTATTTTAAATTTTGCGGAATAATTTTAACATTTTTTTGAAACTGAAATTGTTTAAATATTATATCTTCTTTATTTTGTTTCTTGATTTGTATTTATTTAAAAATTTCAGAGCTGAACTTTTTAATCCGACTAAAAAATTTCAGAGCCTAATTTTGTACATGACTAATTTACCAAGATTGTTATACTCGAATTTTGTCATGATCTGTATGGACTCTATGAAAAGATTAAGTTGGTATTTCGTTCATAACTTTTTTGAGCCTCTTTCTATTTATTACTAATATATTTGTAATCACATTTCATTTGATGTGTAATCATTACCATATAAAAAAAACAGCAAGATAAAATAAGAAGAAGAAAAAAGTTGGTCAATATTGCCATCATTATTAGAATGAACAGGAGAATTTGTCCATTAAACCTTTTCTTCTCTAATACTTGGTAATTACACATTTTCAAAAAGTTGAGATTTGTTAATTTAGTTGACGTTGTGATGAAATTCTTTGACATATGGAGTTAAATGAACGAGAAAAACGGTATTTTATTGAACCAACTTTAAACATTTTAAAATTGTAGACAAATTCATAAACAAACAAAAAATTTATTAAGTTGAATAAATTTATATTTTTTTATATAAATAACTGAAGGTTTTTTTTTTTTTTTTAAACATCGTCGCTTCTAACAAGGCTAATTAAAGTTGGAAGTTACTGAAAGAGAAAAGATGGAGATTGTAGAGCAAGATAACAATTGACGGAAGGATTGCAAATTATATGAATCAGGAAAGCAAGATGAAGGAAGCGAATTCCAAAGAGCTGATGTGCGAGGAAAAAAACTAGACAAATAAGCGTTTTTGGAGCACTTAGGAACAGTCACAGAAAAAGTATCACACTTAATTGAATGACGAGTAACACGAGAATAAATTTTAGTAGATGGCACAAGAGACGCTAGCTCTTCGGAGCAGTGCCCATTATATTATTTGTAGAAAAGAGAAAGAGAAGCAACATTACGACGATGTGATAATGGTTAGAGGTTGGCTGCAAGAGCAGGTCCAACTATGTTTACAATGCGTTTTTGAACCTTGTCTAAAGGAGAAAGGGCATCACTAGAAGAACCGCCCCAGATATGGCAACAGTATTCTATACAAGGCCGGATTTGAGATTTATAGATATAGAGAATAGAATCCGAAGTAAGATAGTGACGAGCTCGATAAAGAGATGCAACCTTAGCAGATGCTAATTTTGCAACTGATTTGATATATGGTTTCCAAGAAAGACTGGAAGTAAGAGTTAATTATAAAAGATGAAGAGTAGATGACTCATCGGTTTGATGAAGATCTAGTTTCACATAAACATAAATATACCCCAAAATTTTATAAATTTAAACATGCCTACATTTTATTGTATCCTTATTTTCTATTTTGTTTTTTAGTTTTACATTTGTTATCTCAAAGTGGCAAGATTATGTACATTATTGTTTATATCTAAGTTAAACCAGTTTTTTTTCTTTTTTTAATTTAAACGTCTAGGCATTAATATATATTTTATGCATTAATATTAGGACGCTATTTTCAAAATATGATTTTAATACATTATTTTTAAACTGCGAATTTGAGACATTTTTAAATTGCGAATTTGAGACATTATTTTCAAACTGTGAATTTGAGACATTATTTTCAAACAGTGAATTTGAGACATTATTTTTCAACTGCGAATTTGAGACATTTTTTTTAAACAAACTAGGTTAGAAATAGTTCTTTATATATATCTTTTACAGTTCTTTATATATATATCTTTATATATATCTTTATATTAGTTTTTTATTTATTTGGCTAAAACTGTATAACAATTTTATTTTAATCCAGTGAATTTATAAACTAAACGTTTTCTATATAATTGTTAGTTTATTAAATCTGCATTTTTAAATAGTCTTTTAATTATGCTTTTACATAGTGATAAATGAAATATAAAACAAATTTTAATAAAGTTTTGGTGAAGTTAAATTTGTGAAAGTATTGCAGCAGTTCTCAGAACTAAAAAAAAAGGAAATAAAAAAGGAATGAAAATTTATTCATATTTAAAAATTCAAGATTAAAAATAAATAATCATCATTTCTAACTTTTACAAATATACTATATCAAAATATATAAATAAATTGCTTATATTTATTAATTTTTTTTATTAATAATTGCACATCATTTCTAATTCTAGCTTATGAGGATTTTTCAACAATGTATAAAGTTCATCTTTTCAAACTTAAGCCATCAAATCAACAGCCCTGTGTATAAATGCAAGTAATAATTTGAATAAATTTAAAGTTTCCTGATGCAAGTGTGTATTTGGGCGAAAGGTTTATGCGGCGGCAATAGACGACGTAGATCCTGGTTCGATTCTCGGTGAAATCTAGGAAAACTTTTTTTGTTTTTTTAACGAATCAAATGTAAATAAACTATACTTAAGGTGGACGTTTTTTTCAGGCACCCCTCTTTAGTAAGTAAAAAACGAGTCTAAGGTGAGATCAGTAATATTGAAAACAAAGGGTAAAACCCAGTGGGAGGGAGCAACAGCAAATTTTGTGCCCTTTTGCTATTTTAAGAAACTTTTTATTTTAGCAAAACCTAGCGGTCTTTGAGACGCCATTGACACGTTTTTTTTGGGGTGACTCCGTCCCATAAACCACGGCCCTCAGGTCTTACTCAGGGCCAGTATATAAGGGCGGGCATGTGTGCATGGGCCCCCTCAGGATTTTTTGATGTTTTGATTTTTGATGATAGAACACTTTCACACAACGTGCAAACTTAAGTTTGTTAATATGCCAAATGAGGAGGCCTTGCAAAAAATTTGGATGGCGGAGGCCATCCAAATTTTTTTCCAAATCTAAAAGTTATAACCATGCAAAATTTACACCCCTCTCATTTTGGGGGTCGGGAGGGTAAGCGTTTTAAGGCTTTTTGTTCACAGGCCTCCGCCATCCCGATATTTTGCAAGGCCTCCTCATTTGGCATAGGTATAAACAAACTTAAGTTATGAGTTTGCACGATGTGTGAAAGTGTCCTATCTGGAACATCAAAAAATTCTGAGGGCGCCCATACATGTGTGTGCATAGAGGAAAACTATACCCTCTACTTCATATACCATACATCTTTTTATGTTGGCAAACTAGAATCTTTAGTCAGAATGTAACTTTTCTATTGATTAGCTTGTTAATTGTGATAAATTAGAAAATCGAAGTACGTACTTTTAAATTGAACCCTCCCCCCCCCCCCCTCCCATACGCTTTCGTACGCTTTTTGAAGACCCCCCCCTCCCCCCTATGAGCGTACGTACTTTATGGACGACCCCTTAGTAATAGTTCTTTATTTTATAACTTTACGGAGAGGCAGTAATACTTTAGGTGAGACGTAATGTTTTTTTCACCTTATGTTTTTCTTAATTGTATTTTTATATGTAAACAATAAAGTTTTTAAAGTAGTCGGGAGCATCAAAAGTTTTTAAGGTTAAAAAAATATTAAAATTGAAGAATTTTACGAAAAGTTATGGCGTTTTAGTAACGATTTTTATAATATATAAGTTTGTTACGAAAACTTTGATTAAATACTGAGTTTTTTCTAACTTAAAACTCATAAATATGTCAATTCTTATCAAAATGCGAAAAGGACGATAAGAAAGGCAAATCAAGAGCGCTTGAAGGGAATCTACAACATTCTTTGTATTTTCATATCAAAATGCGCCCAAATAAGGATCAAAAGAGAGAAAAGTTTTAAGAGATAACAAATAATTGCTTAGAGCATAAAGAAGGCGCAAAAGGGATTTTTTACTATATCTCCCACCTCGCATAGGTAGAGGGAGTGAAAACTCAATTACTAACTTTTTCTCAATAAACATCTATTTAAAGCTTCATATGCAAAAATATATGCATATCTGTAAGCAAAAACATAACTATATACAAACTCTTACAAAAACTTAATATGCGGAAGACTATTTGAAGAGTTAATTTTCAAAACATATTTAAGAAATTTTTTGTTAATGTGCCGCTTTCGCAAAATATAATTTGCAAATAAAAGTTGCTGGTACTACAGCAGGTTGCGTTGCTAAAAAATTTAAGATTTAAATGTTAAACTTGTGATCAAAAAATGGTTTTTACTGAACAAGGTTAATAAACTTAAAAGTAATTACCTGAAAATATTATCCAAAGGATGACTTATATGTCTAAGTCAAACTCTGTCTATTTTCATTTGTCATTTCTTTAGTATTCTAGATTTTATTTCTCCTAGTCTAATCAAACATTGCAATGATCCTATTTCAAATAAAGGTTTTGTAGAACCAATTTTGAAGATTTATTATAGCAGTGTTGATTTTACAAGTGGCAATCGTTATAAATATTTTTTTTAAAAATTTTCAAAAAAAATGAAAGATTCAGTAAAGAAAGATCAAGTGAAAGAATTTAAAAAGAAAAAAAAAAAGAGACGTACAGTCGATAAATATTCCGGATAAAAGCTATTTCTTTATTCCTGTTAACATTAATTATAATACATACAAAGTTATAAACTTTTGATTTTATATTCACAGGAGAGTTGTAGGTAATCTTAGCGTTATGTAAATTTTTGTTTAGTAGCATGGTGATCTATCAGGAAGTCTATCACAGTATTGTGAGTCATTGAAATAAACTAAAGTTGTAAGCGTAAGGTTGGCGTTAGTTCTAGATTATTTATTTCTTTTTTAACATCTTAGAAAAGTTTTGCAATAAAATTAAATTAAACATTAACAGAAGTTTTTAATTTAACTTACTAATTTCGTATTCACAAAATTTGCGCTTTTGCTTAGTTCAAAACTTGCGATTTCTTTTTATATAATAAGTTCTATATAATAGTTAAGTATATATAAGTTCTATTCTCAAATTATTCACAAAACATCTTGAAATTTCAAGATGTTTTGTGAATACCATAATTTGAAAGTTGAACTTACGAAAAATAATTCGCAAGTTTTGTGAGCATTTTCGCTTTGTGAGCATGTTATGTGAGCAATTTTTGTGAGAATTGCTTAGCATTTATGAAAATGCTAAGCAAAAAAAGTTCCACTAGAAAAGTTACGGTAAACAACAAATCTCAGCTAGAAAAGTTACGTTAGGGATTGCCCATAAATTACGTAACGCAAACTTTCACAATAAAAAAAATAAAACAAAAAATAGAGTTTTCCCTTGCAGAGTCTTAAGTTAAATAAAAAATCAAAACACCCTATTAAGTTCAATGAAAATTGCCGCGTATAAGAGCTGAACATTTCCTGTTTTTCTGTTTTTAAATATACTTTGCGTTGCGTAATTTATGGACGATCCCTTAGGTAGGAGCTACTTTATCATTGTCGTAACTTTAAAATATTTGCACAGCTCACAAGTATTGATATTTTATAATAATATACATATTTGATATATATTTTATATTAATGTATAGGGGAAAGCGGGGCAAGGTGGCGAACGTTTTGAAAACCGTAAGTTATTGCAAAACAATCAGTCATGAAGCAGTTGTGCTTTGTCCGTATGTTCATTTTATCATAATGATTCATTGCCTGCATGAATTTATAGTTTAAAGTAGAAAAACTTAAAATAAAAATATAATATATTAATATATATATATATATATATATATATATATATATATATATATATATATATATATATATATATATATATATATATATATATATATAATATATATATATATATATTAGCCAATGAAAAAAATAGGTTTTATATTAATAGATTTTGTCAAAGATATCAATTTTTTTTTAAAAAAAGAAAGAAACGCTTTAAGAAAATCAAGTCTGACAGTGAAAATTCTTTTGACATATAAATGTAAATCACAGTAATAAGAAAGGTTTAAGTTTTTTGTTACTATTTGCACTGAGTGATTGTGGAATATAAAGCTCTATACCAGTAAAGAGGTTTCAAATAATTTTCTGAAGATTTTTTGATATAAATCTACATTAAGTAATTGTAATGCGTGAAATTGGTAAAGGAAATTGTGCATTAGAAAAATAAGTGCGATTTTCTAAATTTGAAGCATCATTTTCAGGATCAAGACATGCAAAGTGTTCTGAAGTAAAAACCAAGCAGACAAAATTATTGAAACAAATTTGCATAAATAAAAATCAGGAAGACCTGATGTAATTAGGAACATAATCAAGCCAATATTTATTGATTAATCTGATTAAAATTTGTTAGAAAGGTACTTTCACGAAAAAATATATACCAATGAAGTTTTTAATTAAATAATTTAGGAACGGTGTCTAAAAGACGTGTATGTGGGGCAAATTGCTCTAAAGATAATTGCAGCATTTTCTGTTTTAAATTTCAATAAAAAATTAGCTGGTACACTAAATGTTTATTTAGAATTTGGTAATACTCCTGGTAAAAATTGTATACCATTTTGCAATCAAAAGTTTAGTCAAAAAATTAAAAATGTAGCAAAAAACAACAACTGATAATTTAAGCAACATTGGAAAAAATTTTAGGGCAAGTAAAGGTTTAGATGATCTACATGAAGAAAGAGATAATAATTTATGATGTCATATTTTTATCGAAATTTGAAAAATATAAACTTGGTTGCCATAATTTTTGGATTTTATAGATTACTTATGATTTTAAAACTTTTAAGCAATTTTTTAATTGATGAAACAAAAAGAGATGGAGCAATTTCACAATTCCATTACAAACAAATGATTTTTCATTTGTTTTTAATTTAAATTTGTAGATCTTTAACATAAGTTTAGCATAACTTTAGCGCATCCTTAACATTTTGCAAACGCTGCGAAATGTTTGTGAATATCAAAAAGTTACAAAAAAGCAATGGGTTAGCTTACGGAAACACACGGTTTTCGTAAGCTACGCATGATTTATGTAGAGAAAAAAATGAAATTACGATGAAAAATAAGGAATATAATAAAGTTAATTAAAATTTCAAAAAAAAAAAAAAAAAAGTTCTCAAACAATACAGAAAATACAAATGAAAAATAGAATAAAAGGAACTTGAATTATTTTTTATTTGTTATTTTGCATTGTTTGTTATTTTGATTAGTTGCGTTTTCTGCTGTGTTCCGTTGCGTGATTCAGTAATTGAATTAATGTTTTCTGATCTAGTATCGAAAATTGGTATTTGGCGTCACTTTTTTATTTTATTTACTTTTGTTTTCGGTTATATGCCTTGTTATTTTTGATTCATTCTTATTTAAGTTTTTGGTTATTGTTATTGATTTAATACATTTTTTAATGATTCTTTATGTTTTTAGTTTCATTTAACATCTGTTAAGTGTAATTTTTTATTGATTTATTTGTATAATTTGGTTTAACTTCGGGGGCGGATTTTTTGATGTTTGAGATAGCTAACTTTTAAACATGGAGCAAAATCAAAAATTTTATAAATTTATATTTATGTCAAATAAGGATGCTTTGCAAAAAGTTGCAATGATTGGAGTTTGGGAACAACTAAGCCCTCATTTTTTTGCGACACCTACCCCAAAGGTAGGAGCAATATGTTGATAAAATATTTTTTTAATTATTCTTATTCAAATTTACATTCATGGATAATTTTAAATTCCATAAAATAATATCTTAGTGTTTAAAAATTAAAGTTTAAAAAAAAATTTGTAACCCCCTTAAATTGCTTTTACGTTTGGGGCAGAATTATTGCTTTTTTGTTTCCAGACTCCACTCCTCGCAAATATTTTGCAAAACATCCTTTTTTGACATAAGTATAAACATATAAATCTCTTTTTTTGCAGGTTTTAAAAGGTTGCAAAAGTACTCATAATACCCAGAACACTTGATAATGAGCACTTTAAACTAACTCAAATAAATTTTTTTATTTGAATAAAAGAAGTATCAACCTGACAATTAGAACTAATTTGTGGAGTATAACAATTCTTTATCAATCATTAGTATTATATATATATATATATATATATATATATATATATATATATATATATATATATATATATATATATATATATATATATATATATACATACATACATATAATCGCAGCCTCATGTTTAAAGATATTATTTAAATATTACTATATTTAATTGTCATTGAAACGCTAAATGTTTAATAAATATGCAATAAAAAAATCTGGCTTTCTAATTTCTTGCAGCTAAGCTAACAAACTCGGCCGTATTATAGGTCAAGGAAAAATACTTTCGGTTATAAAGGATTAATATAACATTTTCTTTGAAAAAAAATATATTTTAATCTAGTTTATCTATTTGTAATTGACGAGTATATTTTACGCAATTGTCATTCAACCTTTTGTTACAACGATTTGCGGTTTTTAACACGTTAATTACTTCATTTATATATTTTATATATTTAGAAGGCAAAAAGATTTTGAGCGTAACCTAAATAGCGTAAGCAAAATTACGAGTTTCATATATAAAATGCGTCACGCTTTAAAAATAGGCCTTACGGTTGTTTTTTTATTAAAAAGTCTTGTTTTGAAATTTATTTTAAGGGCTTTAATTTAAGGAAACAGCCGTTATTAGTTATTAAAAAACTGAGAAAAAGTAAATTTGAATGTTGTGTTACAAATATCGCTAATGCTAACATAAAGTTTCAAGCAGATGCTTAAAAAGAATTGATTGGTTTTTTAGGAAAATACTGAAACCGAATCAACAATGAGATTGAAAAACAATAAAATGAGTGCTGAAAATACAACCAAAGAAGCGACAGCTTTATTAGAATTTCCCTCTTATTCTCAAAGCGTAGAACGCCCTGTCAAAATGTTTAAAGAGACTATTTACAAAGTACATGACAGGAAATATCATGTTTGCCTTAATACGTTTTTACTAAACTAAAGTGTTGCGAAATTTGCTTTCGAAAATAAAAACTGCTTTGAGGTTTACGTTTTTAATTCGAAAATAAAAACAGCTTTGAGGTACTTTACGTAGAACAAAGCTACGTGATAACTAATTTTTAATTTATTTGCGAATAATTTAGCATTTAATTAATTCAGATCGTCGTTAGACGTAAAATAAAATATTAAAAAAATATCGCAAAATACTTTTATAAAAAAACCGTCAAGAAGACATAAGGTGAAACTATTTTTAACGTAAATTCTCCAGCTATTTGATGCAATTCTAACACCGCTGTCCCCGTTCAAAATTGGTAGAAAAAGAGTTTCACCTCATGGTTCGTTTGCACATAGTTGATCTCAAAGGATTCTCTTATTTTCTTTCATGGTAGTTAAAACTAATTGCAATTGCTTTGGTGTGCATCCAATTAAATATATCATGGCAATTCTTACAATAGTCTCGGATTGCTGTTTGTTTATAATACGGATTTATATATTATTTTTGCTGATGTTTATCTATGATGGAGATGATTATCATATATTTATATCTATGGTGATGGACTGTTTTTATTACTCTTGCTGAAGTTTTTTTTTTTTTTGTAAAGATATATTGCCGTTTAGTAAGTATTACAAACCATGTCTGGAGCAAAAGAAGACATTTTCTTTGCTTTATCGCAAAGCATTAATGTGATTTGTGATAATTAGATTTTTACCGTGTTAAATTCTTGTAAAATGTCTGTGATTTTACAAGAATTTAAAGTATATAATTGAAAATCAGATAATCAATAGTTATTATCATTAATAAATTTAAGAAAATGTGATTTGTGATAATTAGACTGTGTCTGAAGCTTTGGTTCAGTTTTAAACTAAGTGAAAAATTCTTTGAGGAACCAAATTTTTCCCACAAAAATAGACTCTGATTCTGAAATGAATAAGAGTTCGGTTTTCAATAAGATTTTGGTGCAACAAAGTGATTTATTGGAAACCTTGTAGCGTATTTATGATTGCCAATATTTTTATGAGTTTTTTTATTTTGAAAAGTTTTCTTAAATTTTCATCAAAGTTCACTCCTAAAAAATTAACGGGTGTTTTGATGTTAGCATTACTAAATAAGATATTGGTATGGTATCGTTTAAGATATTGGTATGATACAGTTTATAAACTGTATCATACCAATATCTTAAACGGTACCATAAACTCAATGTTGCTTAAGCTTTACTTACTACATATACACAATGTTGCTTAAGGTTTGGTACACAAACTTAATGTTGTTTAAGTTTTACTCCATAACAAGTTTCACTTACTAGAAGAACCACATTTTTAAGTTTGCTTACTACATAATAATTTTTACTTACTAGAAGTGCTAAATTTTTGTTCTAAAATCAGTAGTTTAATACTAAAATAGTAAAATAGTTTCATGCAATTACAATTTTTGATAAAGTGATATTTACTATTTTAATATTAAACTACTGATTTTAGAACAAAAATTTAGCACTTCTGGTAAGTAAAAATTATTATGTAGTAAGCAAACTTAAAAATGTGGTTCTTCTAGTAAGTGAAACTTGTTATGGAGTAAAACTTAAACAACATTAAGTATTTGTACCAAACCTTAAGCAACATTGTGTATATGTATTAAGTAAAGCTTAAACAACATTGAGTTTATGTAGCAAGTAAAACTTTAACCACATTGAGTTTATGTCGTCAATTAAACTCAATATTGATTAGCAGTTCAAAGTAGTTCAAGGTAATATAAACAAGCTTCGTAAGATGTTATCATCTATGGCATCGTTAATTTAGGATTTTTGTAAATGAGTTAAAATCTTGGATCGAGTTATACTGTTTTTACAATTCGAGTTATTTTTGCAATTATTTCTACTATTACAAATTTCGCTAGTCGATTTTCTATTGTGTTGAAGAAGTTTATAACAGGTATAAATAAATTAAGAACGAAAAGTATACAGAAAAGCACAAATAATGATTACTTACTTAAAGCAGTTTTTGAATGGAGCTAAAACTGGATTTCATAAAATGCATCAGGGAGTTTACGATACAAGTGTAACACTAAAAAGTGTATCTTACAATAAGTGTTGACTTATTCATTTACCAGATATATCTCATATAGACTCTATATGCATCATGTAAGACCCTTTAACAGGGTCTTTCATTAAAATTTCTGCAAAATCTCTTAAAAAAATTTTTTAGCCTTTATTTTTCACTGTTTTTTAATCTGGTTGACAGGCACAAAAAAAGAGACGCATAAATAAAAGAGTATATATCTATTAGTTATTATAAAGATCCAAAGTTCCCAAAGTTTCTATATTAAAGACTTTAAACTATTTTGTAAAGAATATTATATAAGTTACTTACCAGCCATTAAATTTCAATCTAATTACAACTATGTACGCGTACCAAGTTTTTATGTTTTAATAATCATTAGTTAATTTTTTCAAGCAGTATTAGCTTGTAACTAACATTATTTTTATTAGCTTGTAACTAGCATTACTCTAGATTGTTTTTTTCCCTCATGTAAAGAGTCATATAAAGTTGTTTTTAATTGCTTTACAAAGCTGGCGCCGCCTTGCAATTATAATTTTATTTAGCGCTTGCTTAATTAATTGTTACTCAAAGTTGTAGAAAGAGTATAATCAGAACGTAAAAACATTTTTTTTGAACCAATTTTTTGTTTCAAATTAAAAAATTGTTTTGATTTCTTTCCATGCTGCCATAACTGATAAGTAATTTTTAATTATCAGTTTTTGTATATATTTTTGAATTACGCTCATGATTCCCTATAGCGTTTTAAGCGAGACAAAGATAAAAGTGTAAATAACACAGACATTCTCACTAAACAAGTTGAAAGATCGCAGAAAGTAAAAAATAGTGACTCGTTTAAAAAATTTACAATGAGCTACTATTTTGACCAGATTAATTAAGTTTTTTTGTCAAGAAAAATATTTAGCACTAGCACTACTTTGATCAAAACTTGTGACTTGAAGTTGGACAACATTCTCTTTGGACTCCAATTTCACTGATTATCACATCCATGCACTTGGTATGATGTGCAATCAAATAATTCGTCTAAATCAGGAAGACTATGTTTGTTTGGGTTTCTGAAAGCAGCTTATAAAGCTTTTAAAGCTGTTGGCAGTTTTTAGGCTGAAGCGTCTTAAAGACAGCAAAAGAATTTAAAAATGTTGTTCATCCCCATATACTTTCTCTAAGTGATGAGCACCTGGTTTTAGATCTTATTCCACCCATAGAATTGCAATTATTGCTAGGAGTTGTCAAATATCTTTTCAAGATTTTAAATGCAATTTAGTCGCACACAGATGAGTAGCTTCAGGCTTAACATATAAAAACCGCAACCTTACAATAAAGGTAAGGTTGGGGATAGACATAGACAGGTTTTCTAGAAAGGATTGCCACAAACTTCTAAAGAACATTAATGGTTTGCAAAATCTTGCAATGAAAAAATCAACAGTTTACATTTGTCCCGAAATCAACATTTCAGAAATTTGATGCTGCTGTCATAGCTTGCTTTGGATTTTTGCTGACATTTTTTTAAGGAAAACTAACATGTTCAAAGATTCTGAGGTGATGTCATTTGGAAGTGTCACACCAAAAGTGAAGCTGAATTTTTAATGTCTGAGACTTCATTCAAAGGAAAAATGTATCTAAGGGAACCTATAGTGAGCAAACAACAGAGGTTATGGACAATCACTTCCACTAACTCAGGCAAAGATACAAGCAACCCACAACGCATCCAGAGTATATGAAAAAACTGCAAAGGTGCGTGTTTGACTTCAATAGGAAGCACAAGTAATATCAGTAATAATAATTTTTATATAATGTTTCATTTTTTAAATGCTGTAAAAATGCATAAAAAAGAAAATTCTTTTACTTTGTTGCTGTTATAGAATAAAAGATTAAAGTGATTTATTTTTTGAGAAAAAATAGTTAGATTTTAAATTTTTATTTTTGTAATCCTGACATTATGGGCTTTCATGCTCTGAGTTTGTAACATAAGGTTATCATGATTTTTTGGCAACGGTGCGTTTCAGCCGATTTCCTCTAACAACAGTATTCAGATGGTTTAGCAAGTTCATTCTCAGAAGATTTCATATTTTCAGAAGATTTCACATTATCCGAACAGTTGCAAATTTTTTTTGATGTATGGAATCTTGAAGATAATCAACCTAGGGAGTTTAGGCAACTTTTATAACGAATGTTAATATTTTTATATTAAATGCATTGGATTCCTTAATATATTTCATTTCCAAAAAGGTTTCAACCTTTTCTGTAGCTTATTTAGTTCAAAAGATATACGTGTTTTAATATTTTCAATTCATAGACTTTTTATGAAATATTTTCTTAAAGTATCTCGTTAAATTTTTGGCACCGAAAAAAAAAACCTTTTTCTAAATTTTTTTCTTGCGTTTTGCGAAAAACTTTTCGTTTGCGTTTTGCGAAAAACTTTTCGTTTGCGTTTTGCGAAAAACTTTGTTTTGCGAAAAACTTAAATTTTTATATGGTTTGATTCATAATACGTTAAGCGTAACAAAACTTTGAGGAGAAATTTTAATTTAAATTAACTTTTACTTGAACTTTTCCTTTAATAAATTATCAAAAGAAAAACGTGGACCTAAATAAAACGGACCGAAAATGTCGAAATGCGTACAAAAAACGAATAAATCTAAAATTTATCTTTACACACAAAAAAAAAAGTTAGTCCGCGATTTGTTAATAATTTCAGTATTATCATAGATTCAAAATGAAATTTAACCGCTTAGAGTCTGTTGCTTAGACTCATTTATTATTTTCCCCGCCTATGATAATATAAGAGTTTTTCTTTCTTTTTTAATAGTGTTTGGTTTTTATTTTATAATTTCAGTTTATAGGGGTTATAGGGGTTTATCTTAGAGTTTTGAATGTTTTCAAAAATAATGAATGAAAAACTCGTTAAATTATTTTATTTAATTGTGTAACCAATTTAACAGATTTAGTCAACAGAAAACTTATATGGGTTATGTTCTTATTCAAGTTGCAAAAGATGTCTTAAATGTTTTAAAAGATGTCTTAAATATTTTAAATGTCTCAAATCGTTTTGTCTTTGAAAAAAACTATCTTTCTTTAAACGTACTTAAATTTGTCTATATGATGCAAATTATTTGAAATTTAAATTTTCAAAATTCATTCAAAACTTCGCGGTCATCTCATCGGTAAATTTACTAAAAAAAGTTTTTTATTATCGAACTGCAATTCAAACTTCAGAGTAAGCTACCCTAAAATAAGATTTATTTAAAATAAGATAAGAGTAAGCTATCTAAAATAAGATAAATTGTACTCCATCAGTGAGCTGTCATGTTGCCTAAGGTTAGCCCTACATTTCTGGGTTCTTTCCTTTACTTGATAGGCAGTTCATGTAAAGGTAATAGTAACTTAGCCTAAGATTAACCCTCCCTTTCTGGAATCTTTACTTTATTTGATAGGCAATTCATGTAAAAGTAATAATTTTGCATAAAGCCTTTTTTTTTTGTTATTTTAATCTTAATATTTATAATAACGTACAATTAAGCATAGAGATAAAAATATTGATACATAATATAAAAATATCTTTAAATTAAACAAAATTGGTACATATAAACATTTCAGATATGAAATGTTCTTATGTACCAATTTTGTTTAATTTAAAGATGTTTTTACATGTAATTATAATTGTATATGTAATTTTATATGTAATTCATATTACTTTAAACTAAACAAAGTAATTATAAAATTATTTTGTTTAATTTAAAGAAATATTTATATGTATGTTTATATGTTCAGCGTTTAATTGATCAAATTGTACTACTTGCCCATGTTGCCAAGATACTTCAAGAGAATCTACTTCTCTAAGACGATGTTGTATAGAAAAACCTACAAAATGGATTGTTGGTAAATTTTGATAAGTAATATTTTTTATTGCTCTATTAATTTCTTTAGTCTTGCATACTGAATTTTTTCCATTAATTCTTTCTTTTATGCTTATAACAGCTACATCACGTAATATACGAGGCTTTATATTATTACTTATATTAATTAATTAATAATAATAATTCAAATGCTGTTGAGATAGAGCGCCAGGCAATATCTATAATAGCCAACACAATAGTTGTCTAAAAATTTAGCTGCAACCTGTTTTTCTTTTTCAATATTATCTGCAAGACAATCAGCTTAAGTCTGGATTTAAACTCTTTGACTGATGTCGACACGACTACCGATTCCGGTAAATTATTCCATCCGAAGACAACCTTGTTTGTAAAGAAGTGTTTTCTACTTAAACAATTTTTAACAAACTCTGATTTAACACGATGTTTATAACCTCTAATATTGGATGCTGGACCTGGAGTATTGATTGAATGCATTTGTATCTGGACTTTCTTTATATCAATAAGTTCAAAACCTTTATATAATTTATATTGTACAAGGTCACCTCTTAGTCTTCAAACTTCTAAAGTTGTTAAATCTAATATTTTTAGTCATTAATTATATCCCAGATGTCTTAATTCTGGTATCAATTTAGTTGCTTTTCTTTGAATTTTTTCAAGTTCTTTGATATCTTTTTTAAACTCCAAATAAGGTCTAACGTATGTGCATTAAAGCATTTTCATGAGGTACTTATCTTTATACCTAAAAGTATTATTTAGTAATAGTGCAAGCATATTGTTTGCTTTACTGGCAGCATTCATTACTTGTCTTTCCCATTTGAAATCCTTGGATATACAAATAGCTAAATCTTTTTCGAGAGTTGACTTTTCAATTTTTTTAAGTTCACCATCATTTTTCATAAAATATGAATATCTTTTAATGCTCGCACCAAAATGCATTATTTTACATTCCTCAAAATTCAACCCCAATTTTCATTCAACAGACCATTCATCAAGTTTTTTTATGTCATTTTGAAATGATTTTGAATTAACCTCGGTATAAATAGGAGCAATTATTATATTGTCATCGGCATTCAAACAACATTTATTAAGAAGTCTGCTTGGTAAATCGTTTATGAATATCAAAAAAAGGAGTGGGCCAAGTACAGAACCCTGTGGTACTCCACTTAACTTATCAACCCAATTTGCCTTGCATTTTCCCATCACTACTCGTTGTTTTCTATTCAATAAGAATGATTTAATCCATTTAAGAGGCATACCAACAATACCGGAAGCATAAACCTTAGCAATTTTATGTGTGATACTCTGTCAAATTAAAGATTGTTTGTTTGGTGCTAAATTTGCTTGAATGAAAATAAGGAGATTTTGATATAATTCCTCCGAAGACAAGTTTATTCTTTTCCTTCCTTCTACCTTTGTTTTACAAAAAAAGTTTTTTGTCACATTCGAAACCATTCGAAACATTTTTTGATAAACAACTTCCACTCATTGGACAACTTTTTTTTTGTTTACAATTACAATTTTCTGTAGTTTTTTTATTTAGGATTTCTTTTTTGTTGAACAAAGCATTATTGTTACCTTTTATAATTCTTTTCATATTTTTTGTTTTGCAACTGTAGCTAACTTTAATTGTATTTCGATTATAAATTTTACGTAATTTATTAGAGGGTTGGAAATGCCTATCGACCAATTAAAAACACTTTTCCAATGTTAGTGAAAACATTTTTGTTCTGGGGGGGGGGGGGGTTGAACCAAATTACATTTATTGCTCTATTTTGCTTTTTTGGATTCTCTTTTTCAGGGTCAAATTTTAGTTCAAAATTTTCAAAAACACTTTATTTAAGGGCATCTTCAAATATTCGTTTAGAGGAACCGAATACATTTTCATATGAGGAGTTTTGGTTTAGCCTGTTATTAATTGAAATTGGGATTTGTTTTAGATTTGGGGTGGATGATTTAAGTTAATATTAATATACAATAATTCATCGTTTAAATTAATAGTGTAAATCATCGTTTAAATTAATAGTGTAAAGTGCGATCAAAAATTAATAGTATAAATTTGCCGTAAAAACGGCAAATTTACACTATTAAGTTTTGATCGCACTCAAAAATATCTAAAGACGGGAAATTAAAAGAATCTCCACTTAGAAAACAAAAAACCCACCCTATTAAACTGCAAAAAAAAATACTAAAACTTATTCACATAATAAATAAATAGTTGCAGAATCTATTTTTATATGGGGACCTAAGAATTATCTTAATTTACTTTTATTTAAACAAAACCGAAACATTTAAAATTAAATTACTTTATCAATTCTAAAGCAAAACGTCGTCCCCAAACAAATTATTGTAGTACATCCTTTTCCAAAAAAAAAATAACATCTATATATACGTATATACAATTAATTTTTATAGATGGGTTTTTATTCTTCAACACCTACATAAAATCATTTCTGGCGTTTTTTGAATTTTTTTTCAAAAACAAACCAAGTATTTTATTCTGCGATAAAATGTTACGCTACAAAACTTCCTAATTAACCAGTTTACAGTTTGTGAAAAACTCTTTATTTGTCTTATCATTTATTTTGCCATTTATATTCTTTTTTTGCCGTATACAAATATACATTAAGATAAATTGTAAAAAAAAGGTGGAACAAAAATAAGACATATACTGTCGTATCACTATCCCCAATTCACATTGCTTTTCTCTAATTTATAGTACATTCAAGTTGATAAAACAAATAAATTTATTAAAATAAATTGCTTATTAAGTTGATAAAATAAATACATAAAATTTTATAAAAATACGATGAGAATTAAAAATTTTAATATCATAAAATATTATAAATTGACAATAGCATATAAACTTTATACTTTCAACAAATAAATAAATTGAAGGCAACTTTATCTAAAATTTATTTATTTGTTAAAGTTATAAACGTTTAACAATAAATAAATATGTTGTTGTGAAGTTACGAAATGACTTCAGTTTTAAATATTTATTTGAAAATGTATTTAGACAAATTAACTCATATGAATGTAACTTAAAAAAAAATATTTTAGTGTAAAAACTATTTACAAAAATAAACTTCTCATTTATTTTAAAATAAATTTCTTGCTTATTATAAAATAAATTTCTCGCTTATTTTAAAACAAATTTCTCTTTCATTATAAAATAAATTTCTCGTTTATCTTGAAATAGATTTCTCGTTTATTTTAAAATAAATTTCTCGTTTATATTAAAATAAATTTCTCGTTCATTTGAAAATAAATTTCTCGTTTATTTTAAAATAAATTTCTCGTTTATATTAAAATAAATTTCTCGTTCATTTGAAAATATATTTCTCGTTTATTTAAAAATAAATTTCTCTTTAATTTAAAGATAAATTTCTCGTTTATTTAAAAATAAATTTCACGTTTATTTTAAAATAAATTTCTCGTGTATTTTAAAATAAATTTCTCGTTCGTTTGAAAAATAAATTTCTCGTTCATTTGAAAAATAAATTTCTCGTTCATTTTAAAATAAATTTCTCGTTTATTTTAAAATAAATTACTTTTGTATTTGGTTTTGCTTGACTCATCAGAGTCTTAATTTAAATGCCATCTTAATATAATTGCAAGAGTCAACGTTTGACGTTTAACGTTCAACGTCGTTTTGCTTTCGTTTTGCTTTCGTTTTTAAAGTAGTTTTAATTAGTTACTAGGCTTTTCTGAACTTGAAAGAGCGCGTTTTCAAAATGCACGCGGTCATTGGAGAAAGATCTACCAAGCAAGTTGAAATTTTTTACCTTTTCGAATTTAATTATTATTCATTAGTTTAAAAATATTACATAAAGAATCATATACACGGTAGTGGTGTAGTGGTAGAGCGCTCGCTTCATAAGCGAGATGATCCGAGTTCGATCCCCACCACGTCCCTGGTAGTACCGCGCTCACCTTGTTTCTCCGCGCAGCGGCCTTGTTCGTAAAGTTTCGTGTTTCGGAGTTATAGAGTTTAGAGAGGGTTATAACCACAATTAAGTAGCATCTTTGTCTGTAGTGGCCTTCTGGGCCTAGCAGAGATCAATTTAAAAAAAAAACAAAAAAAAAAATTGTTTAGATTAATAATCATCGTTAAGATCATTATAAATTAAAAAAGTACAGATAAAAAATCTCTAGGTAAAGAATATTGTTTGCATATACATATTTATACTTTGTTCACTTTGAATCTTTTCAAATTTTCTCATGTCCTTTTTAAAATTTTTGTTTGCACAATTCAAGTTATATATGTTTATTGTTTGCATATATGCTTTTTTGATAAGTATGTGTATGTGGTAATATGTGCTTTATAGCTGTTTTATATAATAATTTTTTTATAATAATGTATAGTGATGTACTTATAGCAGAGGGTTACACGCCAGTGTTTAGTGTCAAACTGTTACTGCTTTAGGTCTAGGTGTTTTCAAGCCTTTATTATTAATTATTCTAAAAATAGAAATAATGTATTTTAATAACATTTTGCGTAATGTTGTTACTTGCGTTCTATTATACATGAATGTTATGTTACTTAAGTTATGTTATATGCATATTATATTAACTTATAGTGTGTGCTATTGTTGTGTGTTGTTGTTGTGATGTTGTTTTTTTGTAATCTTTTGAGTTGATAGACATTTGGCTTACCTTCACGCTGGTGTCTATTGTTAAAAATGATAAATAGGTAATTTCATTATTAGATCTCACTGCTTTTAATTATTCACTAAAAGCCAAGACAATTTTTTTTGCCATATATACAATTTGTTTTATAAAACTAAAAACTTAAAGCCAATACAAATTATTTTATAAACTAAAAGCCTAGACAAATTGTTTTGTCATATATACAATTTGTTTTATCTCAATTTAATTTTTTGTCTTTTGCGCTGTTCATTACATGATTTTGCTATAAATATTTTGGAATCATGATGTACCAGCATAAATTATTTTCTAAAAGCTAACATGAAATAATAATACTTAGCAACTACTACTCTGGTAAATCACAATAGCTTTTCTCTATAAGGTGCTTTGATTTTCATTTTTTGTATGTAATGTTTTTCTTATTTATTTACTTATTCGTTACATTTTTTATTTTAGATTTATCAGATAATGTATTTATGTGGTATAGAAGAACAAAATATTGATAAGTTTTGTGAATTTTTTAAAAACTTTGGAAAAGTTGTAAGGAATAAAATCTTGAAGCACATCAACGATAACAATTTACTCTTTACAAATCAACATGGCTTTCTTTATCATAAACCTTTCGTAATCAATCTAATAGAGACTTTTGATATTATTTCGTCCTCCCTAGCATCACACCAGTTTTTAGATGTAATCTACCTCGACTTTGCTAAAGCTTTTGATTCCGTACCTCATAACAAACTTATGCTAAAATTAAAATCATTTGGAGTAAACGGCAAACTACTACAATGGATTAATACCTTTTTAGTAGGTAGTAAGCAACACGTTACAATTAATAATACTAGCTCTGTCTGGGTTGACGTTCTTAGTGGTGTTACTCAAGGTTCTGTTTTCGGCCCGCTCCTCTTATTCTTTTTACAAACAATCTTGCTCAATTTACTGAAACTTCTGAAATATTTACCAATGGTACTAAACTTTTTACTAAAACTCTGTCGCAGACTAATTTTGTTGATCTGCAAGATCATCTACGCTTAATATACGAATCGTCAAACACCTAGTTACTTAAATTAAACATTTCAAAATGCTGTGTTATCCATTATGGTAAAACCAATCCTATGTATGGTTACTTTTTGAAAAATAACCAATGTATAAATGAAAGCCTGAGAAGTTCTACTAAAGATCGTGATTTAGGAGTCATTTTTACATCTAACCTCAAGCGGAGCACTCATATTCAATCAATTGTCTTTAAATCTCTACGAGTTCTTTGTATCCCTAAAAAGACATTCACCATCATCATAAATAATTTGTCTCTATTTTTATTTGACGAGTAATTGTAGTGTCTATTCGGCCTAAATCAGTTGCCCGTTGTTTCATTTTGTATACACAAATTTTATGTCCTTCTGAGTTTTCATGTTTTATCAATTTTCTGGATATTTCCAATTTGAGAATCCTTTTTTAGAAAAAGCTGGTTTTCAAACAAATAACAAGGGATCAATACACTGATCCATTTGTTTCTGAGTAGGATAAATAATCTCGTTGGCATGTCTCTCCATTGACTAATACAGTTTTAAACCAATCTTTATTTAAGTACCTATTAAAAGTTCGATGACCTCCAGATTTATGTACAATGAGATACTCTTTTTTGAAATGTGTAAAATCTGCATTTATATTTTGGCTGAATCCATTTCTACAAATATAATCTCTTGTTTTCTCGTCTAAATTCCACAATCCTGGATCAGAACTAAAATTACTACAAATAAAAAAAAACAATAATTAATAATAATCCCTATTATTATTAACCTATGTGGCTATATGTTACAAATTTAAGTAATTTATTCTCTAATAATATATTTAATTGAAATTTATTTTTTTTAAACAACATTTATTGGTTAGGTTTAATTTTAAGTTTTACTAATTTTACAAAGGAGATTTACACAAGTCAACAAAGATAAATAACTAAAATTTTTATACAAATTGTATATATTATACAGAATTATTTTAAAATATTGTGAAATTACTCACCCTGGAATATCACTGGAATCTGGTTTATGTAAAGCATCGATATCCAGATTAATATTTCCAGTCTTATTGAGTGATACTTGACTACTTGTTTTCTTGGACAATATAACAGACTCAATTTCACTAAGTGCCTCTTCATTTTCTTCATTGTTACTTCTAAAACGACAATAAAAATTTAAATTAATAAAATACTAAAACATATTCTTTTAATAGATTTAATAGATTTAAAACAATTAGGCACAATTGAAAATACTGGAATTTTAATTTATTTTTCATACAAGGTTGGTTCCAGTCAGCAATTATAAAATGCCAACTTATTATTATAAAGGAATATTTTGAAACATATGAAATTACTTACAATAGAACATCACTGGAGCCTGCTTTATTTAAACCATTAATATTTCTAGTGTTGTTGTGTGATACTTGACTACTTGTTTTCTTAGACAATACAACAGACTCAATTTCACTTGGTGATCCTTCATTTTCTTAATTTTTTTTTAAACCAACAAAGTGTATAATGAAGTTATTGTATTAATGTAATTTTAACTAAATTAATATTAATTATTTTTAAAATGTATTAAATGTAACTATAGAGCTAGATTATAAAACATAAAACTAATAACCGACAGTTGCTAAAAACACTTACCTTTTATTTTTTGTTTTGAAAAAAAATCAAATATTTATGGAAGTTTGGAAATATTATCTTCAATTTGCAATTTTCTTTTTTTGTTTGCAGCTCCGCTAAGTTTTTTTTTGACTCATTATATATCAATAATAAATATATTAATTATAACTATATAAGTATAATATATTTTACCGTGACCGTGCTCGCCGCTCTACTCATCTATGACGGAGGCCGAAATAATATTCCGCAGATTGGGAAACAAATAACAATTTACAATATTGTACAAGTGTCAATTACCTAATATTTAGTATTTTGTATTATAATATTATATTTTAATATTAATAAAATTTATAATTTTTCCGAAAACTCTTTATAGTCTTTATAAAAATTTGGCGCCCCCTTGACATATTCCAGGTGGGGCTATTACCCCTCCGAACCACCCCTTAAATACGGCCCTGAAAACACAAAAACTTTTGGGTTTTTTTTCGATTTAATTTCATTTTTCAGGATTCATTTTTGCAATACATCTAGATAATAATTAGATCAGAATAATAAATCATTATTTACAGTAAAAAAATATATTTAAAAATTGTATGTAGAGCGAGCATGCAGAGCATACACTTGTATATAATCAGAATACTGTAATTTAAAAGAAAGTGTAGGTTAAAAGTAGATAAAGTTAGAGAATACATTGCAGGTAATATGAAAAAGCTATAAATAAATAGGAAAGCATATCATCACAAATGATCCTGATCAATGTACCTTGGTGGTTTGGCAAAAGACAAGAATTTTTGTGGAGTAAATCTATAATTTCAGCTAGCAGCTTTTCCAGGGAACTTTGAAAACATCTATCCAACTGTCTAGCATAGCACTGGAAGATTCAAATGTAGGTACATTTAGAATTCAAGGTTGGGTTAAAACCGGAACCAAAGCAAGAACCTGAAAAAACTTTCAATGATAGTATTTTATTTTAAAAGTTACAATCAAAATTAATCAAAATAATATAAATTATAAATAAATACAAATAGATAATTAAATAATAATTTAACAATCATTAACATCTACATTACATTTTTATTCTACAGATAACTTTATCAAAAACCACAATTTTAAATAACTTAAATACGGATCAGATAACGAGAATAATAACTACGAGAGCTTTTTAAAAGAAAAGTGTTAGAAAGTGCAACTTATGTTTAATATCAAGTTCACTTGATAGGAACCTTTGTTACGTACAAAGTTTTACATATTTTACATTAATTTTGTTACATACATACATATATATATATATATATATATATATATATATATATATATATATATATATATATATATATATATATATATATATATATATATATCAGTGGCGGATACAAAGGGGTGTAAGAGGGGTAACTACCCTCCTCCTCCCCTCCCTAAGAAATGTCAAACTTAAAAATATTATTGAAAAATTTGTAAAAGAAAAAACAAAAATTCAAAAAAATTTTCTGCAGCTAACTATTTACTTTTTTTAAACTAAAATAAAACCTAAAACTAAAGCAAAACTAAACTATTTCATAGGATTACAAAAAAATCTATTGTTGGCTTTTTAACATTTTTACGATATCGAAGAAAAACGATGAAAGATTCGAAACATTTTAATGTTATCATCATTTATTCATTCTAATATATAATTAGATAAGAATAAAAAACAGTAAAATTACTATCATTTTGTTTTGAAAAATTTCTAAAACTGTTTTTAAAAACTTACGAAAAAATTATATAGATTTGGTTTCAATAGTTACAATTTTTTGTATTAATTTGAGTTTAATTTGTAGTATAATTTATATACATGGTGCCGTTTTTGGTAGTTAAAATTTCAATTAAAATGTATTTATTTTTCAACAATTGAAGCTGCAACACTTTAATTTATATTACACTTAAATACACTTCAAGTTGTATTTAAGTGGGATACGAAGAATTTTTTTTAAATCGTAACTGAATGAATTTCTATGAATGAAAATTCTTTTGAATTAGTTTCTCATTCAGAAAACAAAAGTGTGTTTATTAATATTTTAAATAAATAAATGACAAATGATTTTTATTATTTTTAATAAAATTATTTTTATTTGCTACTTGACCAACAGGGTAAAGAGGACAAGCTCTTTAGATGACTATTTTGTCAAAAGAATTAAAATTCTACCAATACAGGACCATGGTGGCCCTATCGTTTTACCTTTATCTTCGGTATTATCATCCAAACGATTTAATTGTGCATTTATTGACAGGGCTGAAAACAATCAAATTACAGTGAAACTTTGTCTTTTTTCTTCAGAACCCTGACTTGGTATGGAAGCTGCTAATTTTACAAGTAAAACTAACAAAAATTATAAAGAAGATTCAATACCCGCTACAAAAGATGATAGCTGTTTGCCTATAGACATTAGGGCATTTTTAACACGTCAGGTAATTGCTAAATACCGAATATTGAAATGCAATTGGTTTCCTGGTCCAAATTACAAATATCCATATTTAGTGCACTTAAAGTAATAATAGACGCGTAAGAGTTCATTACTCGGCTTTATTTTAATTTTCACAGACAGTTTTCGTCTTTTATTATTATTCAGTGAATTTCTTATATCCTTCACTACATGTTTAAATCTTTACATTTTTTCAGGCGATATATATATATGTTTTTTTCTACTTTCTAATATACTTGATTTTTAGTTATGATTTTAAGTTGCGCGGGCTGTTTCATTTTCTTACACTTTAGATTGGTTAACAAAGTTCGAATGAAGTATCTATGACTACGTTAGAGTTTTTTGAATACTCTATTATGCTTTATTTTATTTTAAAAGGGTTTTTAATAGGGTATATTGCCATTTGATTGTTTTTGGTTTATTTGTGTTGGAAGTACCTATGTGGTTTGAATGGTCTTAGGGAAAATTTATTAGCATTTTCTGTTTACACGCTTTAGTTGTTTTTTGGTTTTGTTTCTGGCGTTTTTATTTGAATTTTGATTTATTGTGCGTAGTTTTTTCTACCGTTGGTATGGTAAGTGATTTATTTAATTATTTTTACTTATATTGTGCAGTAGATTGGCACTTTTCGTATCATCAAAGAAATATTAGTGCTTTACAAATTTGGGTATGGTTGGGTTTTGGCTGTTTGTGGTGAATCCTTTTTTACTGCAGTATGGAATAGGCGTAAGTCGCGGGGTAAAGCATAAGTGGCGATGACGTTTGTCTGACGGGATAAACTAGTTATAAGTGCTGATCCTCATCGAAACGCCAGTAATAATGGACGCGGCTCTGAGGAGATGTTTATTACTTAATCACTACACAAACTATGTTTACACATTGGCATTAATGTTTTTTTTTCTATTCTGAGGCCTTTCATTATTGTTTGCATACTTTTTATTTTTTTATGTATTTTTTGTTTTATTTACTTTTTGTTTGGTGATATATTTTTTGTTTATCTGAGTTCATATTAGTATTTATATAACAATTTATTTTTTATTATTATTGTTAGTACTGTTTGGGTACATTGTCTGTCTTATTTTAAATATTCCTCTATTAATCTTTATTTTTGTCTTGACAACTCTCAAAATATGCTTTGTTTGAAAAATAATTCTCCTTTATTCTAATGTATTTCATTTCTTCCCTCAGGCGTTTACTGCTCGTGTGTGACCATTTGGCGAATTTTATATATGTCAGAATTATATATATGCCAAAGTTTGTAAATAAATTACAAATATTTAGTGCATTTAAAGTAGGGTAAGAGTGTTAATTGTTTTTGTCCGAGAAACATATGCATAAATTTCCGTGGATGATGATTTCAGAATGCCTTCATGGAATTTTTAATGAAAGAAGTAATATCATTTTTTAAAGCTTAGCCGAAATGAAGTAACTTTTTTAAATAAATAAGTAAGGAAATGCTTACAATCTTATGCAAAACGAAATGGATTGAAAGGCGTGATTCTGTGTAACGTTTTAAATCTTGTTTAATAAATATAGTAGAAACAATCGATTGGATATCTCAGTGGAATGAACGAGATTCTTCGACAAAGGCCGCATTACTAAAAAATGCAATATCTGAGCCCTTATTTGTAATAACACTTTGTTCATTAGCCAATGCGTTAAATACCACAATCTCATTAAGTGAGGCTCATCAAAAAAAATTATTGGATAAGGAATATGCAAAAACTATTTTTAAACACGCCATAAAGATATTAAATAAAAGACGATAAAGCGAAGAAAACTTTAATGCTATATTTATGACTGCATCAAAGTTACTAGAAGACTAAGGTTTAAAAATCAAGTTTCCACGAATTAAAGGAAAACAAACTAACTGCACAAACCTAAATACCAATGATCCTCTAACTTACTCTAGAGTCAATGTTTATTTGCCGTTACTTGATAGCATACTTTTAGATTTACAATTCAGATGAAACCTTGAACTCTTTTGAATTAAATTTAGCAATACTTAAAAATTTATTAAATAAAACAAAGACAGAGTTAACAGCATCCATAACTAATATACTGAGTTTTATGAAAGGATTGCCCAACATAAATACTGTTGATGAGAATGTCCAATTAATGAAAGTTTCTTCAGAATTTGAATTTTGGGAGCTAAAATGGAAAGATGCAATCAAAAGCAACAAGATCTACCTGAATGTGCATTGGAAGCATACTAGTAATGTGATGGTAATGTCTTCCTTTTAATTAAATGTATTTTGCAACTGCTTTGCATCTTTCCTGTTAGCGTTGCTTTGGGAGAACGGAGTTTCTCGGTTTTAAAGACTTGAAACTTGGTTCAGATCTAATATAGGACAAGAACTGTTAAATGTATTAGCTATGATGCATATCCATAGAGATTGCATCATAAATGTCGGAAAGATTATTGATAGTTTTGTATCTTCGAAAACTAGAAAGCTCAATTTTATATTGTTTAAATCTATAAAAGACTTAATTAAAAAAGAATATGATAAAGATGTTAGGAGTGTTTTGAGCCCCAAAAATTTTTTCTGTCTAGGGCCCTCGAGGATATAAATCTGTCCCTTATAACAGACTAAATATTTATTTTCAATGTTTGATTTTTTTAAGATATTTATATACAGATACATTCAATATATTTATTAGCAAACTTTTCTAAAAATATTCTAAATAATCAAATAAAAAAGAAGTTTATCTGATTAAAAAAAAGCGGATTTTTTTTTTGTTGGTCAGCATCCTTAATCTAAATTAAAGAGAGCTTTTGCGAATACACTTTTTAAAAAACATATATCAATTTAGTTCCAGTAAAACAAATATAAATATATTAAAATCTCTAACTTGAAATTATATACGCGTATAATTTCTCCTCGTGAAAAAAGAAAAATGACACTTAGTAAATTAGAGACTATGCTAAAGTATACTAAAATATACGGTTTAAGTCCGTAATTTAAAGTTACGGAACTTCTCCCTATCATAAATACGGACAGAATCATATAAAATGATGTGATTATTTAAAAAGTCATTGGTAAAAGACTTTATTTTTACTTACGCTTTAAAAGCGTAGGTAAAAGACTGTAATTTATGAAAAACAGATTTTTTCCGTAATAAAACAATGGAAAAAGTCTGATAATTTCTACGGAGTTTTTTACAGTGAACTCGATGTTGAAAATAATGAATCAGTTAACACATCAGTGGCTGATTCATTTCTATCTCATCTACAAGAGATGCGTTTCAGAAAAAAGGTAAAGATATAATGCAGAGACAATAAATAGGGACGTTTAGACCTATGACTACCAGCACAGAAAATTTACCATTAGATGTGCATCTGCCACGACACGATGTTGCTGCAATCTGTCAGAATTTTAAACAAATGCCAGTAGTGAGTCTAAATGTATGAGTAAATTTTCTGATTTATATGAAGAAAAGGACTAATAACAGCAAAAAATATATTTTCAGACATTTTTGAAATGTTTACTTAATGAAAATTATTATTAAATGTTAATTTGTACATTTCAGTTGTGCCCAAAGTAACTTTAGTATTATCTAACTTTAGTTATTGTATGATTTTTATATAAAACCCCTTGTTCAAGTAACTAAGACCACTAACTGATTTTTTAAAGTTATAAAAATTTAGAAGGAAAAATTTTTTTAAATTTATTTGTACTTTATGCTAATGCTTCTCAATAAAAATATTACGTTTATAAATACAGCGACTTGCCTTGTCAGAATATGCAATGCTTTAAAAAATTGGACCAAAGTTACCCCATTTTACGGTATCTAATTTAGGTACTTTCTAAAGCTTTACTTTAGGAAATACTTCAGATTCTTCAAAAAAGCGGAAAACTCGAGTTAAATGAAATAGAAATTTCATATCATCACACCATGCTGCTGTTTCAGTAATCATGTCTTTATCGTTCTTGAAATTCTTTCTGGGCTGTTAGTAGTTCTTTACAACAACAACAAAAACAACAACAACAACAAAAACAACAACAACAACAACAACGACAGCAATAATTTATTTTCCTTTTTCCAAACTTACAATCATTACAACAATAATAATACCGATAATATAATAACAATAATAATGTTGATAGTATAACAAATAACAAAGTAATGATAAAATATCATTATTAAGAATAAATATAAATAACTATTTTATAAGGAAAGTGCCTCTCATGCAGAAAATTGATCAAAGTAATTACACCAAGTAATTATAACAAATAAAATAATAAAAAAATAACAACAATAAAAACAACGATAATAACAAATACAACCCTATATCCATTAATAAAGCAAAAGTAACAGAAACACACAGTAACACAGTATCACAATAACAGAAACACACAGTATCACAGTAATAAAGTAACAGAAACACACAGTATCACAGTAACAGAAACACACAAAATCACAGTAATAAAGTAATTATAATAATTAAAATAAATCAATATGACCTTCTATACAATAATCGCTTATACATACATAGTTACAGTTACAAACAATAATAAACTGACAAAACGTAACAACTAACGATGGCATAAAAACGACTACTGCTTAAAAAATTATATAGATTTAGTAAATATATTAATCGTAATTGTTATAATATAATAACCAAAATATATTGTACATATACTAACAAAATAAATAAAATACAAGCAGAAAAACAGTGAAAAACAAAAACAAAAAAAAGTGACAAACATAACAAATAAAATTTTAAAAAGTACAAAGAATAATAATACAATCAAGCAAACTTATAACAATAAATTATATATAAAACATAAAAAAAAAATAAAAAAACTCTATATAAAACTAAAATGATAGAGTAAATGATTAGCAACAAATAATAAATAAAACTATATGCACTACATATACTAAAAAACTAAAGAAAAGAAAATATCTTTACATAACAGCGTAACTAAATAATACTAAAAATAAATCATAATATGAAATGAATAACTAACAAAATATGAAAAAGTAAAAACAATATAAAATCTTGTTATGCCGAGTTTTCCCAAATTTTCGAATGTTTACTTTCCTTTTTCATTCATTTTTAAACTTTTTGTTTACATTTATTTTCCTTACTTTTGTAGTTTATTTTACATTCTTTCAAATAGTTCGTTCTTTTTTCTTCTTTTTAGATATTTCGTTTTTTTTAATTGATTTTATTTTTGAAAAACTAATAGAAAATTTCTCCTGATTTATCGATTTTATCCTTCTTCTTTTTTTACAAGTTCCGAGATAAACGGTTAGTCGATACTGGGTGACATGATATTTCCTCCGACTTCTTCATCCATTACTACGCTAAGGACTCGGTCAAAAATATGATGTTGACAACCAATGAATTGTTGATCTTTCAGTTTCTTTTCAATAAAACGTCTTTGTAACAGACTATTCTTTTAGTGTTTACACTTGTAGTGTCCGCTAAAATTATCTTTATACTCTTCCATAAATTGTATTCATCGAGAATGGAAGTTGTACCTTTAATAACAATATCTGCTTTACCGTCTGGTAGATCTTGTGCTTTTAACTTACCTTCTCTTTGTTTATTCTTCAACACTAACAATTGGTATTCTTGGTGACTATCAGCTTTCTAAATGTAGTGTTTTCTTAATTTCTTCTTCATATTTAACAACTTCTGTAATAGTTGATCTGAATTTACCAGACCGTGAAGGTGTCTGAATGTCGATACCATCTTGAGATATATGTCGACAAATGGTTGCTGCTTTGCTAGTTGATAACTTTGAAAGTTTGGTTTTGCTGTGGTTCTTGCTGGTACCTGTGGATTGATCTTCTGAATCTTCAGACTCTTGATATTCTGCCTCAGACTCGGATTCGGAAGTCGACGTTGTTACAGTTGCCGTTACTGTAGTTGAAGTAGGCTTCAAGAACATTCATTTACTTTGGATGGATAGTTTTTGAACTAGCAATTTCATCAGTTGTTTACCCAACCTGTCCTTTGCTTTCAATCTGAAGATAAAATAATTTTTTTCCTCACTGCAAAGTCATTCACCATCTTTTTTTTTAATGTCAAAAGCTTCAGTATTTCCTTTGTTTTACGCGTTTATCGTACCTTTTCAGCTCTTAATCCAGTTTTGTTGGTACGAATTAAATTGATAAATGTGGAAATATTAGTTTCTTTTGCCATAAACTTGTTACTTTTTTTTCAATTTGCTTTATGCGTTTATAGAATCTTACAGGAACAGATAGCGACTAACAATTTGGATTTTGAGTGTTTTCCTGCTGTTATCATCAAGTTATTATTCTACTAGTGGAACAGTTCTTCTTTTCCTATATGACTCATAAAAACATTCCCATAATTTAAAATTTCACCTAGATGGTGAAATTTTAAATTATGAAAGTTGAGTCTTTGCTTGCAACAAACCTTAATTAGGATGCTAATCATAGCGCAGCAGCATCTATGTTTAGTCCACGCTAACCTAACGCTATTTCAAAGGTGAATATTGGTCGAAAAACAACATAAAGTCAATTTTGGACATAAACGAGGTCATTTCCGTTTTTACTTCATAATTATAGAGTAAAAACGGAAATTATCTCCTAAACTAGTTTCTAAGCCTTGTACCTTTACGCATTGTGCGCCTCATATGTATTTGTATGTGTGTATTTATATATGTAATTCTTTAAGTGTATATATAAATATATATATTTATATATACTTCCTGTATGAAGTAAAGGAAGGAGGCGTGGACTTCCTTTGAGATGCTCTTCTGAGGTGCTCTGTGATTAGACCGTAAATTCTTCTTGGGGCACCTAAAATAAAATTGAAAACTAAAAAAACTAAAAGTATATATGAATATATATAGTATATATATAAATTATATATATATATATATATATATATATATATATATATATATATATATATATATATATAATAATAATAATAAAATCTATAATAAAAAAAACCTATATATATATAGTAATATATATAATAAAATATATATATATATAAATGTATATAAAAAATATATGGATATATATATATATATATATATATATATATATATATATATATATATATATATATATAACAAAATATATGTATATATATATATAATAAAATATATATATGTATATATATATATATATAAATAATAAAACATCTATATATGTAAATATAAATAATAAAATATATATAGTATATATATAAAAAAGTATATATATATATATATATATATATATATATATATATATATATATATATATATATATATATATATATATATATATATATATACTTTTTTATATATATACTATATATATTTTATTATTTATATTTACATATATAGATGTTTTATTATTTATATATATATATATATACATATATATATTTTATTATATATATATATACATATATATATATATATATATATATATATATATATATACATATATATACATATATATATATATATATATATACATATATATACATATATATATATATATATATATAAATTAGTAAAAAACACTTATCTAACTTTTTTCTTCTACATAAAGTTTCACCATTGCTGGATCATCAGGAAGAGTTCTTCCTGATAATCCAGCAATGGTGAAACTTCAAGTAGAAGAAAAAAGTTAGATAAGTGTTTTTTACTAATTTATTATTGCTCTGTTCTTTAAGAACATTGAGCACTCTATTTGTAAAATACACTAACATAATTTATATATATATATATGTATATATATATATATATATGTATATATATATATATATATATATATATATATATATATATATATATATATATATATATATATATATATATATGGGCAAACTAATTATGTCGTTTTAAAAAAAAACTTTCTCAACAAAGGATAAATTTCAGCATTTTTTATGAAGATTTCTGTTAAATAATATGTATGTTACATAGTGTTATATTCTGTTACACAATGTATATAATCTTTATATATCTGCATAATCCTAGTACTTCGTTGGAAAACCTTTTGCCGCAACGACAGCATTACATCTACATGGCATTAAATCAACCAAATTAATTAAAACATCAATTGGTATTTCCTCCCAAGTTCGCTTAATCAACTCAAACATATCATGCTGATTAGATGGTTTCCGAACACTTTCTCTCAATATATACCCAAAATGTTCAGTTCCGGAGTCAGTAACGGCCATTCCAAGATACGAACTTTTTTTTGAGCCAAAAATTCCGTAACTAGCTTGGAGGTGTGTTTTGGATCGTTGTCGTGTTGGAAAGTTCAACCGCGCAACATTTTGTCTTTTGCATGTGGCAGCATTGTATCTTTGATTATTCCTTTATACATGTTTTGGTCCATAATGCCTTAAACTCGATAGATTGAACCTACTCCATCACGGCTAAAACATGACCAAACCATTACTGAACCACCACCATGCTTTACTTTAGGAACTTGGTACTTAACATCATTTCGAAGACCTATTGGACGCCGAACTTATTTATTACCATCAGAACCAAACATATTAAACTTTGACTCATCTCTCCATAGTATTTTCGACCATTGGTTTGTTGTCCAATTTAGATGTTCTTTAGATGTTTCTTTGCAGAAATAAAAGGTTTTTTAACAGGAAGACGGTTAAAAAGGTTGTTTTGTCTTAAACGACGCTTTACTGTTGCATAAGAACAAGAAATTTGATGTGACTGTGTAAATTCTCTATGAATTTCTTTAGCACTCCTGCGCGGATCTGCCTTTGACGACCTTACTATAACATAATCTTGGCGAAAAGTTGTTGATTTTGGGCGTCCTGACTTTGTTGAAACTTGGAAGTGACTTCGTTGTTAAAAAATTTTTAATGTATAACCAACTGTTGATTGCGGAATTTTCGTATCTTTTAAAATTTGTTGCACAGTCTTACAATCATTAGATGTTTGTACAATCAACTTTTTCACTGCCTCACTTAAACATTTATGCTTAAATATTTATGTCTCATTTTTATAAAACATTCAATGATCAAATTATTGATCATTGAACGTTTTTATAAAAATCTGTCGTCAAAAAAAGAAGTTAAAGTAGTTTAAGTTATATCAACGTTGTTAGAGTTTAGTTTGTTCAATTACTTTTGAGCCAATCATTTCCATTCTTTTAGCAAAATTTTGAGTAATTACTCCCAAAAGGGAATTTTTGTTTTGTTTTTCATAATTGTAATATAATTTGACACGCTTACGCTAAATTTCATTTAAAAACGTTAACTTAATGAGAAAATATAATAAAAAAGGTGTTTGTATATATATACAGTGCCGGTTTTAGCACTACCAGCGCCCTGGGCGAGATTTCTACGACGCCCCTAGCTCAATTTAACCCCATTCAAAAAAAAGGCAAAGGGTAAGATATATATATATAATATTATATATATATATATAAATATATACATATATATATATATATATATATATATATATATATATATATATATATATATATATATATATATATATATATATTTATATATATATATATATTTATATATACTTCCTAAAGTGGTCATTTCATCATTACATCAATACCCTATTAAATTATATATAATCCGCAATAAGAATATTTTACGTTCAAGCATTTGTCCCAATATAAAATTATATATATGTTGCCAAATTATATGTAGTTTTAAAGCATGCGTCATTCTGATTTTGCAGATGTGTCATTCTGACGCATGCTACAAAGTAAAAATTTTATATATTTTTTAATAAAAAATATATAAAAATTTATACCAATTACAGCAATATAATAACGTGTACGTGAAAATAATCCGAGAAATATATGTCTATATTACTCCAATTAAAATAAAATACAATAAATAAAAATAAATCTGCTGATTTTTTGGAGGAGAGATTAGATGTTTCACTATAAGTTTATTTACCACATTTCAAAATAATGTTAGTGTATAAATATGATAAAAACAAAATTTGTTTAAGATTGATAAAAAGAATTACTTATTTGTAGTCATAGGAAGCTCGCGGAAGACTTAAGCCAGTCTTGTCATCGAGTACCTTTTTCTTAGACGTGTAATACACATAAAAAATCAGTTGCATACGTGGTATATATGTATGTGTTACATATCACGGCAGTTTCGTAATGGAACTTTATTCTGGGCATGCGCATTGACAAATATTTATTTGGTTAATTATTCAATAAAGATGCGGAACGCAAAAAAAAACATAAAAATCACTTTTTTTAACAACTAAATTTTAAATACTTATTGATAAAAATAGTTAATTAAATTTTTCTATTTTATTAAATATTAGGTTATACTAGTTTTCTATAAAAAAAATATATATATAAAACATTTATCCCTATTTTATAGGATCTAGAACTTTTCAGTTTTTTTAGTTAAAATTTTTTAAGGAAGTCAGTAATTATTGATAAATAAGTACTTAAATGAATTTTTTGAGAAAAGCTGAAATATTTAAGAGAAGGAGTTAAGGTATTTGGAGATTCTGACAAATTTTGAGCCGATTATTTTTTTTATATACTTTTTTCGTAAAATAAAAATATACGTTTTCCCCCTAAAACTTCCGAAAGTAACTATAGAAACTTTCTAAGATGTCCGCGAAAACTTAAGGAATAACAATCTAATAATTATAAAATGAAATATTCTTTGTTGTCTAGTATGCAAAACATTAACTATTTATTATACTAAATATTTATTATATTCGGAAATATATATATATATATATATATATATATATATATATATATATATATATATATATATATATATATATATATATATATTTATATATACACACACATATTTTTAACAATAAACATTAAAATTAAGTCGTTATGCAATTACTATCGTATATACAATTATCTATGAAACATCACAAGGCTTTTCTTTTATAAGTTTTTCTTTCTTGAGTAGTTGGACGAATTTCCAAAGCTTCTGGGGAGTTTTTGATGTAATGATTGGACAGAATACTTTGTAGTCTTTGTTTTCCTTTCATATGGCAGAAGGTGCTGTTCATACTGTTGAATTCAGCATGCATGCTTTCTAAACCTTGCTCTCCATAAATATTAAGACCTAAACCCCAATTTCTAACGAAATCAACACAATGGTTTTCTAATAAATGCATTTTTGGCGTAATGGACTCATTGGGCCATGTTTTACGAAAGTAACTCATTAATTCTCCAATGGCTCCTTCTGATTCCAAAAAAAAAATTAAATTAAAAAACGTGAAAAACTAAGTAAGAATAATTATGCAAGCAAGAGGAAATTTAATACAAGTAACTTAATACAAACAGTTTATAAATATGTATTTTTACCTAATTCTAATAATGGATTATTATTAATTATTTCACTTGAATTCATAAAGTTGTAGCATGTACCGTTATTTGGAGAACAAATTTACAAAATTTCTCACTTAAGATCTTTGCCTCGTTATGTACATCTGTATCAATAAATCCAAGATCTGTTACTATCTTAGGTATCGAATTGCAAAGATGTAGGACACTGTTTAACTAATAGATGAAAAATAAATTTTGTAATTTACAGAATTAGTACTTCTATACGTTATATATTTACAAAAATATTTATACAATTTATATTTACAAGTATGCAAAAATATGTATAGAAAAACCTTTAACATTTTATGAACATGATTCCCGATAAAGCATTTTCCGTAGTAAGCTTGTCTTTGAACATTATGACCACATAGAACTTCATCAAGGTTTTTCACAAGTGGTCCATGCGATTTTTCAAATGTTTTAGTTTTTAACTCTTCTAATTCAATAAGCTATATAAAAAACAACACTACATAAACACACACACAGAAGCATTTGCTATTACATTGATAAATGTTTCATTCACATAAAACTATAGAATATTTTATTTTATTATTTCAAATATTAACTTATTATACCTTCGCATTTTTCTTCTCCATAAAATGAATTACTCAGGGCTGAAAAATTTCATTGAGATATTCTTTATTTTCAGGAGAACGTAGAACTTGTGTTGCCATTGCTTCATGAATTAGCTTTATTTTTTCACAATATTCAGAAATAATTTTTTCTTGTTCATATATTTTCAACTGAACTTCAATATACTCATCAAAACTTTTGTCATTTACAGTTTTATTTTTTAAACACATTTTAGCTGCAATTTTTATATCTATGAGATGACAGCCATCTTCCAGCATATTAAAAAATTTAAGATAAATTCCTAATGAGATATGCAACGATGGAATGCCAACCTAGATTCATTAAATCAATAAAAACAATATTAAAATGATATAAATAAGTAAAAAATTAATATACTATAAAAATGTAATATATTATAAAAATACTTGTGTTAAAGGAATATTGAAAAGTGGTGAATCAATGACATTGTTACAATACTTTGCAAACCTTGGTATTTGACCTTTTTGAATGAATTTTTGCAAATCTGCATCAAGCATTTCCAGCGTGCGACTGGAACAATTACTTATTTGTTGAGCATATGGCTTTTTCATCTTTGCACGAGTTATATGACAAAACAAGCAAGCATGTCGACCTAATATGATAATATATTTTATACATAGCGTTTAAAAAGCCACTAAATATGATTTGTTTGTTGCACAATTTTATTATTTGCACCAGTAATTCCATATGCTGAACATAAGAACTTGTAATCACCAAAGATAAATACTCTTATTTTTTTCTCACTAAAAATAATTTTTATTAAAGTAGATTAAAATCTATTTATCCAAATACATTAAACAATTTGATAAAATAAAACCTACTTCCAACACAGTGACTGCAACTGATTAATTTGTTGTGTAAACATTGAAAGACCCACAATAAGGTTTGGTTTGTATTCTTTTGCTTCAAAAATACTAAATACATTTGTGTTTCTTCTGGCATTAGGCTTATCAACATTCACAATTTGATAACACATCTTAAAGGATCCACCACCATAATCACCACTAATTTTAATGTGAATTTCGTCATTTTTTATATTGGAATGCTGTAGCAAATTTTTCCTATTTAATTTGTAATTGAATTTAAAATAATTTTAGAAAATAAATAAACTTTTAATAAAAAAGCATATACAATGACAACATTTTTATACAGACACACATTTATGTAAAATACTATCTTTACTTTTTTAGAAGATTGAGTTTGTTTATTATATGTGATGGAAGATCTTTAATGTATCCCCAAGGAGCATTTTCAACTTCAAATGAATCACTGGAGTCTTTTAAAAGAAAGTTAAACGGAGCATTACAAACTACCCAATCCCCTCCAGACCAGGATTTAGCTACTTTTCGTTGCTTTTTGTTTGATGCACATTTTATATCTTTGGTTTTAAGCCATCTATAATAAAATTTTAAACATTTTGTTTTTTTATTTATTCACACTTTCATTTTAGTTTGATTTGGTCAAATTCAAAGTTTGTATATATAAAAATAATATATATATATATAAATATATATATATATATATATATATATATATATATATATATATATATATATATATATATATATATATATATATATATATGAAGTTAATTTACCTTGCAAGTATCTTCATGTTTGAATATGTAATTCCCATATGAGCTTTCATACTTATCATTTCTTCAGCACTTATAACTGATAAAGGTATGTCTGACATCTTCAATATTTTAACTTGATCTTTTACTTTGAATGAATTTAAAATAGCAGAGGTTTGCTGAATTTTTGTTGTGCTGGGCATACCAGAGGCCACATTTAAAGAATTTAAAACAGCTTGATGTCTTTTTTTAATTGTCCTTTTACTAACATCTAAGCCCTCTTTGTATGCCATCAAGTTGGAAGTAAAGTACAAAGGCTAGAAAGAAAAGTGAAATCAAATTATATTTTATTAATTACAACAAAACATAATACAGTTTATTTTATTTTGCTATATATTAAAAATATGCCTACCCTAGGTCCTAGGTTTATTATCAATGTTGATGTTTATATAAAATGAATTTTCGATTCTTTCAGAATATTTACACACATCAACTGAGTCTTTCCTTATATATTCTCCACATATTCTGCAAATGAGACTTAACTTGGTTAAATGGTCCATGTTTATAAAATATCTAAATATAACATTGTGTAAGATAAATTAAAAATTAGCCCCCAAAAAAAAAAAAATCGGTCTCTACAATTAAGTTTAAAGGAAGTACAATAAACTGATGAAAATAAAAATAATTACTTTCAGATACAGAAAATTCGTTTTATTATAACATAGATCATCTATTAGATGCTTAAAAAATATGAAATTTTAAGAACAATTTTTTACCGTTTAATTTAAAAGTTTTCCTTGAAAATCCTATTTGCAACACCAAAATTTATAAAACAAGGTTTTATCAGTTATCTCTGAATTAAATCGCTTCGGTTAAGAAAAATTTTGAAATATCAAACATAAATAAAATCAAGTTGGAGTAGCTGAGCTTCAGAAAGAAATAATTGAAATAACCTAAAATTTTCTTTAGTTTTACAAGTGTTGACTGCGCATGCTCAGAATAAAGTTCCAATAAGTATCAATTTGAAACTGCCGTGATATATACCTTGTTATTAATATTATTTTTTTTATCGATTTGTATTAAAAGAAAAGTTACATTTATTTATTTATTCAAATTTAAAAAAATTCCTTACAGTTGTTTAATTTGATTATTGTAGTTTTTAGCTTTTTTTTCAGAAAGTGTTCGTTGTTTAAGTTTAATAGTGATTCGTTTCTGGAAACTAATTTGTTAAATAAATAGAGACCACGATATGTGATTGAGAATTTTGAGAGTCTTGTTGTTTCAAAAGGTATCTTAAATTTGCCTGTTGCTCTTGTATTGTATTTATTTATATTGTTTTTAAAAAAGTGTGCTGTAAAGTGTTCTGGAACCAGACTTAGTTTATATTTAAACATGAAAAGTATATTTTGAAATATATTTTGAAAAATATTTATTTGAAATATATTTAGTGCGTTCATTTGTTCCAGTAGGGGTTGAGCATGAGTAAATTTGTTTTTGTTGTATACTAGTCTTGAAGCGTGTTTTTGACGTAAGTAAAGTGAATGTAATTTAGATTTGTGGGTACTGCCCCATTGTGTTTATGTAGTTTATGTGGGGTTTCCAGGAGATGTGTTCATCAATTAGAACTCCTAAAAACTTTGTATTCAGAGCTCTTTTGATGGTTACATTTTCTATATTAATTGTTGGTAGGTTCAGGGGTATTTTTTTAATTTGTTGATATGAGTGAAATAGTATATACTTAGTTTTTTCTATATTGAGTGACAGTTTATTTGATTTAAACCATATATTAACTTTTTTTAATTCAGCATTTGTTTTTTCATAGAGGTCTTCGATTGTCTTTGATGAGTAAAATAAGTTTGTATCGTCGGCAAACATTATAGTTTTAAAGATATTAGAGGCGTTTAAAAAATCGTTAATATAAATAAGAAACAAAAGAGGAGCAAGAATGGAACCTTAGGGTACACCAAATTTTGTTTTTAGTAAATTTGCTTTTTCTATCTATAATAACACACTGTTGTCTGTTAATAAGGTAGTTTTTAAACCAATTTAAAGCTTGATTTTTTATACCAAAGTTTTTCATTTTTGTTAGTAAAATCTCATGGTTGACGGTGTCAAATGCCTTTGACAAATCAATAAAGATCCCTGATGTGATTTTTTTTTTTAAATGATCTACCTATCCTATTTGAGAGGTCAAGGATTGCATGCTCAGTTGAGTGTAGCTTTTGAAAACCATATTGACCTTTATTGATAATTTTGTTAGTTTTTAAATATTCCTTTATTATAGATTATTCGTTCTAGAAGTTTTGAGAATACCGAAAGGATAGAGATTGGTCTATAATTGTTTAAAGAATTGGTTTCTCCTGATTTATAGATTGGTATGATTTCAGAGATTTTTAGTTTATCAGGTACAATACCTGTTGAAACTGATGAATTCAATACTTGGTAAATTGGATTACGTAAATACTTGGTAAATTGGATCTCCTCAAAAACATCTGACACTACTTTGCATGAGATATCATCAATTTCAGGGGACTTAATTTTAAGTGATTTTATAGCTAGTTTGTCTTGATTTATTGATACATTGAAATTTAAAGAGCAGTGTGAGCCTGTTAAGTAACTTTTAAATGTATTATTTGGGCATTGAATTTTCGATGCAAGATCAGTCCCAATGTTGGCAAAGTATTTGTTAAATTTATTGGAAATATCTTGCTGTTTGATTCACTTTCATTAATTATTACTCTAGAAGGCATTTTGTTAACATTAAATTTTCTTTTACCAATTATTTCCTTCATAATGTCCCATGTCTTTTTTAAGTCACCATTAAATTTTTGTATATGATTAAAATAATATGAACTTTTGTGTTATTTTTAATTTTTTCAAATAGGTTTTTGTATTGCTTGTAGAGGGATAGGTTCGTTTCCCTTCTATTTTTTAAGTATTTTACGTATAGTTTTTTGTTTTGTTTTGAGGATTTTCTCATTTCTTTTGTTATCGATGGACAATTTAAATATTTTGCTTTTATTTCTTTTTCTTGAATTGGAAACTTTTATTATATTATAGGATAAATAAATTTATAAATTTATGTACGCAGAGTTTGTGTTTCCTTGGTCACATTCTTGGTAGACCTTTTGCCAATTTGTTGCCGATAGCAAGTCCTTAAATTTTTGAGTAGACGTTTCATCGATAATTCTTTTATAACATAAGATATTTGAATTATTAATTTTTGTGGAATTTTGTGACAAAGAGAAGTATATTGGAAAGTGATCTGAAATATCTGTTTTTATTATTCCTGATTTTAGAGAAGGATCTTGTATTGAGTTTGTTAAAATATTGTCAACAGCAGTAATAGATTTGAAAGTTACCCTGGTAGGTTTGTTGATAATGTGGAAGATATTAAGTTGAAACATGTCGTCAAAGAAATTTTTAGTAGTAGCATGTTTGTTGTACATTAAAATATTTATGTTTATATCTCCAATTATGAATAACTTTTTCTGTTCTTTATTTTTTGTAATTATATGTTTCATATAATTTGAAAATTTACAAGTATCACCATCAGGTGGTCTGTAGCACGTAGAAAGTTCTTTGAGGCAGTGTTAATAACTTCCATTGAGGCAATTAGAAAGTTCTTTGAGGCAGTGTTAATAACTTCCATTGTGAAGACCTCACTATCGCCATCAGAGTTTGAAAGATCAGTTCTTATCTTAATGTTTAGATCATTCCGTATATAATTCACAATTCCTCCTCCTCTTTTGTAAACTGATCTATCTTAAAAAAATAATTTATAATTTGGAATTTGGAGGTCAGAGTTAGTTTCTGCTGCTTCGTCAGAGCACCAAGTCTCTGTAAGGCAGATCATACTGAAAGTATGTTTGCATTCAAGGAGAAAGTTTTTTAATTTGTCTATATTAATAAGTAAACTTCTGATGTTTATGTGTTTATTACCGTAAAGTTATTTATAGTGGTTTTTAGTTCAAATTAAAATTTTGTATATCAAAATATTCAGAATCAGAGTATTTTTCATTTAAAAAGCTAGTCGTCATAATGATCATGCGGTAAAGATTTATTAGCAATTTCAAAGATATTCAAACGCAGCGTCTCAAAGCCTATTGTTTCATAAGCCATAATATTTTTTAGAAAATAAAAACTTATCAGAAAATGCACTCGCTTAAAACAGCTGTTTATTTTTAAAATCTCTGCAATAAATTTTATCAAATTTAATAATGGCGTACTTGCCAGCTTTACGAAGTCGTTTAACTTCCTCCAACAGTTTCTGTCGATGTTCTATTGTTTCTTTCGCGTAGTCTTCGTTTATATATAGGCCAGTCTCTCTTAATTTTATTGCGTTGTTGAGAACTTTAGTTTTATCTGAATAATTCAGCAGTTTGAAGAATATTGTCCTTGGTAACTTATCATTTCTTGCATTTCCAATACGATGGGCTCTTTCAATTTTGTCAGATATGTTAAGTTTGTTTTTAATTATTTCTTTTATCGAGTTTCGACAATCATCCCAGCTTTCGCCTTCTTTTTCCTTTACACCATCGACCCTTAAATTGTTTCTGCGTGAGCGGCTCTCCAAGTCCACTGTTTTTTTTACTAGAAAGTTCATACCCCAAATTTGTTGTAATTTTTTCCAATTTTTTATTTATACTTTCTTCTTGAAAGTTTAAGCTCTCTTTAATTTCGTAAATTTCTCTTTCAATGATGCCATCTTTGGCATTGCTTTCTTTTGCTTCATATTCAAGTTTGTCGAGTCGTTCTGCGAGAATTTTTAAGTTTCCACTTATTATTAATATAAAGTTTTGTTCTTGTTCTTTTATTAATTTGCTTGTTTCTGATAGTATAAAAGTTTTTTGTTCTTCAAGCTTTGACACGTCCGTTCACAAACACGTCCGTTCACGAATAAAATCACTTTTTTTTTAGCACTATCTTGTCGGAATTTTAATTTTAGATCTGATAGTATAGGTACGTGCGTATCTGCTAAATTTCGGCACCGATTTTAAAAATAAAATCTGTGACCATTTTTTCACCGCGTGCTCGAAGTAGGTGTCAAAAGGATGGATTTTTCTCGTCTTTTTTTTAGAATTTTATATTGACTTTGATAATATTTTAAAAGTAGAGTGTTGTAAGTTTATTGCAATTTGTTTTTTTTTTTTGCAGTTACTAACGTTTTTAGTGATTTAATTGCTACTGAAAACTTAGATCCTGTTCTGGAGGTGCATTAACATTGAAAGCATGATGGTTTTTTTTTTTAACTTTTTTCTGCTAAATTTCATTAAAAAATAATCACACGTTCATACTCTATTTTTGCACGCAGTAAAGGTACCAAATATTCTTCTGTTGTTGAGGTTGTGGGGGAGGGGGGATTCACGATTATGAGCATTTTGTATATTTGAACTTTTTTATTCATTAAAAAGTTGTTTTTTTAGAAGAATGAAACTTTATTAAAAATATTGGTGATTTTTTAAAGTATTCAAAACATGGTTTACACACACAAAAAACTATGCTATATATTTATTCTATATATTAACAAGATTCAAGCGATTTTTTTTTTCTGTTGCATGTAATATAGCTTTTTCAAAAAAAAAGTTTAATAATGATTAAAGCTGATTCAATAAAATAATTGTTATGATTATTAAAAAAATTTTTTAGAGCTTTATGGGACCTAAAAAGAATCATCTATTTTATGGTGAAGCCAAAAGTTATTTAGCTTGTAACTTTACAATGCCAACTCGTTTAAATATTGATTGTAGAAATGGACTTATATTGAATACATTCATATCCAACAATGAATCATTTAAAACAACTGTTGAAATAGTCAATAAACATTTTAATTTCAAAATATGTAGAAGTCAGATTGTGCAACTAGTAAATAGATCCAAATGCTATGCACGTAATTTTTCAAGGGATTCTAAACAAATTAATAATATCTGCAACGTGCTCTTTGCATGCCAAAATTTTTGGCATCTGCAATGCCACAACCATTGCATTCAACCACAAGCTCAAGTAACATTGTTTCGTGTTCTTCTGTTTTATGTTCTCAAAACATCAGTGCTTTATTTGTATCAAATAGTAATCACTTAACTCCTTCTTTATCTGGTCCCACTTTAATAAGCTCTTCTCATGAACCACTTCTACCCAGGCTGATCAGTTAAGTCCTAGGACAAAAGTTTTGCAAAAGAGGTTAACTATTTTGGCAAATGAAATGGCAAATAAAAAACAAAAACATAAAGAAGATCTAAAAGAGTTAAAAGAAAAGGCAAAGGCCCTGCGATACCAATTAAAATATCTAAATCAGGTTATTGCTCGCATAGAAAAGACAATCCTTAATCTTTGAAAAAAATAAAAGAAAAAGTATTTGAATTTACAGTTAAAGAAACTTCAAAATCACATTTTTATTTTAAAACAATAGTTGAAATTTACCCAAAGCAACTTATCTTATCAAAAGTTGCTTTGGGTAAATTTTGCTGACAAAAATTCTGAAATTCTAGTACTGCAAAATGACATACTGATTTTATAGGAAAAAGTGGAGCAAATGCAACAAATCAAACAAAACACCAAAAATGAAAAATACTACTCAGCAGATATTAGAGCACTTATATATGACATGCTTGTGTGCCAAGTTCCTACACATAGTGTTCCAACTCTGATCAGTAAAATTGGAGAACACACTGGCCATCAATTTAGTCACATTCCGCATCGCACAACTGTGGAAAAAATGATGCATGAGCTAGGTGTAATATCAGACTTACTGACCGCTGAAATAGCTTTCTCAACAAAAAATCTGACACTTGGTTTTGATGCAGCAACACAGGAGGGTGTTCATGTAAATGTTGTGCACTTAACAACAGAGTCAGTATGTATAGTTGTAGCTATTAATCAACTTCCTGGAGGTACAGCTTACGACTATCAGAGTCGCATTACAAAATTTGTTGATAACCTTGCCAAGTTATATAGTGACTTTTACCAGCTACAACTCACTGAAGTGCGAAGTACTATTATTGGAAACATAACTAACACAATGAGTGACAGCGTAGCAACAAACTATGCGACAGTTACTAAGTTAAACCTTTTTTTGGCAGAAATCATTAAATGAACTAAATTGTCACCTTCACCGCTTGGACACAATGACCAGTTCGTGCAAGTCTTCACTCAAAGCATTAGAGACCTCTAAAGGAAAACTTTTTGGAAGAGACTGCATTGCAGCAAATATTGTTTTACAGCTAAACAAACTTCGCTACAAGGAACATGCAAAAGGTACATGTATAATCTTAATCCCACCAAAAGGTTTTATAAAGGATATAAAACCCTTTGGTAACCCAAAGGGTTTTATATCCTTTTTGGACCAACACAAGCTGCCCAGAGGACTGCTACCACGCTACAGAGAGAAGAAACTACACATTCTTTTTCACACATGTGGTATTTTGGTTCATCACTATGAAATATTGAAGACATTTTTGTTTTCTGGCTTAGCGTTATGTGGAGGTCTGACATATAGTTTGTTTCAAGATTTTACATCCGGAACAGGTGAATCTTTTATATAATTGTTTCCATTCTTGAACACATTTAGACCTTAAATTGATAGGAAGGGGTGCAATATTAAAGGCTATGGGATAAACCTTTAAAACCAATAGTAATGATACTTGCAGCAATAGTTAGGAGATTGTCGATTATTAGAGACTAATACTATGTGTTGTGTTCATAATATATTCTTCTTAAGACCGGCACTGATATATAAGATAGGGCCGTATATATATATATATATACATGTATAATAATATGACACATGTCCCTAATAGACAAACTATATATATAAATGTCAAGAAATCAAATTAACTCATAAATCTTCATAATCGAGTGGTATTTTATTCTTTATTCTTCGTCCACGACTCGATAATCGAATTGTTTGATCTTCTTTTGTATTTTCAACTAAATTGTTCTCTTTAATTATTTTATTATTCTCGCTCTCCAATTCCAATGACGTTGTACCACTATTGCATTCTTCAAACGAAAGAGTAGTTTGTCCTCTGTGCATTATAGCCACCTTAGCCCGAGTCAGGCATGGAGCAGATATAGCGTAAACTTTTCTAAGTTGAATCTGATTTCGACGAAGGATATGTCCATTGTAATTTAATTTTACTTCATATGATCTAGGGGCAACGTATTTCATTATTTTAACTCTAAGACTCCATTCATGAGTTATTTCGTTTTGAATTGCAACAATTTGGCTTTGTCTATAGACGTATGGTTCAAAAACACCAATATTTTTATCATAGTATTTTTTAGATTGAACTCTCTCTTTGACTATATCTCTTGCAAATTTTGACTGTTCTTTATTTCGAGATTAAAACCTGGGTAAGTTATCTCTTAGTTGACGCCCATGTAATAGTTCCGCTGGAGATAAACCACATTTTGTTGGAGTATTATGTAAAATTAAGATACCTTTATAAATGTCCTCATTTGACATATAAAATTTCTTTATCAACAGTTTTACTGATTTTACAGTTGCCTCTGCTAAACCATTCGATTGTGCATAGTGTGGACTACTTGTTATGTGCTTAAATTGCCATTGTTGAGAGAATTGACGAAACACTTTCGAACTATATTGTGTACCATTATCTGACACCAACTCCTTAGGGATACCATTTCTAGAAAAAGATTCTTTGCATGCTTGTATAACATTTTCTGATCCAGTACTTGAAAGCAGAAACACCTTAGTCCACAAGCTATAATAATCGGCAATAATTAAATAGTTTTTATTAGCCCACTGAAACAAATCAGTTCCAAGTTTTTGCCATGGTCGTGTTGGGACATCAGGAATTAGGAGAGGTTCTTTCGGCTTTGATGGGAAATACTTCATACATGCCTCACATTTTCGAACTAACTGTTCAATTTGGTTATTTAAACCTGGTCAAAAAACACTCTGACGTGCACGACGTTTGCATTTCTCCATTTCCAAGTGACCTTCATGCAATTTTGAAAGAATTTCTCTTCGCATACTAACTGGGATTATTATTCTATTTTGATATAATAAGAGTCCATCAATTTTAACTATTTCATCTTTAATATCCCAGTAAGGTTGGAGATTCGCCGAACAGTATTTTTTGGAATTTGGCCATCCAGAAATGATACTTTCTTGCAATTGGTTTAAAAGTTCATCTTCTGCAGTTTTATGCTTAATTTCTTCTAAACGACTCTCTGTAGCAGTCATACTTTTTATTATTGAATTTACATACACATTAAGATCATTTTCTGCAATCTCATCTTCTTTTGTAGGATTAGATACAGGTGCACGAGACATCTGATGCATCTGCATCAGTAATAGATTTGCCCGCAACATGTTCTACAGTAAATGAAAATCTTAATAACTTCATCCTTAAACGTTGAATTCTTGGAGACATCAATAAGTGAGCGATAATTTAATATTGGAATTAATGGTTTGTGATCTGTTTCTAATATAAATTTTTGCAAACCATACAAATATTTTAAGACGTGATATTTGTTGGTTTTGGAAAATTTTTTATTGCCTCAACTTTTTTGGTCAATGGTTTTACTCCTTCTGCTAAAATTTTATGACCTAAAAACTTCACTTCTGTTTGATTAAATAAACATTTCTCTACATTCAGGGTAACTTTTTCAGCAAATCTATTTAACAATGCTACAAGGTTTTCGTTATATTCCATTTCTGTATTTCCAAAAACTAAAAAATCATCCATACTTTTAACCACTCCTTTTAGACTATCAATAAATTTATCCATTTTTTTACTAAAAATTTCAGGGAGTGACGTTAATCCAAATGGACCCCTCGTTGGGCAGAATCGCCCAAAAGGTGTCGTAAATGCACATTTTAACTGACTTTCAATATCCATTGGTAAATGCCAATAAACTGAGTTAGCATCTAATTTTGCCATATATTTACATCTATTTCCAAGTTGGGCCAATGAATCGTCTACACTTGGCAGCTCATAGAACTCACGCTAGGTGTCTTTGTTTAATTGTGTTAAATCAATACAGATACGAAGTAGTCCATTTGGTTTTTTCACAATTACTATTGGATAACACCAGTCTGTAGGTTGATCTACTATTTTGATAACACCCATCTCTTTCATACGCTCTAGCTCTAGCTTCAACGGTTCTAGTAGTGGGAACGCTACTCGTCGTGGCGCTCCAATGCGGTATGTTTTTGTATTTTCTTGTATTGTTATATGTACAGGGTCACCTTTAAAAGTTCCTAACCCTTTGAATACTGAAGGAAACTGTTCTACAATGTTACTTTTTGATTTTGAAATCATAGCACACATGAATCGTTCATGAATATCTACTTTAACTAGGTTAAACTTTTGTAAGGCAGGTATTCCTAATAAAGCAGTTTGCACATTTTCACAAACATATATAGTAATTAATTTACTGTTCTGACCGTTTATAGAGAATGATTTTTTAAAAGTATCCAAGACAATTGAGTTGCTTATAATCAGGACCAAATAGTCGTTTATTAGTAGTGTATAAATGTTCAATTTTAATTCCAAACTTTTTTAAATGTTTAGTTCCTGTAACTGTGACTTCAGCGCCTGTGTCAATTTTAAATGTTGTTTTTCCATATTTTACTTTTAATTGAATTTCCCAAGGTCTGTTTACACAATCTGCTCCAACTCTTCCTAAAAATAACGCACCTAGATGCTGCATACTTGATGAATTTTTACTATCGTTCTGTTGATCAACATCTCTATCAGGAATATTTGGATTTGCTTTTAGGCAAACTGAACTATTTGAAAAGTGATTCATAATGCTACTATCTCTGCACTTTTTACCCCATGCTGGACATGATCCCTAAATAAATGGATGCTTTTTTAAACAGAATTTACATACAAATGAATTAAATTTAAAATCTCTATTATCACTATTCTGTGTGGGTGAATTAAATTTATTTTTACTGTGCAATTGTTTTCCAATACGATTTACACTTTCACTTTTATTATTTCGCAACTCAGATAAACCATCTCGTGCTTTTTCTGAAGAACGACAAATTTCTACTGCTTTAACTAGTGTCAAAGTCTTTTCAGAAAGTAATTTCTCACGTACTTTGTCACACCGTATTCCATATACAATTTTATCTCTTATTAAACTGCCAAAACAAACTTCAGTATTACAAAAATTGCAATTTTTACTTAATAATTTAACCTCGGTTAAGAAATCATCAAAGCATTCACCATCTTCTTGACAACGTTCAAAATATTTATGTCTTTCTAAAGTCTCATTAATAATACCTTGAGCAAACACTTCCATTTTCTCCAATATAATAGGTGGATCTGTTTTTTCATTTTCGGTTAGGTTTAATGATTCGTAAATGTTTCGAGTTTCTGAAGAAAACGTATACCTTAACATAGAAGCTTGATACGCAAGTGTTTTTTTCTGTAAATCCGACAACAAAACATAATCCTGCCATTTATCAATCCAGGAGCAAAATGCAGCATACCTATCTACAACTAAATCTAACATTGGAGGAGAAACACCAACTTTACCACTTTCTGCCATCTTTTATAAATAGATTCTTAAGATTAAACAAGGTAATTAGAAAATGCTATAAAACTTTATTTTCGCACGTTTATTTACATACTTGCAGCTCCATGTTGTGTTCATAATATGTTCTCCTTCAGACCGGCACCGATATATAAGATAGGGCCGTATATATATATATACATGTATAATTATATGACACACTATGGTTTGTTTATAAATTTTTTGTTTCAGGTTTCCGTGAATTATTTGCCCTAGCTTTAATTGGAAAGCTACTAACTGGTCCTTGGATGACAAAGTTTTATATCACACCAGGTCAGGGACTTGACTTCATATCTGGCATTCAGATAGTCAAAAATGTTCGGAACACTCTTATTGAAAACAGCAAGGATCCTCTAAATCTAATTAAACAAAAAACTGTTTTTTTTGGAAATATTATTAAAGATCCTAATTTTGATTCAATATTCAGCTTTTGCCCAGTATCTGATGAAGTGAGTAAAACATTAGCTGAATGTCTGAAAGCTGTTGTTAGTGTCATTGACAGGCAGTACAAGCGTCAGTTCAACATGAGTTCTAATAATCAAATTATGAACCAGACTAAATCAGCAAGACTTCACAACATTGACTCAGAAGAACTTATGAGTTTGTTTAGTGCTGCAAAGCAACTAAACATACTCATAAGCCACGCTTTGTTTTCTTTCAAAACTTCGTTCTTGTAAAAATAAAACAACTACTCTACTCTCCAAAAAGCCTACTGATATTCAAAATAAATTAATATTATGGGCTATTTCTAATGCCAGAAAAACTCGATTTGCAAATGCACAATGTCATAAAGAAATGATGTCAGAACTTATAAAGCGTATGGCTGACAAAGTTCAAAATAAAAAGGACAAAGAACAGAGAAAAATAGAAATAATTTTAAAAAATTGTATGCCTAATCAGATAAAAGAAAAATTTCCTGACTTAGAAAATAATGAGGCTTCTAATATTGACGAAATTCTTATTGGAGCTGCTATTGGAAGATGTATTTGCCACTTGAGATTTGATAAAGCCTCTAACAGCCAAGATGTATATTTTGGCAGACTTCTTAGCATTAAAAAGAAGAACAGTGGTATATTCATAGTTTCTTATTGGAAACCAAATAAAAATGAGGATGTTGATGCTGTCGAGTATGAAATGAGCAAATACCAACTATCTGCAGACATCATCAGTGGTAATATGGTAACATCATAAAAAAATGATGTGCAAATTGATTATAATAAGGTATGTGTTATTGTAAATCATAATATGGTTTATATACTTGCATTAATAGTTTTCATTTACAGACATGAGGTAAGTGTATTGGTTAGCAATATTTTTTCAATGCCTAATGTGTATATTAAGCCCCCTCACCCTCTTTTTTTTGCTGTTGTTGATAAGATAATGAAAAGATTTATAATTCTTTCATTGATTATTTTTATGTATCAGATCTTATTATTGAGCCAATAACCTGGCTTTTGATATGCTGTTTCAACTTAGAAAGATGACTTTTTGCATGCATGGACACTAAGATGTTAGTGTTAAGTAGTTTAAATCAATCAGTATAGAAATCAGTTTTTTTGATTAATTTTTTTATACATTATATCTTTTTTTTTTCAGGCAACAAATCAAAGAATTTTTGAGTAATAACAATGGTACGGTGGGGAAAACAGGCCTTGTTTTTTCCCTAAAACTATTGCTATTACATAAATCACATCCTTTCCCGACTTTTTCCTCAAGTCATATTTTTCGCTTGCAAAAAATAGATAATTAAAGAGATTATTATTTTCTTACAGTTCACTGTTTACCTTCTAGAAGGCTATGTACACATATAATAACGCAACAAATGGACTACGCGTTTTAATATATAAGCCTATATATGTAAAGTGTTATATATTAAGTATTAGATAAATTTATGAATAAAGTTTTTAATCATATAGAAATTGATTTATCTTATTATTATTATTATTATTATTATTTTATCTTATTATTATTATAATTTTTTCAATTCGTTAATTAAAATAATTCTTTTATTTAAGGTGGTAGACCACTATTAAAAATCAAAAAAATCATTTTTTCAATTTTAAAGTTTTTAAGTAATATAATTATCGTAGATTAGGAATTTCATATTAGTTTTATATAAAAATAAAGCTAACCCTATCAAAAATCAGTTTTTAATAATGCGGTTTAGGCATTTTCATAAATTTGTCCGTAGCAACGGATTGTTTATTCCGTTGCTATGTAGCTAAAAAGTAGCACAAAATACCATAAAAATTAGGACAAAAAACTTCATTTAATAATAAACAAAACTACTTTTGTTTATTATTAAATGCTTTTGGTGCAGTGTATTACATGGTTTTTAACCGATTTCTTCAGTAAATGTCTAATTACTTTACAACAACCACAACTTTCTTCGGCTAATTTTCTGTCTTCTATACTTTGGTTAAATAATAACTAAAATAATGGGAAATAAAGATAAAAGAAATAAAATAAGGTATAGCAAGAAACGTAGACTCTTCAGAGGAAACCAACATAAATCATCAAACGTTGTAGCTGAAGAAAATCTATCTAATTTAGAAGAATTACAATTCAAATGTAGCTCTGCAAAAAAAATTAAGATATTGTCATCCTGTTGCAGTAGTAAATCTTCCGTCGATATTGTAAATAATGATTTTGTAAATAAAAATAATCTTTCTGCTAATGATGATCAGTCCAATGACTGCTATATTTTTATGAACACTAACATTATTCATTAACTAGAATTACTAGACGCAGTCTCTTTATTAAAACCCAATAAAAGTTTAGGATTTGATGATATAAGTAGTAATGTCATTATCAAATCAATAAAACAAATTACAATTCCATTACTACATATTTTTAATTTATCTCTAAAACAAGGCGTTTTTCCAGATAACCTAAAAATTGCAAAAGTCATTCCAGTGTTAAAATCAGGTGATCCTTCCGATGTTACGAATTATAGACCAATCTCAATTCTTTCTTGTTTTTCTAAAATATTAGAGCGGGTTATGTATAATAGACTATATTCCTTTTTAAATGTTAATAATATTCTTTTTCATAAACAGTTTGGATTTAAATCTGGTCATTCAACTGATCATGCAATCACTCACCTTGTTCATGATATATTTAAAGGGTTTGATGATGACAAGTATACCCTAGGTGTATTTATCGATTTAAGTAAAGCTTTTGACACTGTCAATCATCAAATCCTTCTATCCAAACTGAAAAGTTATGGTATAATAAATACTAATTTGTCCTGGTTTGATAGTTACTTGTCTAATAGAAAGCAGTTTATTTCATATGATAGCGGAAAAACGGAATATAAGTCAATCACCTGTGGTGTGCCTCAAGGATCAATTTTAGGACCACTTTTATTTCTCGTTTATATTAACGACTTATATAAATTTTCTAACATTTTAAACTTAATTTTGTTTGCAGATGATACAAACTTGTTTTATTCTAGTAAAGATATCAGTAAATTATTTCAAACAGTAAACAAAGAACTTGAAAAATTAACCCAATGGTTCAAATCAAACAAACTATCTTTGAACATCAATAAATCCAAATACACTTTGTTCCATCGTCTTCATAAAAAACAAGATATTCCATTAAAACTTCCTGATCTTTTTATTGATAACGCATTATTAAAAAGAGAGCAATCAATAAAATTTTTAGGTGTGGTTCTGGATGAAAATTTAACCTGGAGGGACCACATAGGTCTAATTGAAAATAAAATATCAAAAAATATAGGTGTTTTGTATAAAGCCAAGCAGTTTTTAAATCTATCTTGTTTAAAAAACTTATATTTTTCTTTAATTCATTGCTACTTAAATTATGCAAACGTTGCTTGGTGCAGCACAAACGCAACAAAAGTAAAAAAACTGTTTAGTAAACAAAAACAGGCTATAAGGATAATTACAAACGTAGACCGTTTCTCTCACACTCAAACATTATTTAATAAACTTAATATTCTAAATGTATATAAACTAAACCTTTACCATATTCTTATCTTCATGTTTAAACTTGATAAAAAAATATCACCAATGTTATTTAATTCACTTTTTGAAAAAATAAACCACATATACCCTACCAGATTTTCAAAAAACAATTACATTCAATCCAAAACACATTATTCAGCAACCAAATTCTCAATTGCTAACCGAGGTCCTAAGCTGTGGAATACAATATTAAATAATGAGCTGAAATCTAATTATTCTTTAAACCAGTTTAAAACAAAACTTAAGCAATTACTGATGATACATGAAAATGAATTAAAGTTCTTCTAAAAAGCTTTTTAAACTAGCAAACAAAAACAAAAATTAACCTACTAATTACTCTTTAATATTATATTTTATATTCTAAACAATAGTCTGCTATTGTAAATGTATTTCTTATCTTATAAGTTTTGAATTTACAAACGATTTTTTTAAGTTTTATTATTTGAAATACTAATTACTAAAAATGTTGTAAAATTTTATAATTTCAATTTTTATTAAAAAAAGTTATTGTAAATTCTTTTTGTAATATTAATACTTATATATCATCTTATTTTACTAATTAGTTCTTAAATATAAATACTCTTTGAATTACTAAATATTTTAAACGTTATATATTTTATTTTTTGCATTTTGTTAAAACATTTTATTTGATGAATATGCATTTTTTTAGGGGGGGCTTAATGATAAGATGAAATTTGTCTTCTTTAAGCCCCAGTCATGTAAATATTTGTTTTTATAAATTACGAGTGTAAATTATTTTCAATCGGCAAATACAATACTAAAAAAAAAAAAAAAAAAAAAAAAAAAAAAAAACATTTTAGAAGAAATAATTACTGCCATAGGCTGCTGTCCAAAATGTTCTGCAAATGTTTATTTTAACCATGACGCTAAACTTTAGGTTTAAAAAAGTATAATTTAGAATATTTGGCAAGATGCACATAAAATAAATATACAGTGTGATAAAAGGTTTATCACACTGTATATTTATTTTATGTGCATCTTGCCAATGGGAGCAAAAGTTTTATTCTAGTAAAACTATAAGCAAACCAGTAAAAGCCGGTCCGAAAACTTTTGATGTTAATTTATAAATAATATTAGCTTTTCGAGAAATAGGTAAAGGATACTCTAGTTTTTTTAATTTTTTAATTTAATTTAAAAACTTTATTTTTTGTTGATGGTTACAATAGTTTTAACAAGAATAAACTAATTAAAATCAACACATTTAACAATTCGCGACGTTAGAATTATCTTGTTCTATCTCCACATTTTTGAGTTTTGAGATAAAACGATTTGAAAAATAAAGATTTTAGGAGACGGCATACAAAATTTTTTTTATAATTTATGTTTTCTCAGCAACTTTTTTATTTATTTCTTAGATTTCAATACAGTAGAAAAACATTATTCTGAGGTACACAACACTATCAATAACTCAATTTTTTCAAAAAGTGGAGATAGAACAAGATAACTCTAACGTCGCGAATTATAGACAATACACACTCACATGAAAATCGTTAAAAACAATAAATAATAAATAAACCTAAAAAAATAAAATAAATAAAATGACTATATATATGTCCACATATATATAGTCAATTTTCGATTAATCTTTTAAAAAGTATTTAAAAACAAAAAACAAACTACAATTTACAAAATTATAATATAAATTACATTAATACAAATAACATTAAATAGTATTTAAAAGTTTTGTGGTTTAATGAATATGCCTGTCCTATGAACAAATCTTCTTTTAACTCGTTAAACGAAGAAATTGCCAACTCTTACAATTACATTGCCGAAGCGAGCATGAATGATGCAGCTAAAGATGTACGAATAATAAGTTTTAAAAAAAATTATGATGATCATATTGTAATCGACAAGGACATTTTAGGGGACGGAGCTTGGTAAAAGAGAGGATACTCATCACTCAATGGATTAGTTACTATAATTAGCAAAACAAATGGAAAATGTATAGATTATCGCATACTTTCTAAGAAGTGCAAATCTTGTGAGTATTGGAATGCACACAAAGGTTCTTCAAAATATATGATGTTTAAGACAATCATGTCTGCTCAATTAATCACAAAGGATCATCTGGATCAATGGAGGCAAAGGGTATTGGTGAATGTTTTCAGTCCTCTATTGAGGCAAGAAAATTAAGATATGTTCGATACATTGGTGATGGTGATTCTTCCTCGTATCCATCCATACTTGCAGCTAATCCCTATCCAGGACAGACAGTTAAAAAAGGTGAATGGATCAACACAAAATAACAACAAGTCTTTAAATGCTTTAGTTTGGAAACATTGTCCAAAAGATGTTTTTGTTGGAATTGATGTATTAAATTTAGGTTGCTGTTCTGCAATCATTAATTTTAATGATGGACTTAATGGTATCAATAGAGTTTTTGAAAAACTTTTTTTAAAACCAGGGTATTGTTCTTCAAGTTTTTTGGCATCATCTGATTTGAAAAGAGTTAAAAATATGGAAAAAAAATGTAATGAAAAGGAAAAAAGCAGGCGAAAGCAGTTACGAAGTATTCGTAAGGAATTTTTGGACAAAGATAAGGAAGAAGAGAGTTTATGTTATGGTGCAGGAGAATTTTAGTTTATATTTACTTTTTATTTATTTACTATAAACAAATATTTAATTAAGTTGATAAGAGTTAAAATTGAAACTAAATCGCAAATCAAAAGAAAAACTTTTTTTTTCAAACTGAAATACTACTTTAATAATAGTATTGTTTATTAATATTATCACTTTTTATAAACATATTTTATTTTAATTTTGCGTTAGTATTACTACACAACACGTTTATAATAAGATAATATTTGTCAATAGGTTTTTTTTTGTGTTTTTATATTTTTATTTGAAGTGTTTAATGTTTTTTTTTGTTTAAATGTGTTTTTCTCAGTTCCTTAAAATTCACGACTTTGCGGAAATTATCTCTTGATTCTCTTAACTGATTTTCATAAAATTTTCAGGAGTTGTTCCTTTAGTTATTATGGATGTCCCTACCACTTTTATTGCATTATGATAACTCGGTAAAAAGATATTAAAGTCCAAATATGGTCAAAAATGCCCCTTTTTGTTTTCGAAGTGTTCTTTTTATTAAAAAAAAAACTGTTTAATGTTTTTCTTTTGTTTTGATACAGGATCTTTTTGATTATATTAAAAGCAAGTCTAAAAAATTTCAAGTTGATACCATACATAGTTTTTGAGATATTCACCGCGACGAAATAACCCTATTTTGGGACCAAATTTCTCAAACCATTTAATAATCAAAAAAAAAAAATTTGTCATTAAAATGTAAATTTTAATCAACTTATATAAAAATAATTTCTAAAATGTAATTTTTGAAGGATTTTTTTTATTAGTGGTCTACCACCTTAAACAACATTAATTTTTTTCTGTTAAGTTGAATAAAAATATAAGCGAGGCAAAGTAGTGCGCTGAAAACTAAACAATGAAATTCTATTGTAAAACAACTTAAGCCGAACGCTAATTTTTTAAGTTGGTTGCAGTTTTCTTAAGCATTCCTTATTATGAACTTTTGACACTTAAATGGGCATAACTTTTAGCAGAATCATTCGTTTTTTATGAAATTTTCACCATTGTTATACTGGTTTAAAGCTCTTTACAATGATGTATAATAATTAAATATTTGAATAGTTTAAAAATTTTGCACACGTACCTAGATAGTATAATTTTTATGCAGCTAGAACAAAAAGTTAAGTTAAAAATCAAAAAACTAAAAAAAACTCTTTTTTCTGATAAAACCACACATTCGATTAATTACTTAGTTTAGTTTTTCGCAAGTGACTAAGCGCCTATCTTTATCTAATCAACTTAGTGTTAATTCTGGTTTAATTAAAAGTAACCTATAATGTTATTTATTTATTTAATCATCTCTTACTCATTAAAAACTAACTATTATATTATTTCTCAATATAACCATCACTCACTCAATTCAATATAACCCACTCACTTTAAAATGTCAACAAAAAAACAAAGGCATACAAGGAAGATGATGTACTAGCCGCATTAAATGGTATGAAAGAGATTAAAACATCACTGAGAAAAGCTGCATTCAAACATGGCGTTCCAGTCTCAACGCTCAAAGATCGCAAAAATAACAACAACAAAGGCTTCCATGGCTCAGGTACAAAAACGTACTCTCAAATGAAACAGAAAGATTGATGGTGTATGCGTTACAATTACTTGGTGACTGGGAATTATGGTTTAACCCGAAATGAAATCCTAGAATTTGTATGTGTCTACATTAAACGCGAAGGTCAATAGCACTTATTCAAAAATGGCAAACCTGGTAAACTGGTTTTACGCCTTTACGAAGAAACGGTCAAAAGAAACTTCATCAAGAAAAGCGGATAACTTAGCATCTAAATGAGCCGCTTCTTGTACGCTAGAAATAATTGATTATTGTTTTGAATGCGTCGCCAAGCAATACCAACAAACTGGCACAACTTCTGGGTCGCATATTTGGAATTTTGATAAAACAGGTTTTTTGGGTGATCAAGGCGAAGCAACCGTTGTGTGTCGAAAAGAGACGAGACGTGCATTTAAACTTACTGGCAACATTGACAAAATTCATTATACTGTAAACAATTGCTGCAACGCTGACGGGAATTTTGCACCCCCATTTGTGATATACAAAGTCAAAAAAAGCTTTCGTCCTGACTGGGCAAATATTCAATTTCAAAATCAGGTTGGATGGAGCACGATACGTTTATTGAATGGCTAAAAGAAGTACTCATACCCGAACTTGAGCAAATTGGTGGCATTCATACTTTAGTATTACAACTTACATTACTTTGGAAGCTGTATTGCTGTGCAAAAAACACAACATAATTTTGATTTGTCTACCAGAGCATTCTTCACATATTCAACAACCATTGGATAGAGGTGTCTATTGTCATGTCAAACAAGAATGGAAAAAAATTCTTACAAAGTATTACAAAAACTCAAAATGTAAGAATTTAGATAAACAAAATTTTCCACCGTTACTCAAACTGCTGTACGAGAGTGGTAAATGTTTTACACGCTTGCATCCAATCGCTCGTTTCCAGTACACTCACTTATTTTCACTTAATAAAAAGAACATAAATCACAAGGCATTAGCAATCATACAAACGTTTAATCCACCTTCATCAACTTTAGCACCCTCCACAGCACCTACACCACCTTGCTAAGACACAGGTTCATCATCTTCAACAGCCGCCGCAGCACCTACTCCAACTACACACCAATTACCATCTTTCTCAACTACACCAGCTTCAAGTTTTGATAGGTGTTAAACATGTGTTGAGCGTTGCAAAAACATTATCGAGATTAAGTTGAAGCAGTTTTTTCAAGCCAGAAATCAATTGCACGTTAAGAAATCGAAACAGTGCAACATGTCAAAACTTGGCGGAAAATGTTTTACCGAAGAAAATGTGATCGAGTTCCTCAAACAAAAAGAATTAAAAGCAACAAAGGAAGTCGTGAAAGTTGCTAAACTTAACGCAAAGCGTAGACCTTCTATGCCAAGTACTCAAATGCCTGAGCATAACAATGCTGAGCAACCTCAGCAAAACAGTAATGAAGAACAACTACCATCTGCCAAACGATTAAAAGTTGCAAAACGTAAAAAGTGTAGAGTACAGTTACACACAGAAATGTTGCAATGCAAGAATTCGATGAGTCGGGAACGGTTGTGCAAAGAAACATGTTTACCAAAGAAATATGTAGATGGAACTAAATTTTTTTGTTACAAATAATGTAAAGACTTTAATATAGTTTCTTGAATATTAGTTGTATTAAAAAAATAATAATAAAAAAAGTTAAATTTAAAAATTTCAATGTTTTCTCAAGTGTGCGATTTTATCAGAATGTCGCCTAAAACCGCACAATTTTTTTTGCTTTACATTTAATATTTTCGAAAACTTTATTATTATTTTTTTAACACATATTTATATTATCTTACGTAGTTTTTTATTACCTTATCGAATAACAAAAAAAAGAAAAAAAAAATGAAAAATAAAAAAGTTATTTAATTTTTATTGATTAGTGTGCTGTTTGACCCGGTTTTACTCTAAAGTTTCTTTAAAAAAAAAAGTTTTTTACACTTTTAAAAAGGAAAAAAAAACAAGCGATGTACATTTTTTTAATATTTTGAATTATATACTTGTATATTTTGTATTTTTAATTAACTTTGTAATTTTATCTCAATAATAATATTTCTCTGAGATTTTGTATTTATCTTTCCACTCTTCTAAATTTGCATTTAAACTGACGGGTTTTTTCATTTAATCTGGCGGTTTTTTGCATTTAAACTGACGGGTTTTTGCATGTAATCTGACGGTTTTTGCATTTAAACTGACGGGTTTCTGCATTTAATTTGGCGGTTTTTTGCATTCAATCTGGCGGTTTTAAAATTTATATAAACTTTATAATGCATGCTATGAATCGCTTAAATGATTAGTAATAAAAATACAAATTTTTAAAAATTACGATTTTATTCCCTATTAATGTCACCTCCATTAACACATTGCGTAAGAAAAGATTCGCAGTGTCTCACGAAGTTTGAAAGATCATGTTCAGTAATGTGCTCACAACCGTTCCTCATTCGTTCTAATAAATTTTTATTTTCGATCGGAGCTATTTGTCCTCTTTTAGTATGATTAATTTTCGACAATGTGTCTTCACAAGGGTTTAGAAAAGGTGAGTATCGGGGTAAAAAACATAAGAATAACTATCATAAAAGTCTGATAATGAATGATGAAAGTTAACGTTGTCCATCACCAAGTTAAACTATTTTTTCTTTTTAAGTGTATTTAAAGATATCTGCTTATCAGATATCCTTTAAAGATATCTGCTGTTACCCCTTTGCCAATTGTTGCTTCACTGTGGACTACGTTAAACAATTTAATGCTAGTATCATGGCTATGTTACGGCCTCTTGATGACAATACACGTTGGTTCTTATCCGTGGTTTCTTATCGTATCAAGATTGAACAAACTTTCATCATTACAAATGGTATTTCTGTAACTTTGTTGCAATGTCAAGTTTCAATACCATGAAACATATGTTTTTCTTTCTTCTTTTACCTCTGCAGTATTGTGTCTTTCACTAATAGGTCTTAAAATTTTATATTTGTAGTTCAACTTTTTCAACCATCGCCATAGTGTGGAGACACTGACATCAATTCCAAATTCTACCTTGATCTCGTATAGATTACAGTTTCTGGTATCTCCGAAATTTTATTAACTTATGTCCTCAGTACAACCTGTCTGTCAAAAACCACCTCTAAGATATTGGTATTACCTGTTGATATATATAGATGAACCAGGCATCGTATTGAAGTCTCACTTCTATAAACGAGTTCGATAGTTCTGTATACTTTTTCCCTCCGTTAATTACAAGATTAATGATCAAATTTCTTATTTCAACATTAATTTCATTGTCTTCGTGCGTTATTTATTTTAGAGTTTTGAAAAATTAAATAGAAAACGGGCTTAATTTGTATATAAGAAAGTTAAATTAAATGAAGGAATAAAAGCAAACCTATTTATCATGATAAAGAAAAACTGACAGATTGAATGCAAAAAACCGCCAGATTAAATGCAAAAAACTGCCACATTAAATGCAGAAAACCTGCAGAAAAATATCGTAACGAAAATGAACCGTTTCTGGTTCAAATTCCTTACAATATTTTTAATTTCGAAACAAAGTTTAGTTAAAGTTGTAATGATAAATTATTATTATATATTAATAGAATAGTATAAAATACGCCTATGCAATATGTTATTAATTTATTGTATGGTGTAGTAAAGTAATTATTTTTTCAATCTAAATTGTCAATGTTTTTTTTTTTTTTTTTATTTTTTTTTTATTTTTTTTTTTTTTAGGTGCCCCAAGAAGTCCCAACGGTCTTGTCACAGAGCACCGCGGATGTGCATTTAACCAGGAAGTTCACGCCTCTTTCCTTACCGTGACGCGAAAATTTGTCCAGAGCTCGTTTCGAACCTGGATCTCCTGCTTATAAAGCAAGCGTTCTAACCACTGCGCCACGGCCGCACAGTTTTAGTAATGTACGGCCACACATTTTTAGTAATGTACTTTTAAAAATTGTTACAAGATCACTTGGGATGCAATAATTTTTCTTGCAATGTGGTTATAAGAATTTAAAAAGTTGTTTAAATTTTTTAATTATAAACTAAAGTTATAAATAAAAAAGTCTAAAAAACCTTATTAAATGTTTACAATATTGACTTATGCTAGCCAATATTTTAAACGTTTAATCGATGTTTAATAAATGTATAAATTATTAGGTTTGTGAAATACGCTTTATCTTAACGTATACTTTTATAAAACGTTTACTAAACGTTTAGAGTAATAATTTATGTTAGTCAATATTCTAAATTGTCGATTTAATCAACCGTCAATTTTTAGTCAATAATTGGTCGCTAAAAGTTTTATCCATTTTTTAACCAATTTTAACTTAATATTCTAGACGTCTCTGCGTTTACTGAGATGCTGTGGTTAGTTAGTAAGGCTCACCCTTTCCTTAAAAACGTGAAATTAAGGCACTATAACAATTACGTTCTAAAGTATTATCTTTCCATTTTTGTTAAAATAAATTTTAAAATGTTCATTAAATTTTCAAAATGGCTTCTAAGTACAACTGCTTCCTAACTCCCTATGGTTATTCTCAAGGTTAAACCTTAACCATGACCTTGGTTATTGAATACTATCAGTTTGTGAATTTACAAAATATGTTTTTTACGCTAACCTTTGTTTTCTCTATTTTGCCTTTATCTAGTATTTTTTATTTTTTTTATTTTTTTTTTATTTCAGTTTACAAAGTCAGTCGTTATACAATAAAATAAACTGTTAAAATACTTTTACAAATATAAAAATATAGCAGACTAACAATATAAACTAGGTTTCCGAAAGAAGATCACAAGGATCTTGTCATCAGGACATTATAAAATATAATAAAATATATAGTTTTTTACATCTTTCTTAATATTTTTTTATTTACAATAATTGTGAAGTGCAAGGTATTATGAAGAATACATATATATTAATCTTTTACACAAGTTAAACAGTAAATAATATAAACTAGCAAAATATCGTAAACAATATCAAATACAAAACGTGAGAAAGAAATAAGAAAAAAAAGTTAAGTTAAAATAACAAGAAATTAAATTTTTTCAAGTGATTAGTAATATTGTACAATGTTATCTTGAGAAAGAATAAAATTTTTTGCTTTGTTTTTAAAAAGATGAAGAGAATTAGTTAGATCAAAATCAAAATTTGGCAAAACAAGTTTATTTCACAGGTGTGGCGCACGATAGGCAAGACAGAATTGATTAAAATGTGTGTGACAAAAAGGTTATTCTTAAAAATTTATGTTTCTAAGTTCGTATTTGTTGGTTGGTTTTAAATTGAAGAGATCTTTAAAGACTGGAGGAGATAGATTGTTTTTCCACATATAAACAAAACATAAAATTTTCAAGACGTTGAGTTCATATATATTTAAAATTCTCATTTCAATAAAGTAAGGTTTACAATGAGAAAAACGATCAGCAAAGTTAATTATGCGAATTGCCCGTTTCTGACAGCGATAAAGACGTTGTAGTTTACTTTTTTCAGTACTTCCCCAGGCAATATTTGCATAGTTTAAGTAACAATGAATAAATGAGAAATAGAGTTGTCTTAAATTTATCTTATTGAGATAATTTCGAGCTTTGTATAAAACTCCAATGTTTTTAGAGACTTTAGAGCATATATAATTAATGTGTTGATTCCAAGTAATGTTCTCATCGAGATAAACACCTAGAAATTTGGTGACGGGATCTCTTTTAACTTCAATATTTTCAATAAAGATTTGAGGCAAATTTGAGGGTAAGGAATTTTTTTTCTTAAGCGAATGAAAAAGTGTTCATTTAGTTTTTTCGGTGTTTAGTGTTAGTTTATTAGATTTGAACCAGTGGGATAAATTTTCAAGTTCTTTATTTGCTGTAGCAAAAAGTTCGTTAATATCACTCTTAGAGACAAATAAATTAGTATCATCTGCGAACATGATGCTCATCAGATTAGTTGCTTTATTTAGATCGTTTATATAGATTAAAAAAAGGAGTGGTCCAAGGATTGAACCTTGTGGAACCCCGCATGTTATATTTAGACAATTGTTTTGATAGCTGTCATTACCAATAACAAATTGTTTTCTATTCGATAAGTAACTTTTGAACCACCTTAACACTTGTTTATTTATTCCATAGTATTTCAGCTTTTCAAGTAAACTGTGATGGTTGACCGTATCGAAGGCTTTCAATAGGTCAATAAAAATACCTAAAGTATATTTTGATTGTTCAAAAGATTTTGAGATTCATTTAAAAATTGGATGATGGCATGCTCCGTTGAGTTATCCTTTTTAAAACCAAACTGATTAGCGTATAGTAAGTTATTTTTGTCAAGATGTTTGTATACTCTGTTACACATAATTCTTTCTAAAACTTTCGAAAATATAGAAAGCACAGAAATGGGACGATAGTTTGTTATTTTAGATTGATCGCCCTCTTTATAAATAGGAGTCACTTTAGCAATTTTTAATTACTCTGGAAAAATTCCTTGTTTAATTGATGGGCTAAAAACTTTAAAGAGAACATCTTTTAATTGCTCGAAACAATCTATAATCACGTTTCTGTTTATTTCATCTGATCCACATGATTTATTCTTTTTAATAGATTTGAATGCCCTTTCAAGTTCTTCAGTTGATAAATCAGAGGGCAACTCATCAGAGCATATTTCATCAGACCATATTGATGGTCAGAAAGTAAGTTATGAGATTCAAGAGATTAAGTATTTGTTAATTAAAGACTCAAGATCTTGCTTATTATAGACTAATGGGATGGTAGTTTGACGAGTCAGATCGCTATTCATAAATTTTATAAACAGGGATAACAGGTGCCGTTTTCCTCCAGGCTGGAAAACAAGACTATAAGCACTTCTTAAATAGTTTTGAAAGTATAGACAACAGCTCCGGAGATCACATCTGCAAGACAATAACATGTATTTTTTCCAGGCCACAAGCTGTAGAAGAGTCTAAGTAGAAAATCGCTTTAGATACAGAAGCTTAAGTGATTGGAATTTCAAGCAATTCGATCAACCTGTTTGTCGGCTACATCATGTAGGATGTAGTTAGTGAAATCAAGAGATAAGATTGATGAAAAGTTCTTATAAAATAATTCAGCTTTTTTATAGGTGAGGTAACAAATTGAAACCATCCAAGAGAGGTAGAATAACAGATTTGCCGTTATTATAGACACTGTTAAAGATTCTTCAGAAGTCTCTGAATTGTTGAAATTGTTGAAGAAGCCTGATTGTTGAGATAAAGTACAAAATTTTTTTGAGATAAAATACAATTGATTGTATCTACAAAGAATATAAAGAAATCAGGAAGACTATGTAAAACATCATATTGTTATAATATATTAAATAAAAAGCTCCTAAAACTAAGCAACAAAAATCTCTGTTTGACAGTTGTTGATATAAATGTACAAAGAGATGTTTCAATGGAATAAATTCTAGTACTTCTACTAAAAAACGTTGTCTACGTCATGAAAACTTATTTGGAAGACATCCAGCTAAAAACCCATTGATTTCCTTAAAAACTTAAAACGCCCAAGAAGATTTGCATCACAGCATTTAAAGTGGAGTAGTCAACTATAGTCAAAAAATCTTTTTAATTAGTAAAACAATATTAAGATGTTTAGATTATATCGAATCAGGTATGCCTCGAGAATAGATATAACAACAGGATCACAATTCAAAATGCATAGCCAAATTGGTTCAAGACTTCTTCAAGAAGATTAAAGTTTGTGTTTTAAAGTGGCCATCTTAATCAACTGACTTAAATTCCATTGATAATTTATGGTAGAGTGTTAACTGCCAAATTTTACACATCTAATATATCATGCTGATTAAATCAGAAAAGTTAAAGAAATATTGGATTCAATTCCCATTGATTTTTGTATTAATTTAATTGGCTTTATATCTCAAGAATGCAAGTCGTTTCGATTGTAAAAAATATCATACAAAATACTAATGTGGTTTTGCTTTTCTATAAACCTTTGATCTAAAATTTGATTTTTTTGTATATGTCCCCAAATTTTTAAACTCATCAAAAATTGTTACTTTATAAATCAATTAAAATGCATTGATTAAATAATCAATAATTTTTCAAAACATAGTTGTAAACATAAAAACCTCGGTATATAAAATGCTGACATTAGTGAAAAATGTGGTGAAATATTAGAAAATTTCAACTTTCTAATTGAAATTTTTTAATATATCAGCCTGTCCGCAAATTAGTAGGTACTTTTGCAGCTAAATTTATGCCACAACTAACAAAGTAGATTTCTAGTTCTTCAGTTATAATTGATTTATAGTAGACTAATTTTTATCATAAAATAATTATTTTTTCCAATTAAGTCCTTAATTTCATTCCATTTTTTTTTTAATGTTTCCAATGGGGTTTTTTTTTATAATGACTGAGCATAATAAAGCTTTTTTGAGTACCTATTGGTTTTTTTGAATATATTTTTTATAATTTTAAAGTTATTTCATTTATATAGGGTTTTTTTGATAAGATATTTTATATATAATTTTTTCTTTCTTTATTGTAGATTTTAGTAAGCCTTTGAGAGCTCATTCAGGGAGTTTGAAATGACTTGGTATTTATGATTTTTTTTCTTGCTTTTTTCTGGAAACGCTATTTCATATTGTTTGCAAAATTGATTAACATTCAATGTTAACAAATATAAGATTAATTTTAATATGAAATAACTTTGAAACAAAAGTTAAGAAAAAATATGTGTGAGTCTTAAAATCTAAATGTCTTCAATTAAATTTTGAACTATTCATGTCAATTGTTATAAACATTAACTGACCTCAGCAGTTTCGGTCGATACAGTTTGTAACAATTGGAGTTGTTACAAGCTGTATCAATCGTGTGTTAAAACTAACATTATTTTTTTATATATTTTAATCATTTAACAGCCCCAACTAACAGCCTTAGTTGATCTTTAAACTTTATACGGTTGATTCCAAGTTATATAGTTTGTGTCATGACATAAATCATAGCCAAGATTTATCTGTTGCTCTTATTAGGGTTGTACTCAGAGTAAAAATATAGCAACTAAACATTGTTAGCAGTATGTGTTTTGCACATAGAATAGCATACATTATGCAATTAAAACTTCATTACATTACGTCATTATAACTGGTAAATTAAACTTTATTGCGCAAAAGTATAAAAGATAACTATAGTCCGGGTGATTACAATTTAACTTGGTCTTCCGAACCAAAAAATCTTGGATTGACTATGAACTATAACCTTAACTCCAAAGTATACTTAATTTTAAAACTTTATTTTTCAACTTGACAATTTTTTCATCTTAGTTAAAGTTTTCTCTACTATTATAAAGCCATATTTATAACATTGTTCTCCAGTTTCGGTTGCCAAAGCAGTTTGGACTGATTAAAACAGTTTAATCAGTCCAAAC
>NC_088922.1:6917500-7010000 GCF_038396675.1 Hydra vulgaris
TCCACGCTGTTGTTCTGGTCTCTTTTGTTTAAAACGACGAGTAAAACCGCGACGCAAACAGGTTTTATTTTTAGTGAGCGGGGAAGGGGGTGGAGTTAAACTTCTTAATCTTTATTTAACTATTTTTTAATTATTATTTATTTAGTTAATTTATCAAGGTAAGTGTTTTATGGAGTAAGGGAAGAGAGCTCTTTCAACCGGTGCGCCTATACAGCGAAACAATTTATAGCCCATTGTTTTCAAAAACTATTCAGGTGTAATTTAATAAAGGAATGGTAGATAAAAACAAATATATTAAACTGAAAAATTACTATTAAAAATTACTATTATTAATGAAAAATTACTATTAAAAAAATATGTTTAACTTAAAAAAAGTAATTTACATTCAATATTAAAAAAAAAGAAAAAAGTTAAGAAGTTAAACTTTTTTAACAAACAAATTTTATTCAAATCTTTTATTTTATAGTATTTCAGTTTTTTCGGATTGAGGTTTAGAGTAAAGCGCTTTTTAACATTTAGTCATAGATTTATTGTCAAACATTTTAGAATAACAAAGTGAAAAAAGTTTTTTTTTGTTGATGATTTCGCAAAAACACGTCGGTATAATAAACGCTTGTAAGCTTTTTTTTAATATTATCCAAAACCGTAAGGAAATAAAAATTTTTAAATATTTAGGAAGCGGAAAGTAATTTCTGATATTTTAAGCAATAGGCAAATTACACAAATACTTAACAAATATATCTTACAAAAATATCCAACAAACAAATGAAAATGGTTAAAACAAGTACTAAACAAAACAAGCGAAATGTTTTTTCGAAGCAAAATATCTGTACAACTACTTTTTTAAAGTTTTATTATAAATACCTGTATATCAAAAATAAAAGGTGTTATTATTAACTCAAGTAAAAAAAATGCCTAAATGCATTGAAAATAATTTTAAAACTACTTAAATACTTTAATAAATTGCTGTTGCCAGGTTGCTAAGGTCTGATGCAAATGATGCGTGGAAACATAGTGAGTATTTGTTAAATCAATAATTTAAGTGAGCTTAATTATTGATTGGATGGCCATATAAGTCAATTTAACAAATTAATATAATTTAAATTATACTCGTTGTCTTATTAGTGATTGAACCAGTGGCATGTTCACTTTTTGACAAACGGGGATAAAGAGAATTTATATAATTTTTCCAGCAAGGTTCCAACAAAAAGAGACGTAGCAAGTAATTTCGCAAATAAAAATTCACCTTAAGCAAATGTTGAAAGTGAAGTATTGAAGTATTCTTAAGATAGATCTTCACTCGTACGGAAAATATGCCTTTTCTCTTCTTTTCTCTTCTTTTCTCTTCTTTTCTTTTCTTTTTTTCTTTTTTTTGTAATTAAATGTCACAGTATGAGCACTGTATCTTGCTGATCACGGCACGGATGTGAGCATGTTTATAAAAAATCCTTCAGACACCGAATATTTGACTGATGAGCCTGCGTATTTCAGGGAAACACTCTGTAGTTAAAAAAAAATATATCAGTAAAGTATTCAAACGTATACTCAAAGATATAAAAAACTTGCCAACTTTAATAAACTATTACAAAGTTACTTCAAACAGTTTTCACATCGTTTTAGTTTCATGTCATTTCTATCGACTTGACACATCTAATGCGCTTCGATTGAAAATTTTTTACAAGAACATTATCTATTATTATCTATAATCCTTGTAGAAATACTTATATGTTGTTAAATAATAACCAATTCTTATCATATAAAATAGAATAGATCATATAATAGATCACGTTAAATCCTTTTACACGCAAACACAAATATTTATGAAAAAAATTTAAAAAAAGTTATTCAAACGTTGAGAAGCTAGAAAATTACAACATGAAAGTTCAAATTTTTGCATACACAGTGTAAGCAATGTGAAATATAAATTGATAAAGTTTCACTTGCAATGTCGCGTGTATATATATATATATATATATATATATATATATATATATATATATATATATATATATATATATATATATATATATATATATATATATATATATATACACACACAAATAATTTTAATTGTATTCTAAAATAAAGTGTTCAATGTTTTTAAAGGAAAAGAGCAATATCAAATTAGTATATATATGTATATATACAGTGCCGCCAAGAGGAGAGGGGGGCGAACGGGGCAGTTTATACCAGGCGGCAGATATCCAAGGGGCACCATATGAAAAGAAGGTACCTAAAAAAGAAAAAAAGGTCCTTCACCTATAATATAAGGAATAATAAATAAGGGCGCCAATCAGGGTTGCTGTCCAACGCGGCGTGACGACTCTCAGCAGCCCTGTATATATATGTGTATACACACACACACACAGACACAGACACACACACACACACACACACACACACAGACACACACACACACACACACATACACACACACACACACACACACACACACACACACACACACACACACACATATATATATATTATTATTATTATTGTTATTATTATTATTATTATTATTATTATTATTCTCTTTTTCATGATTAAAAAATCATGAAAAATTGTATTGTTATTTAAACCATGACTTTACTTATATAATCCAAATTAATTTAGCGTGTTTAAGTTAACAAAAACATGATAAAGTTTTTTTTTTCCAAAATTTAGTTTCATAACTTGAGTTTTTTAATAATATATGCGAAAGAATATTAAATGTTACGTTTTTACATTTAAAGTTTAAAATAATGGTTAAAGCAGATTTTGATTTTAAATTTGTGTAAAGTAAGTTAAAATTACGTGCATTAACTAAGGCTCTGGCGCTTTTTCGTTAACGATGAATAACGTCATTAAGTAATTCGTATTTTTTTTTTATTTTTTTTTTTATTTTAATTCGTATTTTTTATTTTTTTATTTTTTTTTATTGTAATTCGTATTTTTTTTTAACGATGAATAACGTCATTAAGTAATTCGTATTCATTTTTTTTATTTCATAGTTTTTTTTATTTCGTACTTCATCGCATTGGTTCGACAAGGTCCTAAACTAAAACTTTTTATATTAGGAGAATTTAGAAAAATAATCTTTTATTTTTTTTTGTAATGTTAACTAAAATTATTTGCATGATTGTTTTTTTAACTCTTAATAATAGATATAAAAAATCCACAATAATAATCGCTCGGTAACGTATGTGACGTAACGTAAGTTAAATATATAGTATCAAAAAACCAGTTTATTTTCCTTAGCCGGTCACCTCTGATAAATTTTTATATATTTTTTTTAAATTGGTATAGAATTCTCAACATCTTGTGAAAGTTTTTAATACAAACCGCTTCACTGATTCGCAGAAATCTGACCTAAAAATTGAAGCAATTTTTTAACCTTGTTTTAGTTATAATTTCGCCCTCTTTAGGCCTGACTCAAAACTTATTAGCTTATTTTATTCTTGAGACTAACAACTTTCATATAAAACAGCTAAAACTTTAATTTACAGTTTAAATAGACAAATATTTGATAAAGTTGTTGCGTATGTAACGTAAATTAAAAATGGAAATACCCACATATATATAAGTATATATATGTATGTTTATATGGATATATCTACATATATATATACATATATATATATATATATATATATATATATATATATATATATATATATATATATATATATATATATATATATATATATGTATATATATATATTCTGAAAAATAAAACAATTTTTTAGATATACGACATTTTATGGTGATGATAATAGCAATTTATATATTAGTAACATTATTGTTAAACCCAATAGATATTTTATAAAAAATAATAAAAGTGGAGTGCACTGGAACTATTCAAAATCGTATCGGTAATCGTCTAGAAATTTATGCGATAAAAAAGAGTTTTTGACAGAAAATGTGGTAAATAATTTATAAATTCCAGGCTGACAAACTGACTTGAAGAATAATATTAAAAGATTAATATTTGTATTTCTCATGATGAACGAGACATTATCACACCAGTGCTTTTATCTTCTTGGATATTGTTTATATGCTAAAAAGTAGAACTCCAATGGAGTTTATCGATTAAATGACAAAAGACATATTTGATATTAATTTGCAAAATTATTGCATTTGTAAGGACACTAAACGAATTTGTAAAAACTAAAAGTAATTTAACTCCCAAGAAAAGATTGGTTACCAATGGTTTTAGAAATGTCGAACAACAGTTGTACAACAATGTTTTATAAAAGTTGTAGTACAACAAAAATTATGTTGTAAAACAAAGGTTGCAAAAATAAATCAATTTCGGCAACAATTGTTGTAAAACAAAAACACACAACTGTTGCTACAACATTTCTACAACTATTGGAAACCTAACTTAAGCTCAAAGCGCAAAACGTTCATGCAAAAGGTTCATACGTGTCTTAACTAAACGTTTTTTTTTTTTTTACAACCTCAATTTATTTCAATAGATAAATTGTTTTTACAACTTCATATTCAATAAATAATAAATAATGTTTTTTATGATAAAAACTAACTATTTTTTCTAAAAATAAAAGCTATCGTTTCTTCAAATATAAACATGTTGTTGAAAAGGAAACTCGTAAAAGGCTGTGAAGTCTTATCATCGAGTACCTCATTAAATGGTTAAATAAAATCTAACTAATTTTAATGTATAGTCAAAAGTGGTTAAACAATAAGAAGTCAGTGATGCACATAAATATTTTAGTACAAATTGTTAAGTTTAATACATGTCTTGTTGTCTAATACATAACTTGTTGTTAAGTTTAATACATGTCGGTACAATTGTTGATATTAAGTATGAGGTGTTTCAATTTTTTTTTTCAAGGTGGCAGGATTATTTAATGTTTTAAGTTCTATATTTTCAGATATTATTTTGTTATACAGGTACTGACCCCGGTAAGAAATAAAGAATTTTAAAAACTTCACATTGTCTAAAAAACAACTTTGTTGTTTTTTAGACAATGTGAAGTTGCGTGTTGCTCTTGTGATATATCTATTAGAGTTAATTTGAAAAAAGTTATCTGAAAAATGCGATAGAACTGGTCCGTAATTAGGCAGGAATAAAATATTTTGGTTGATGTTGTTTTTGTAAACATTTAGTGCATTCAATGTTTTTGTAAAGAAACCCTGAGCATGGCTGAGTTATCTTTATTTTAAACTAATCTTGATGCATGTTTTTGACTTAGGTAAAGAGTATTCAATTTTAAGATAACTTTGGATGTAGAAAAATAAAGAGAAAATTATCTTGGTACAACTTTCGTATTATTTTCGTATTATATTAAATTATCTTGGTACAACTTTCGTATTATTTTCGTATTATATTAAATTATCTTGGTACAACTTTCGTAGAGTATCCAAATGTTTTTTGAAATTTTGGTGTTTATTTTTAAATACAGTAATCACATTTTATCATGAATTTTTGCTTCAACCAAAAAGTTGATTAACTAAAATAAAAAGAGAGTTATTTATCTTCTTTTTTTTTTTTTTTTTTTTTGCATTTTAAAGAAATATTATAAAGTAATTAAGAAGATGTAAACTATAAAAAACAAAGTATAAAAATATTTACAAAAGTGTTTGGTTAATTATTTACGAAATTTAACAAAAGTAATTTTATATAATTTTCATACTGGAAATATTTAAAATTTTATGTTATCACAACGAAAAACTTAACTAACAAGTAAACACGAAGTGACTGACTACGGAGCTTACAAGATCACATTTAATTCACCCATTGTTAATTGTTTTATTTCTCTATTTGCCCCTTTAAAAGTTGAAACTCTTAAACTCCTGTTAAACTCTTGGTTTGCTTAGAAACTTCAAACATTGTAAACCGAACCTAATAAATCTGGGTGTAGAATCATTAGATACGTTTGATTTGCTGATTTAAGAAATTTGTAAATAAAACTTTTTTTCTTCTCAGCATAATTTCTTATTTTGTGTAATATTTCTCTTTCTTTTGTAAAGTTTAAAAGGAAAAAATTGTTGCTTTTTTCTAATTACCACATGAGGTTTGTTTGAAAGTCTTTCTAATCACCTTGCAGTATTTTAATTACCTCGAAACTTTTTAATTACCTTGCAATTTTTTAATTATCTTGCAATTTCTTTAAATTTCGTATTTGAACTAAAATATCTATAGGAGACTTTTTTTTTATTAACGCAAAACTTAATCTCGATCAAAAAATTTAAATCAAAACAATAAAAGAAAACTTGACAAATTTTTTATTGCCGGATTCAAAAATTATTTATCAATAGCAAGTTTGTCAAATTGTTTATTTATAAAAAATTTAAGATTAGGAGTACCTTATTTTAGAGATTTACAATTGTGCCCAAATCCCACTCCCCTCTAATTCGAAAACCTTGTTGTCGACCCTGTAACATATTTATTAAAAATTTACTTAAACACAATAACAAGTTCTTTCCAATACAAGAAATGTGTTTCATTCCAAACAGTTACAAAAATATAATTGTAGAATTTAAAAAAAAAAAACACGGAAAAAAGCATGAATTTTATATTATAAATGAATTTTATATTATAAATAAAAGTACTGGTACCCAGTTCGTTTTCTGTAATCTAAAACATTTTGTTCTATTTTTATTTAAAGGATCACTTTTCAAAATTGATTTCAAAAAATTAAAGCTCCAGGCATTCCAGCAATGTATTATTTGGTGTCTTATCAGTTTTAATAGGTCCTTTTTTTTAAATGTTTTTAACTTAATTCATTAGAACATGAGTTGATGCCAACAATTTTAAATTTACAAAGATTTAACAATATTTAAAACTATAAACACATCTTTGCTATCCAACTATAAACCAATCTTAATTCTTTCAGTGCTCTCTAAACACTTGGAAAGAATTATTTACATCAGACGCTATAAACTTTGAATTATAAATATTACAATGGTTTTAAATCTAATCACCCAATGAAACATGCAATCTCATTCCATGCTTCATTGATTTTTGTAAATTGTCTATATTTTGCAATGAGAGTCTTTATTAACCTTACAAAAAGACCTTGAAAAAGATATTAGACAACTATGTGCTAAAATAGATGGTAGCAATAATACAAAACTATTTCAACTTTCAACTTGTTGTGTTTCTCAGGGATAAACTTATGCTCTTTAACTCTTCCTTTAAATTAACAGCGTTCATAAGGCCTTTACAAATTTTGTTTATATAATGTTTCCAAATGATACCAGTGGCGCATTTAGCTTAGGCTTATAGAAAGAACCGGAAAAACTGGGCTAAGCAAACCTAGATCAATCGTGATAAAACTCCTGAACTATAAAGATAAAATTAGCATATTAATCAATTCAAAAAAACTAAAAGGAACAGGAATATTTATAAATGAGGACTACTCCTTGGATACCCTAACCATGCGGAAAAATCTCTTTGAAGAAATGCGAACTCACAGGAACAACGGTAAATATTCTGTTGTTATTTATGATAAATTAGTAGTTAAAGATTTTAAAAAATCACATAAGAATGCTTAAAGTATATTTATTTATTATATTTTTATGTCTTAAATAATATTCTTAGTTTTTATTGTTAAAATGACGGAAACCAACAGTTTTAATGTTTTTGACATATCAAAAAGGAAAAACGTACTAAACCAAATTAATGACGATGATAAAAACATGAACTTTTTTGACGAAATTTCAGTAGATACGACTTATTACAATGTTGACGATGTTAAACATGTTCTTAATTCTTTACCATCTTATTTTTCATTATTACATATAAACATCAGAAGCATAAATAAAAACTTTAAAAATTTAAAATTGATGTTAAATAATATAAGTAACAAGTTTAGTATTATCTGTCTGACGGAAACTTGGTGTCATCGAGACGCGATAAATTCTAACTTTCAATTATCAGGATATAAACCTATTCATCAACCGAGAGAAAACGGCAATGGCGGGGGCGTATCTATTTTCGTCCAAAACTCATTGGTTTTTAAACATGTTGAAAACCTCAAAGTAAATGACGCTGATTGTGAGTCATTAACTATTGAAATAGTTAATAAAACAAATAAAAATACATTTATAACTGCAATATATAGACCGCCAAACGGTAATTACATACAATTTGAAAACCACTTAAACTATTTGCTACCAAAGCATATTTAAAAAAATGTTTACTTATTAGGTGATTTTAATTTGAATTTATTGAATAATAAAGCTAATAACCAAGTCGTGAATTTTATAAATACACTTTTGCAATACAGCGTTTTTCCCATGATTAATAAGTCAACACGTGTGACTAAAACAACTGCATCTATTATCGATAATATTATTACTAATAATTACACAAGGACTAAAATCCAAAGTGGTATTATTAAAACAGATTTAACTGATCACTTTCCAGTTTTTCTGATAATAAATTCTGCAACCCTTGAGAATAAAATAAAAGCAAAAACGGTATGAGTAAGGAAAATAAATGATGAATTAATTGCCACGTTTCGTGATCTCATACATGAAGTAAACTGGGAACTATTAACTGATTGCAATGACGTTAATGATGGCTACAATTTTTTTATTCGCATGTTTACAAGACAATACGAAAAGGCCTTTCTAAAAATAAAAAAAATTGTTAATTCTAAAAATTTATTAAGTCTGTGGATGTCGAGAGGACTCATTAAGTCGTCAAAAAGGAAACAAAAACTTTACCAAAAATTTTTAAAAAAAAGAACTACAAAAATGAAATAAAATACAAAAAATATAAAAATTCTTTTGAAAAATTAAAAAAGCAATCCAAAAAAAATTACTACTCTTCGTTACTTAATAAAACATTTGGAAATGCAAGGAAAACATGGAATGTAATTAAAGAAATACCAGGAGTGGGAATTGTGAAAAGTGATAATCTTCCAAAAAGATTGCAAAGAGATGATAATAGAGGAGATGCTTTTGTTAATAAAGAAATTGCTGAAACATTTCATAGCTTTTTTATAAATATAGGAAAAAAGCTTTCCGGTGCAATTCCTGAGGGAAAAAAATCATTTAAATCTTTTTTGAAAAAATCTGATTCCATCATGGAGGAGTCGGAACTTTTAATTGATGAACTTCGACTAGCAATTAGTATGCTGAAACAAATAAAAGTGCGGGTCTGGATGAAGTTAACCCTGATGTTGTAAAAGCGGTCTCAGATATTATAGAGAAACCTCTTTTTAAAATTTTTAATCTTTCCCTAAAAAACGGCATTTTTCCTGACCAACTAAAATTAGCAAAAATAATTCCGATATACAAAGGCGGTGATGACTCAATAAAATCTAACTACAGACCAATTTCCATACTTTCTTGTTTTTCCAAAATACTAGAGCGTATTATGCACAACAGACTGTACAATTATCTTGAAAAAAACAACATTCTTTATCATAAACAGTTTGGATTTCGCAACAACCATTCCACGGAACATGCAGTAAATGATTTTGCCAACCAAATTTTAAATGGTTTTGATAACGACAGTTACACACTCGGAATTTTTCTAGATCTATCAAAAGCATTTGATACTGTCAACCACAAGATTCTAATTTATAAACTACACAATTATGGAGTAGTTCACTCCAATTTAAAGTGGCTGCAATGTTATTTACAAAATCGTAAACAAGGAGTACCATATGACTTAACATGTTCCCCATTTGAATCAATAAATTGCGGAGTTCCCCAAGGATCAATACTTGGACCCCTGCTGTTTTTAATTTATATTAATGATATTTATTTGTTTTCAAAAATACTTAATTATATTATTTTTGCTGATGACACAAATGTTTTCTTTTCTGACTCAAATTTAAAAAATATTTTTTATATTGTAAACACAGACTTAATATATCTTAATGAGTGGTTTGAAGCAAATAAACTTTCTTTAAATATTGAAAAAACGAAATATATTTTGTTTGCTAAGTCATCTAAATCCGAGAACCTTCCACTCAAATTACCTGAACTAACAATTAACAATATTAAAATAAAAAGAGTTTTTTCAATGAAAATACTAGGAATAATTTTCGATGAGAATTTAAATTGGAAAAGCCAAATAAAGCAAGTCGAGAACAAAGTTTCAAAGACCCTGGGGATTATGTACAAGACAAAACATCTTTTAAATAATTTATGTTTAAAAAATTTATACTTTTCATCTATACATAGTCATATTAACTATTGTAAAATTGCCTGGGCAAACAATCATTTATCTTTCCTAAAAATTATTTATACAAAACAAAAGCAAGCAAGTAGATTAGTTTTGGGCGCAAGTAGATACGAAAGTGCCGAGCCGTTACTCAAGGAAATAAATGCTCTAAATGTATACAAACTAAATATATACCATAACTTGTTATTTATGTTTAAACTTCAAAATGAAATGATTTCAAAATATTTTTTTAAAGTTTCAATGAGTAATTACTACATCCCACTAACATCACTCAAAAAATCTGACTTCTCGACTATATGCCGGGGACCACGCATGTGGAATTCGGTTCTTGACGAAAATATGAAAAAAATAAAATCTATTGCTACATTTAAAAGAACTATAAAAAAAACACTTTAAATTTAAACATTACGTACTTTCTCTCATTTTTTTTTAAAAAATTGAAATAATTTTGTATTTTTAATTTTTTATGTACTTTATTTAATTTTAATATTGTATCGAATATGTATATGCATATGAAGCGAATTTAATTTTTTTTTTGTTTGTTTATTGTCTTTAATATGTATACGAATATGTACAGATTTGTAATTTTTTATTTGTTATCTTATATTTTAACTTTATCTTAAATTTCTTCTTTTTTTAACTTTAAGTTCTTTTTTTAACTTTAAGTTCTTTTTTAACCTTCTAAAATTTCTAACCAAATTTTTATTCTTTTTTTAAACTTATTAATTTCACTCTTTTATGTAATATTGGAAGATGTAAAATTTAATTGTATTTTTTTGTATTTCACAAAGTGACTTGATGATAAGTCATTTTGACTTCCACTTGCCCCAGTCAGCTTATATATATATATATATATATATATATATATATATATATATATATATATATATATATATATATATATATATATACTATTAGTAAATAATAGTAGGTCACAAATTTTTGTAAAATTATTTATTATTGGGTCTTTTTTACCCTTTCTTTTTCTTTTATATCTTAATTTGTAAATATTTACTTCTAAATACTAACTTTCTAAATACTAACTTTAAAATTTTTTATTTTTTAAATTATTGAGGGGGGGGGGAGTAAATGCCCCTGCTAAAAAAAAAACCTAAAAATTTTAGCGGCACTTGTCCCATACGTGAGAGCAACAAGTTGATGAAATTTTTTCAAATAAGTTTATATTCAACTTTTAGTTTTAAAATTCATCGAAAAATTCTTAGCGTTTAAAAATTACGGACTTTGTCTATAAAATTTGTAACCCCCTCAAATTTAGGGGTTCATGCTGTATATGGCCATAATTTTTGAACTTTAAGAGATTATTGTATAAATTTTAAAATTTATTACAAATATAGAATTATTTAAGAATAGCTAAAAATATATATTTTATCAACTTATTCTGGAAATTAGTTGGTATATGCTGCATCCGCCACTGCAATGTGATGAAAGTTCAAATACTTTTAGGCAATGTCAAACCAATTCTTTGTAACCAAATAACAAACTTAATGGAAAAGATAATGTTAGGAGTTAAATACTTTAAACAAAAACTTATATCCAAAACCAAATAACTTGTATTATAACTTAGTATAAATTATGTTTTATGAATTAAGAAGTCTTTTTTTGTACTTCTAATAATAAATATACATAACTTATAGAACATTTTTTTTATTATAAAGTATATTTCATACAAAGTCTGTTTATTTTTTATACATTTATTTTTATATAGATTCATAATTATATATATTTATATTTTATATGTTTATTTTTATATATATTTATTTTAGTTTACATTTATTTTTATACATTTGTTTTTGTATACATTTTTTTTTATACATTTATTTTTATATACACTTGTTACGCTTGTAAAAAATTGGACAATAAGATCAGTACGATCTTTTTTCAGAAGCCTTGTTTGTCATTTTTAAAGGAAGTTATTCTTTAATATTTGCTAAAAATATTTTGTGATTCTTATTCTAAATAGTGGTTGCTTGTAGGTTTGTTGGGAGCGAATTTGTTAGATTATCATTTTTAAGAAGTTTCTATATAAAATTTCACAGTTGTCCAAAAAAGGGTCCTAACGTCTTCGGAAATGACCCATAAAAATCCCTTGGAGGATTGATTCTATAGGTTATGGTGATCATTTTAAAATAAAAATTAAAATCTTTTAATTATGTTCGCATTTTCCATTTAAATTTTTTGCCCAACTTACTCTAATAAACCTAATTTTCAAAATGCGTTTCCACTGCTAAAAGTCACTAAAAAAACCCTTTTGTTTCGTCTTAAATGTTGCAAATATATCTAAACAACATTGTATTAACCTATTGTTTAACTTTTTTCTCCTTCTTTAATAAAAATTCAAATTTAAAGGCAATTAAAGTAAAATATGTTGGCGTCAAATTTTTGCGCCTGAAATAGTGTAAACAAATAAATTGGCATTTCTGTTAAAATGAATACATCTCTGTCAAAAAAATGTCTAATTCAGCAAAAACTCATGCTGATTGAAGAAAATCTGTTTGTTTTTTGTTTTTGAAGAAAAGTGATCCATATTAACTGATGTTTTGATTTAAAGAGTAAAAGAAATTAGTATTACATTTAAAAGAATATTTTGAGTGTAATATTAATTTCAATAATTAGAAAATTCCAACTGGCATTTGCAATTCCTGTTGAAGCTAACGACTTGATACTGTTAGTATTATTGGACAGATACCAGACTTGTACAATTTCAATTCGATTATCAATAAGCCATCAACAAGATATTCTGGTACTTGTTAGTGCATAATTTGTAGGGTAGTCAAATCAAAGCTCAAAGAAAATCTGCCACATATTGAGCTTAATATTTTAAATCAAAAAACAAAAGTCTACCCTGAAACATAACCCTGAAACTGAAACTGACCGTAGTTCCTGAAAAGTCTACCCTGAAACTGACCGTGACAAAGCTTTCAGTCGTAAACCTTCACCATCCCAGCCAGCTGATAAAAGATTATTTGTTTTTCAGTACTTGCGAAAGGACATCCGCACTTTTGTACTATAGGTACAAGGCGGTAAAATGTACACAAACTTGCCGTAGAGGACCGTAAGTGTGCCGTATTGTGTAAGATGCCTCTCCAGGAGGTACTGTCAAACTTAGTCGAGCAAGTGGAGGTAAATCTGTAGAAGTTCTGTATAAAATAAATGTAATAATAAAATGAATGTAATAAATATATTATATAAAAAAAGTATATTAAGTAATTATAATATTTATGATAACGACAATAGGAGGTTCAAAGATGTTTCAGAAGTTTATAAACGTTAAATAGTTTTGTACAATGCCTCGTGCATTATCAGTTAAAATTGTCCGAGTTGACTCTTTCAATGTTATACTCAGTATAATACTATTTTGATAATTTTCTAAAATCTGTCATTATAGCGCAATCGTTTTGGAATGTTAAACGGGGGTAAAATTGCTAAGAAACGCTAAATTTCCTTATTATTTTAATATTAAATAATTTTAATCTTTTATTTTTATGAAATTAATAAGTTTAATAAAATAATTTGTTAGGACATTCACTGCCACGACATTCAGAGAAATACAAGCAGCAGCTATTTACTGCGTAAACATTGGTCCATGTTCAAAACAGTATGAATCTTTCCAATGTTGGTGTGAAAAGGCTTGCATCAGCTCTAAACAACTCAATTGAAAAAAGAGTTGTTGAGGCAAACGTGAAGCGAAAACTTGACAACCTCTGAAACAAATTAGCAGATTTTTTCATAAAATCAAATGCTGTTTTTCTCGACAAAGAAATGAAAAAACCAAGTTCAAAAAATTGTTCACTGCATGAACATGAATGCCTTAATCAACCATATTCTCTCTAGAGGACTTACATTATATCATTTCGTTAAACTTGGAATTGATGGAGGTGTTTCATTCTTGAAAATTACCCTCACGTAATTGACACAAATTTCAAGCAAAGTTTTACTCAAGGATTGTCATGTCTCCAATGTCTTCTGTCCAGGATGCAGGTTTAGAAAAACAGCTTATTGTTGCTGCAACAGAAGGTATTTCTGAAACATTTGAAAATCTTAGGACAATATTAAGCCTCATAAAAATTGAAGATGTGTCTCGCAAAATTTCATATGACATGAAAGTAGCCAACATTTTAGGTGGTACCCAGTCTCACTCTAGCAAACACCCATGTTACTGGTGTGATATCGAGTCTGAAAACCTTACAAACTCTGGCCAACCAAGAACATTTAATTATTTATGCAACAGCTATGCTGGATTCCTCTCTTTAGGCGCAAAACTTCAATCGGCTAAGAATTATTCAAATGTTGTGAATTCTCCATTAATTGACCCCTACTGGCAATCTGAGATTGTTCTTGATGTAATTCCTCCAATGGAACTTCATCTTTTTCTTGGAATCTTCAACTATGTTTTGAAGCAACTTCTTAAAATATGGGATCAAGCACAAGAATGGATGAAACTCTTACACCTTCAAATGCAATCATGGGGGACAGTTCAATGGAAATGAATGCAACAAACTGTTGAAGAATATTGACATTCTTCAGAGTCTTGCCTAAAGGCGTTGTGCATTGCAAGCAATGCTTTTTGTTGATTGCTTTAGAAAGCTTCAATCTGTAAAAAAAACTTGTTTTGGAAAGATCTTTGGAAAGAAAAGAGGCAGGATTCTGTCAAAATATTTCAGAATTCTAGCATTGTTACCTAGCTCTTAGAATTTCAGTTACTCCCAAACCACATGCAATTTTTCACCACATCAAGGAAATTGCTTAAAAACATGAAACTGGGCTCAGAATTTTCAGTGAGCAAACCACCGAATCAATGCATGCCGAATTCATGATCCACTTGCAAAAGTTTAAAAGGCAACTTTGTCATCCTAAATATGGGGACAAACTTCTAAGTTGTGTTATTGATCTTAACAGTAAACACATTTGAAATTAAACTGTTGTGGATTAAAAACTCTCAGGAAGCGAATCTCAGTCAGAGTATATTTTCGTGTGTTTAATTTTTTTTTTGTCAGAAGATTTACAGTCTTGGAAAGAATATCTACAGTCTCAAATTTGTATTTGTTTAGGCTACTTTGTAATCCAGTGTATATGTATTTAGAAATACATACACATCTTTTTGAAAAAAGTTGTGTTTTAAATAATGCCATGTTTAAGAGTAAAATTTTAATATCGATTTCTTTTGATTTCTTATCCTCCTAAAAAATCAAAAGAAATTTGATATACTATATTGTATATTTATATACTACTATTTAAATGTATATACAAATAATCCTTATTAAAACATAATTTTGAATCAAAGGGATATAAGTTTGTGATATTTGTAAAGTTAAAGCCAAAAAAAGTGTTTTTTTGAACTTTTGGTTGTGCAAATACTTTTTGAAAATAAAGGTTTTTGGTGTATTTAGGAGGAAACTTTAAATGCAATTTTCTCCTGCAGAGGTAATTAAAAGATTTTAATTTTTTCTTAAAAGTAATCTCTATTGTCTATAGAACCACCCATTCAAGGGATTTTTTGGGTCATTTCCGAAGAGGTTAGGACCCTTTCTTGGACAACTGTGATTTTAAACAAGATTTTTATATAAGATTTATTAATAACTAATGAGCAATAAACGTTTTATCTCTTGTGACGTCTATAAGACGTCTATACAACGTCTATACAACGTCTTATTGACGTCACAAGTTGTTACGAAGTCCCAACCAACGTTCTGTGCTTGCTAGAGTATTTTATTTGTGAGAAGTTAACTTTATAAATTATTTTTCAATAAAGAAAAATAACAATAATTCAAAAAATAGAATTTTATATGCAATAAACATTTTATCTATTTTGTCCCAGCAGATACAGACGTCCATAAAACGTCTATACAACCTCTTATAGAAGTCACAAATTGGTACAACGTCCTTATGACGCCCAGCAAACGTTCTGTGGCGGCTAGGGTATATTATTTGTGAGAAGTTAACTTTATAAATTATCTTCCAACAAAAAAAATAACAATAATGCAATAAATGGAATAAAAAAATTATCAAATCTAAAATTTTAAAGTGTTATTTTAAGTTATAAATGTTTTACAAAGAAATCCGTTAAGCTTATACATAATTTTTGTGTCAATATTTTTATATAAAGCGGTATATATATAAAATTATATCAATAGATATATATCTATAATTATTATTGCATTTACACACAGGAGTTGTTAAATTATAAAGTTTCAAAATATCAAGCTAAATATTTATGAGTTTATATTTGTGATCATTAATTACATATTTTTGACAATTTTTATAGGGTGGTAGGAAAAAATCCCGCTGAGAACAAATCCCCCCGGATTTTTTTACAACGCTTCAAATACACGATATATCAATATAAAAGATGTTTACAACATAAATATTTTATACATACATATTATACAACAAAAATCTTAATCCTATATTTTTCATAAATAGACAGAAAAATAGGTAGAACATGCAATGAGTGTACATACATCAACTGACAAAGGTAGAACATACAAGGAGTGAACCCTTTATAGTGTTTCTTTAATGTTCTTTACTTACAAATTACATATATAGCAAAAATTGTTGAGAAAGTTTTTAAAACCACATTCATAGAGCACCTGGGCTTAAAATTTTGTTGCGTAAAAATGTATAGCAATTTACTTACCAGTAACAGTGACCAAGCCAGTAATCGTTACACAACATAAATTATTTACGCCCAACAAGATCATTTTAGTAGGTGTGCCATGCTAGACAAGAATAAAATGAGGATAGAAAACTAGGAAAGAATAATTTCAGAATAGAATGTTTTATGATAGAAATAAAGAAACCTTACTAGAAAAGAATTTTTACAAAAGAATATTTTTTGGCAGAAATTTTGAAAAGAAACTTGAAATACTTTCTAAGAAAGAATATTTTTTAATAAACGTAAACAACTTGCTTGGAAAGAATTTTATTTAATAAATGCGAAAAACTTGCTAGGAAAGAATTTTATTTAATAAATCTAAAAAACTTGCTACGACAGAATTTTATTTCATTTATCCAAAAAAAATTCTTTTTTAAAATTTCTTTGCTAGCACGTTTTTAAAATTTCTTTTCTAAAATTTCTTTGCTAGTACGTTTTTCCAATTTTCTTTGCTAGAAAGAAAATGACTTTTACTTGTGCGATTTCTATCCTAAAAAAGTCTTTGCTAGCAAGTTTTTCATTTTTCTTTGCCAGAAAGGATATATGTATTTCTTTCTTCTTTTCTATCCTTCAATTATTCTATCCTAAAAAGTAATCATGTTTTTTTCTATCATAGCAAGAATTTTCATGTTTCTTTCCTAGAAAAGCTTTCCTGAATTCTTGTCTAGAACCGGCCACCTTTTAGTATGCAACTGATAAGTCAATATATTATGCAACATAACATTGTTGAAAAATGCGATATATTAAATAATAAAAATTTTTTTTTTTATAAACTTAGAATATCAAATTTAAATAAAATTACAAAAATTCAGTTGTAAATTATAAAAATAATTACATGACCGGGGCTAAAAGAAGACAAATTTAGTCTTATCACCAAGCCCCCAAAAAAGTAAACTTTTGTACTCAGCATACCCAGAATAATTGAAATTAATCAAAATTTTTATGAAAGTTTTATCTTTGGCGTGTTATCTAACTTTAAACGCGGTTTAAAGCTATCTTGAGCTCTGCCTTTATTTAGTCCCGGTGTCATGTTAATATTTTACTCCGTTAAAATTTTACTGCGCAGTAAATTTATAAAGTTGTAATTTTACTGCGCAGTAAAATTTTAACGTCAAAAACTCTCAAAACATAAAAGTTAAAGGTAATTTACGTCGCATTAGCTTTGACGTCGCTATTTTTTTTATAAAATGAGCTTTTTAAAACCACATTATTTCGAAATGGGGCAAGTTGGGGCAGCTAACTTTTTAGTTTCTTATAGAATGATACAAACTTTTTGTAAAAAAAGAATCAGCTTAGCGAAGGAAGTCTAAGGTAAAAAATCCTAGCACTATAAAAATCAGTTTAAACTCGTTACAATTGCATTTTTTAAAAGCATTTCTTACAACGTGTATAAATACATATTCAAATATTTTCATAATTTAAGATAAAGTTATCTATTATCTTTGTATATATATAGAAAATAAAATTGAAAGGTTTTGTATTTAGGGAGAATCAAGATTTAAAAATGATAAAATTTTAATAATAAAAAAAAGCTGTTTTCGGTCACTTTCAAACATAAATTAACGTTTGAATCTTTTATTTCAGTACTTATTTTTTTATACCGTTATAATCATAAGAAACTGTAGAAAATAGTAAGCTGATAACATTATTTAAATTGGGCTACTCAAAAAACTGTATTTTAGCCAAATTTGAAGTGTTTCTAAATCACTGTGCACCGAAGCGTCGTTTATCTATTGGACTTTAAAATTTTACGTTTTAAAACTTATTAATAAAAAATCAATAAAACTGTATTTACTGATTTCTGTAAAATTATATATGCTATATAAAAGGTCAACTGAAAAAGTTTCACTCTTAACTTAGTGTAGCTAATTTAAGTTCTTGTAACTTTCTGTTTCGTTTAGTTTTAGTAATCCCAAACGGCAAAATTTTAAACAGCATCATAGGTTTATTCACTTAATTAATGTAACAACCTGATGATTTTTACAAATTTTATATTTGAATTAAACTATTATCAGAGGTCTTAAAGAAGGATTTAAATATGTATTAAAAAGAAAATTGTAAGTCTAGATGTTTAAATTGCATTTTTCAAACTAATTGCTTTTCATGTTAAAAAAGTTTTTTTTTTTTTTTTAAATGTAATCAAACTATAAATTTAGGAGAAAAATACAGCATTTATTCTATATTTTATAAAGCTAGTTTATATATTTAAATCTTCCAATTCCAATTTATTAGTTTATAAATTTTTTTTAACTTTGTTTAAAAAAAAAAAGCAGTAATATTATATTCGTCAGATTAAGTGGCATCGCTAGGGAAAGGGGATGGGTGGGTGCGGGTTGCACCTGGTGACACTATGACGACGTCACTCCGAGGGGTGACACCAAAATCAATAAAAAGCAAATATGCCAGAATTTTTTTTTTCAGGTTAATCTTTTTTTTTTAGAAATTTCTAGATTTAGAGGAATTTTTTTAGTTTCACCTTTCACCAGTTATTCTAGAGTCACCCGTGATGTTTAAATTTTAAGGTGAAACCAAAAGTTTAAACATTAAATAATGCAAACAGTCATTTCAAACAAGTTTTTTAACTAGTCATGTCAAAAACTATTTTAAGGTGGAAAATAATAAAGTTTAAAATCTAGCCACTTGTCAGATTTTAAAGATAGTACTTTGCATATAAATTTTCGTTATGTAACAGCTAAAGCAATATGTATTACTATAACAACCAAAAGTAATACGTAACCAAAAACTTCTAGAATGAAATGCAGTTTTTTCAAAAAAATATTCACAGTAAATGTTGGAAAAAGCGTCTTCAAAAATTAAATTATTAAAAAAAAAAGTCACATGTTTATTTGTATAAAAGGAAACCAGGTATTAGCAAAAGTTTTTAAAGCAAATCCATTTGTTTTTATTTTATTGAATTTAAAAGAAAACACTGTTATTGATTAATACTTTATTGAATGAACTATTCTTTAGCATTAAAATAGTGGAAATATTAAATTTTCTTTAACGGTACAATTTTTTAACTAAGATTTTAACGCATTTTGGAAAGGCTTAGGAGTTTTATCGCATTTTCGTTTAATAAAGTTACAGATGAATTGTCCTAATTGCAAAAAAGTCGTTTATTTTGGTAAGAGTGACTTTTAAAAAGAACATCTGACTGTCAAAAAATAAACTGCCGATGATAAATTTCCTATAATTAAAGTGGTTTTTATACACCTTATCAAGTCTCTGTATGTGTAATATGTAAAACTTAACTTTAAAACTCAAATAATTTTTTTATATTGATTTTCTGTATTCCAATATCTGTATATCTCTATATACAGAAATAATATACAGAAACACATAAACTGTATGTTACATCGTATCTCTATATCGTATATCTCATATCTCATAACTCTTATGTAAAATATATCGAAATATCATTGATTGACATTTATATAGAAATAATGTAATGTAAATAATCAATATAAGCTTTATAAGTTAATTTTTTTCAAATATTTACAAAATCATATTTTACAATTTTTTTTTGTTATTTTGCTTTTAAATATCATTTTGCAAAGTCAACCATTTTAAGTGTGTTAAATATCAACATATAAGTCTGACTATGCATATCCTATTATAAATACATATGCATCAATAGATACTAAATTTCATCTAAGAATTTATTAATGTTTAAAAGTTATGTTTATATAAAGTTTCTGATTCTAATTCTTTCCAATGTTCTAAGAAAGATGGGTGTTAGCGGCATTCAATCACTGTTATAGTTACAACAAATTAGTATATTTGTTGAGTTTTTGGTAAAATTGTTTAATGTGAAAGTGTTTGCTTTTTAAAACCTCACTCTTTTAAACCTCACTAGTTTAAAACAACTCATAATCCACTTTTTCTTTCTTTTTTTGCAGCTGTTCTGTCATCAATTAAAATTTTTTAATATATAACTAGGTACCTTCACAAAAATTGTTTTTTTTAAAAAAAAAACCAAACCTATTCCATTATATAGGTAGGGGAGAGTGGTGTACCTCGGAGGTATTTTCAAACTTTTACAAATATAAAAAAAAATACTTACAATATGTTCTGTGACAATATATTTTCAGTAACTTTATGATATTAGTTACTCTAGGATTTTTTATTAAACATCCAGATATATTTTTTCATCCCTTTTTTTAAGTTTAAAAAGTAGCTTATATTACAGCCAAGGTACCCCACCGGTGGTGTACCTTACAGGTATGTATGTTGAACCTTGAAGGTATTTTTGTTTTAACAGATTAAGTACTCAACATGGTAGAAATTTGATATAATGTTTACTTATAGGATAATTGGACTTCACATCAAAGATAATATTAATCTATCTAATTAGATTTACATAAACTATATATTTATTGATACTTATGTTGAAATTATATATTATTATAAATTTTCAAAATACTTAGAATTATTAAAAACTTACAAAAGAAATAAAGTTGATTAAGAAAAGAGTAATAACAAGTTTCTACATTAAAGTTTAGTAATTATAAGTATTTCACTTTGATTTAGCATTTGTCTAATCTACATTCAGGTAATCAAAGTTAATGCCTAATGTGTTTTTCCAGCTGTCGTACTGAACCTCCTGTAATAGAGGGATGTGACAATCTAAAGATCATGTCTAATTTGCCCAACTCATAAACAGTTTTATAATCTCTTTGATAATTCAAGAAAATTATCAAAGAGAAGATAACAATTAATAAAATAAAAAAATAAATACAATTTAACAAAGAAATACACACATCATATTATACTAAAGAAATTCTTAATAAACAAAAGAAAAATAATAATAAACTATTACAACATATTATATTAAAAAAATACTTTCACAACAAATATTACTTATAACAGTATTAACAAAAGCATGTAAGTTTGTACCTTGGTGGTACCACCAAGGTTCACAACATTAGCTACCTCCAAGATACAACAAATGTGTTAAGTCGTGGTATAACAACTTATTATGAGCCTTTACATGCAACTAAAATTTCAGTTTGAATTCATCACTCAAGATGGCAGCACAATTGATGTGCCTCCAAGGTACTCTCACCTTCAAGGTACACCACTCTTCCCTATTATTAAATGATGAAATACCAATTTTAAAGCCTGTTTACACTGAAAGTTTTTTGTTTTTTTATCAGTGACTGAAATAATTATTTTCTAACTTTTAAGGCCGATTTTCTTTGTTGATTTTGTTGATAATAAGTAAAAATTATTAAACAGGGAGGTCTTAAGCTTGGGGTGGGTGGGAAAATTTTTCAAAAATTAATAAACGTTCCCTCCCCCCCCCCCCCCTCTTCCTTTTTTTTTTATTAAGCATTCAAGAGTACATAATTATTTCTGGTTTATGTTGTTACATTTATATTTATGATTTGATTTCAATTCAATAAAAATTCTTTTCAACATAAGCATTTCCAACATAAGCAACATAATCAAATTAATGTGAATAATATTTATGGCTTTTTTTATCACTAGAGACCATAAAAACTGTTTTATACTGCAAAAATATATTTGTGAATGGTAGTTCACCTTAGACCCAGTTGGGGGAAGCTTGCAGTGCTCTCCTATACCCCTTTGCTGTATGGGAGAGAGCATTGTCCCCTCCTCATGAACTGGGGTTCATGAGGAGGGGACAATGTTCTCTCCCCTTATAGTTTCCTATGCAGTTCCACCTACTTTTATATCTTTTTTTTTTCAACCCCTGCCTTTATAGTATTAATTTGTTTTAATATTTATATTTTCAAAATACCTGTTTTACAATTTAGCTGAAAAAGTTTCATCGTTAGGAAAACATTGGCATCGTGGGTGTTTGAAATGTAAAAAATGTAACAAAACTCTCGCACCAGGAGGCCATGCAGAGGTATGTAGTAATCAGTAATAATAAATTAAAATTCAATAATATTGATTTTTATTTTTTAAATTCATACTGCAAATTTTTTAAATTCATTAAAGTTTTTTCAATCTATTTATGTAAATTCTAATGTAAATTCATGCCATATAAACTTTTATCATTAAACTTTTTATAATTTAAATTCTTATCTTGTAAGTTTTTATTGTAAATGAGGGTTTTTAGGGTATACGAGTGTTAAGAAAACTTATTAACTTTTGAATTATTTTAGATAACTTTATTATATCTTTTTATTTTTATTGTCTAAAACATTATAACAATATAAACATTGTTAGTCCAACTTTAAAACAAAATAAAATTTACTTTAATCAAATGCAGACTAAAACAGTTGTTATTAAAATGAAAAAATAGCATTGCAAAAATGTTATAAAGGGGGTTGAACTAAAAATTAAAAAAATTTTGAAATATTTAAGAGATTTATTATTAAATTTAATATTTGTAACTCCTTGAGTTGATACATTGACTCACTCTATCTTCTTTATTTTAAAATCTAATAATTTTATGCAATTTAACAAAAAATTGTGCTTAAAAAATGAGCTAATGTTTTAAGGGATGCTTCATTTGCAGATGTTTAAAGTAACTTGTTCTTTAATAATCCATATTCTTTGCATTTCTGTTTTATCTTATACTTATTTCTAAGAGAAAAGATGGCAGCATCTTTGCTTTAAGATATGAGCAAAGATTTATTATCTAAGATAATAAATACCCTTTTCCTTCTGGTTACCTTAGCTTCAATGAGTGTTGAAAATCTTTATTTTTTAACCCTTTTTTAGGACCTTAAGTTAATATTTTCTGATTCTTTAATATCTGAGTTTAATATCTGAAATTTTCCATTTGTTCAATATTAGTTTTATTGTAAGATGTTACTCTCACCTGCCAAAATGTTATTATATCGAGATTCAGTTAACAAATTAAAAAAAAACATAAAATACACATTGAAATTCAGTTAACACATACCCGAATTTACCTGAGTTGAAAAAACCTGAGTTAACTTGAATTTAGGTGACTGCTTATTGTTCAAAATAAAACAGGGTTTTACATTATAATACATTAAATAAAATAATATTGGTAAGAATAGTTAAAAATAAGATATATAGATATAGATTTAAATAATTTAGTTGCTAGTTGTTGTTTTTAAGTTAAAAGAAACTTGCACAAAATTTCTTCTGATTTATAAATAGATTTTAAAATTTTAATAATTTTGTAAAATTTTAAAAGAACATTTTTAATGAGCAAATTCTCTTCTAAAGTGTTGACATTCATTTTACTCATTAAAAATGTAAAATTTTTACTGGATCATTGGAGTTGCCCATTTAAGATTTCTAACGTTGCTGAAACATCCTTATGAAGTTAATGTAAATTTTTTATTACATTGAATCTTCTTGAATTTACTCATAATTTTTTGCTTGCGTCTGCTTGGTGGTGGCTATGCAACTCTTTCTTTATCTCCTAATGAGGATACAGCTCCAAAACTCAGTTTAATGGTTTTAAAGTCAGATTTAGTAAAGTTTCCCAAACTTTGTTCTCAATGAAACTGTTTTCATTAATAATTTAAATTATCTCAGTATTAGCAGTGTCATGTTTCACATGGAAGGTCTCCCTGTTACTGGTTTGGTGTGCATTGTTAGGGTCACATAAGAAGCCTTTTTTTATGACTTTGATTTGATTAGTAGTTGATGGGCATAGCTTTTTGCTTATGGATCATAGCTTATTGCTTATAGGCATAGCTTATGGTCATGCACTGTCTATGATTTTTTATGTCTATGATGCCATTTGCAGACCCCTCTCCCGCATCTGAGCAAACGTACTTTATGGACAAACCCTAACTTGCCATATTATGTCATTAATGCCAAAATCATCAAAAGAGCTTTAAAATTAAAATTAACTCTATCAACTTCAAAAAATACTATTCCAGCTAACGAATTTTCGTTATATAATTGTGGTATTATACATTTATTTTTTTTGTAATTTGTTGCTAAACAATCACTTGTATGCGCTAATTAATAAAAAGTTATGTTACTTAAAATAAAAGATAATGAGAGACTATGTACTGCAAAAAAAAATAAAATGGGTATACCTTGAGACATATCAATATTGAGTAAATAAGGCTTTGTGGTTATTGACTCCATAACACTCTTAGAATTATATCAAGAAGTTTGGTTGAAGTTAAAACTAAAAGCAATCCAGTTAATAATATTTCTACACAATTCAAAGTACCACTTAAACATATAGTTACAGCATTTAAGGTAAATGTTTATTAAAATTTCTTTTAAGATACCCGGCGCCGGGTACTACAAAAAAATGGGCGATTCCGGGTACCCAGAAAAACAGCTGAATTACCGCACATCACTAGTTTCCACTACAGTTGAGGAGAGTACTTTTTTATATTATTATTTTATTTTTATTTTAGTTAAAACCTTCTCTCAACTCTTTAACTCAGAAACACACCTTGACAAACACAGCCGCTGTGCAAAGAAACAAGTTGAGCTTGGTACTATCAGGGACATGATTAGTATTGAACTTTAGCACTTTGCTTATAAAACAAGCACTCTACCACTACACCACTGCCACATCTAATATTTTATTTTAAATTTATTAAAATTTTTATTAAATATTTTATTAAAATCAACAAAGTAGTTAAAATATTAATTCAAATTATTTTGTACTATCCTTTGCAAGTATTAATGGTCTTCAAAATAACTTTTCATTTGTTAAATCTTACCTTTTACAAAATTCAATAGAACTATTTGCTCTTTGTGAAACAAATTCAATTTTGGCTGTTTCATTTTTAAATCTCAGCATTGATGGTCATTATCATTTGATTTGCTCCAATAGTCACATGATTGTTCTGGGCATATACTTAAGTATCAACTTTATCCCATGATTTTCTCCTTGTACAGCAGCTACTTCTATTGGTAATCTTTTCTTCCATCTTTTCCACAAGTACATCAGAGAAAAATAAGCCTTTTTATCATTAAAAGAATAACAAAGGTACTGTTTGGCAGCTAGGTCCAGTATTTCTACATCACTAAATCTCATGTGTTATCTCAGAAATTATATTCTAGAGGCTTAAAATCCTTAACAATGTCATTAATAAAGGCAAGTCTAACAAGTCTCGCATATGGATCTTATCTTATTACTTCTTTCAAGGATAAAACATTTGCAATGAACCTTTCTAACTTCTCTTGAGTCTAATGGTTACATTCTTTCTATTATTCTAATGAAACATGTAAATCCATTTGAAACATTCAAATTACTAATGCTTCTGTTGCTAAATTGAACCTGTCATTTCAAAAAGGGCACAAGTCCATTTACTAAAATTTTTCAAAATCAACAAAAATAAGATTTTTATTAAAATAATGTCTAGGTTGCTAAAGAAATTAAACATAGAAGTAGATAAATAAAGAACGTATATAACTTTATTTTAACTGTATTTTTTATTTTTTATAAAAAAAACATAAATCATACAGAAATTTTTAATTCAAACTTATAAACTAACTGCTAAAAGTTTTGGACTTATGTCCTTTTCGAAATGACAGGTTCAATTGATCTCCCATTAAAACTCTTTCAACTACTACTTTTTGATCTCTTAGAAGCAGCAGATCCTGAATCTAATATCTATTCTATGACAGCTTGGAGCTTGCAGTGGCTGGTGAATTTGTGTCTGGTGAAGTGGCTGGTGTCCAAACAAAAGTTATTTACTGCTAATAAATATCACAATATTGTTGATGCTGCCATATTGATGAATGGCAATACTCTTATTGATTCTCTCTACTTAACATTTTCTTAGGTTATCAAAACTCTATCTTGTGTAGTTCATAGTTAGTTGGATCCTTTTTCTGCAACTATTTCTTCATACTCAAAAAGTTTTATTTGCTTTTTTTTCCTGTAAACATAGGTTTAGAAACTTTCTTTATGTTTTCCTGACTCATACAGTTTTGTTAGCTTTCTTTTTGTTTTTTTTTTTGTTTTCTATTTGTTCTCTATTAAATTAGGGGGTTTTTAAAAAAAAATAAGTAAGTGTTAAAGTTAGGGGGCATTTATAAAGTGTATATGCAGTAAAAGCACTAATTTAGGACCTCTTCTCCCTTGTATGCTTTCAACACCCCTATCATTGCGTACGTGCATTATTTATTGCAATACCACCCACCCCACCCCTACCCTTTCTCTGTTGCATAAATTTTTCAAAACGATAAAAACAAAAAAACATTTAGTTAATTGGACATATCTCTGTTACATAACATAATATTGATTTTTTAAGTTTGCGAAATTCGGTGCTTTTGTTAAATAAATAGAAATCAAGTTTATAAGAGATAGAGAATGATAAATATTCAAACTGGATACATACTCACTATCTTTAACACCCCCTTCCCCTTGTATGTATTTGCACATTTTTGAGTAACTCTTTTCCTCCAAACCCATGCTTATGTAGGGTAAGGTTGCTAATATTGTACCCCCTAAGACCAAATTAAAAAATGTTGACCATCTACTGAGTTGAAACGTGGATATTCAATTGTATTTCATAGTTTAGGGATTGTTTGTTGTAAAGATGTTGAAAAAACTCATAATTTAAAAAGCGTTAAGTTCCAAAGAATCAAATTTAAAATTGTGCTAAGAGTACAATTAAGAAAACTAGATCCTTAATTGTACCGTTGTAATCCAATATTGTACTTTTTTGATTTAAAATACTTTACAACTTCGCAAATATTTACAACTTCGCAAATATAAAAGAACTGATTAAAATGAATGGTTTTTGTAAAATCAGCAATTGGAAATATTCTGATATAACATAACATAACACCTAACTGCCCATAATCTAATGAAATGAAGTTTTTATTTAATAAACTCTATGCAACTTGAATTTTTTTTTCTTCTGGAAAATGCCAAAAACAGGTATTACCAAATATGGTACAATTTTTATTTAAATTGTATGCTTACCAATGGGCTAGCTAGGATTAGAATAGAGGTGGAAGGCAAGTATTAAAGATAGTTATACTAAATAATATAAAACAATATATACAATATCTGTTTTAAAAGCAATTATACTAAATAATGTAAAATAAAATACATAAAAACTTTATTTTTGGCAAAAGTTGCAGATGTTGTTTCTGTTTTTGATTAACACCCGCACAGTCAGCATGACACCAGCCTTGACAAGCAAGCCATTTTATCATATTCTTTTCTATATTTTCTTCACAAAGGTAGCAAAACCAGCTTTCACTATGAAGAGATGTATTTGCATGCTTGAACCTTTTTACACCTATCCTGCCCTGTTCTATCTTTTTAGTCGATATTGGTAAAACTGAGCTAGAGAGTGCATCTTTATACTTGTCAATACAAGAATAGTACTGGAATTTTTCTTTTTTTTGTTTAAGTGGTGAAGTTCGTACTGGAAGCATGGATATTTCTTTAATTGGAATCTCAAAATTAAAAAGATATGTTAACATAAAAAAAAGGTAAAAATTGTTAAATTTGAATAACCAACAACAACTGGATAATTTTAGCTAAAACAATTTGTATATAAAGCTAGAAAATAACTACTTACTGTTTGGAAAGTTTTTAATTGTTGCTTATTTGAACTCAACTCTCCTTTGAGTAATTTGAAAGGTGCAAAGTCTTCTTCCTGAAACACTGAGTTGTCTACTGGCCATATCCCAGTGTCTCCAAATCCATTAATAGCTATTTCCATACCAACAAATTTTGCATAAGCCTCTCCAAAGAGTTGAGGCACTTAAAATTGAGTAATACATCTGTCTGGATGGCTTCGCATCCATTTATCACAGGCAATGTTATATTTAGAATTCAAAGCTTTGAAAAACGATCTATCTAAAGGTTGTAGCCTATAAGTAGTATGTGATGGCAAAGATAGCATTACTGTTCCATCATCTCGAGCTAAAACTAATGCTTCTAGATTTTTTTATGTATTGAATGACCATCAAGAATAAGAAGTACTTTCTTTTGTTCTGGATGTTCTGCTAAAAGTTTAAGACAAAGATAGTTTATAAAATACCTAATTCACAAAGTAAACAAATCTGTAGTTATCCAACCACTATCAGAACATCCAAAAATTGTCAATGGTGGTGCTCCATCTTTGAGCTCATTTTTTAATCTCTTGTGTTTAAAAACTAGCATAGGAGGTACAAAAGATTCAGCAGCATTCATGCAACATACTCCAGTGGTATTTGAACCTCTTTCACTTCTTATTATACCTCCTACCTGATGTTTTTCTTTCAGAGCTAAAATTTTCATTGGTTTCTGAACTGTATTTATTCCAGTTTCATCTGCATTGTAGATAAAATCAGCAGTAATATTGTAGTTATCAACAAGTTCTGTAAGTTTATTGAAAAATAGTTCAACCTTTCTCTACAGAAACCGGTGGCTCTTGCCATAGATGTTGGTTCAGGTAACCTCAAACTGAGGCAGGGGTGACATTTCATGAATTGGTAATACCACTTTTTTCCAGCCATGCCCAAATCTTTGTTAAACTGATGAGGTATTTTATTCTTCTCAGCAATTTCAAATACCAATCGTCGTAGGTCTTTAGTATTAACTCCAAACATACACGATTTGAGTTTCAAAACATGTTCAACTAACTCTTTCTCAATTTCAGTAGGTAAATTACTACACCTACCAAAATGCTTACTTGAGTCATTTGCATATACATTTTTATGTTCCACATGCCTTTTAAAGGTTGGTTTAGGAATTCCGTATTTTAAACAAACTGCATTTAATCCGATATTGCTATTACGATAAGTAAAAATAGCTTTTTCCGTATCCTCTTCTCTCCATGATCCATATCTCTGTTTTGACATTTCAATTTTTTTTTTTAAAAGGGAATTTGTTAAACTTTACACGCGCTTTTTAGCGGTCAAAATGGTAGTATCGGTACTATTTATGATCTGCCTTGAGGTATAATTTACGCAACTAATCTGACATTCGGTTAATCAAAAAATTTCACAACTAATAATAAGGTATTTTAAATTCTAGGTAGTTATTTCGAATTTAGATAAATTATGCTTTAGCATTAATACACTGAACAAACCATATCTTCTATTTTCTTTCGTGAAATACGCTTAGTCATAAATCTCTAAAATAAGAAATCTCCAATAAACCAACAAGAGCTTACTCTGGCCTTAATGCAGTCGGATGACAAAAAAAAAAACAGTTGACTTCTTAATTTCATTCAGCAAAGATAAAAAATAAATTAAAAAATTTCTTGTGGGTTGTAAAAATAACGAGTTATATTAAAAGTACAATATAGGCATCGGTACAATATTAGCAACCTTACCCTACTTTAACTAGAATCTTCTTTTAAAGTTTAACTAAGCCACAAATTAATCTTTGCAGTTTACACTTGTGGTGTTTAGTTCTGTCCCATAGAATTTATTGCATTAATATTGTTTTATTTTAAATTTTTTGCATTTTTCCTTGATTCTTCCTTCTGTTGATATTGATGTATAAAAGTATATATCAGTATTGATCTTTAATTATCTCTGATATTTATTGTTTTTACTAACTCTGCTTGTCTCTAATATCACATTTATATTACAGTTTTTATTTTTCTAAACTTATTTCTGTTATATGATTAAACAGTATATTGTGTTATTTTTATTAGATTTTCAATATTGAAACAGTTTGTTTAGTTGAGTTATGTGTTTTTAGCATGGCGGTGTGCCATACTGTCATATACCATGCTACAGTGCGTTATTTGGACCAGGTGGTTTCGGTCACGGTGGAGCAGAATCTCATAATTATAATGAGGAGAGAGATCCTTCTACTATACTAAAGTGATTATATTAGGCGTTAATTGCATTTATATGTGTAAAATACATCAAGTATTACGTGATACACTTACAAATATTTTATAGCATATAAATCTGTCTGATTTAATTTGATATTAACCATTATTCTGAATATTTAATTTTATATTTAAACTGAAGTTTATTTTGAAAACATGCAATTGTGTGCCCTTTACAAAAGTTCTAATTAAATATATTGTTACCAGTAATTGTTTAAAGTTTTATCAAAATTGTTTTTATTTAAAAAGGCTTTAAGTTTCCATGTTTTTTTTTATAATTTAAAGTTTCTTTTAAAACACAAGATATTTAAAATGAATCTTTGGTGTGTAATAGTGTGAGTCTTCTGTTGACTTCTGTTGACTCGTCGTTGTATAATATTGTTCAGCATCATTATACAAAGTAAATTTTCCGTAAACTTAAACCGGTAGATGATAAAATCAGAAACCTTTTCCGATGTTTGAAATTTTGTGTAAATTGATGACCCAATAATAACTCTTTACTTTAAATAATTGCCTAAAGTAAAAAGCAAGTATATAGTTACTATTTACTACAGATTTTTAACGATATTGCGTAGTATATGCAGGGTAGCCTACGGAACTAGCGGCGCTGGATCGAATCTGTGCGATTATTTTTTTTTTTTTTGCGTGTACTAAAGTACACGCAATATACGTTATATTTTAAAGTGTTTAGTTTTAGCTTTATGCGTATTGCTTACGATTGTTGTTGATTAAAAGTTATAAGTTTTTATTTCAAAATTAAGAAGTGTGCGCATATCGACTGACTTACACAGGTAAAACTTGCAGGAAATATACATACATAGACTGACTTAAATAAATAGAACATGCAGTGTATGTACATATATCGACTAACTTAATAGGTAGAGCATGCAGGGATTGTGCATCGACTGAATAAATAGGTAGAACATAAAGGGTGTGTACATACATCGACTAAAAAAATAGATAGAACAAGCAGCGAGTGTTTATACATCGACTCTTTAAATAGGTAAAACATGTAGGGAGTGTACATACATCGACTAAGGGTTTCGTTTTGGGCAGGCCAATAAGTTAAAATAAAATCGTGTTAAAAATCAATGATAGTATTTATATCTGTAGAACCTAATTTAGCTAAAAAAAACACTCCAAATATGATTAAAACAATAAATGATTACGTTTTCCATTAATCTCTAATTTTAATACATTAAACGTATCTTTTTCAGAATTTGAAAGTTTTAAATCACTAAGTTCTAAACAATAATCTTTTTCTTAGAAATATTTATCCCATATTGAAATAAAATTGGAGCAGGAATTACAATGGCAACCAAAAGTAAAAGTGCCTCAAAGAGATATGCTGGCATAAGAAGTTCCGAAAACATTGTACTAGATAATACTTCTGCTAATGCCAGTGTGGATAATGGATTAGTATTTAATAGGCTGTTTAGTTCATCAAAATCAGTTATCACTTCACCATTTCACAGTTAAAAAAGAATTTAGTAAAGCGCAGGTTATGATGTTATAAGCCCTTGGGCAGTTAAAACAGCTTTTGATATTATTGAATATCCTTACTCATTATTTTTTATCTTTCATTTAAAAATGGAGTTTTTCCTGGCGTCTTGAAGCCTCTGAATTTTCAATGGGTTTCAAAACAACCAATACACTCTTGAAGTGTTTATTGACCTCTCAAAAGCTGTTGATACTGTGGACCATGATATTCTTCTGAACAAACTTAAAAGTTATAGAGTCAAAAATAATTTTAAATGGGTTTCCTACCTTAAAAATTGCATACAGTGTGTATCTACACTAAATTAGAAAACATTACCTGTAAAGTTTTTCAGGGATCTATTCAAGGGTCTTATTGTTTATCATTTAAATAAACGATATTTACTTATCATCTAGTATTCCAAACTTCTATCTTTTTGCTAACGACCTTCAAGTTTTTTATACCCACTCTAACTTTAAGACAATCTTTACCACTCACAGTTTTATAAAACAGGTTCTAACCTTAACTTTCTGACCCGGGAAAACCCTTTGGTGGAATGGTAGGTCACACTATGGGGATCACTAAGATTTAAGTCTCAAAATCAGATTGCAACGTCATGGCAAGTTATTTACATTTTAATTTTCAACCTAATAAACACAAAACGTGTTTTGAACATTTAATACACGTATTAATACGTATTAAAACGCGTTTTAGACGTATTAAACACGTCTTGTGTTTACTAGGATATATTATTGATTTCACAAACATGCGAAATGACAGCTTATTTTTGCTTTTTACAGAATTAAAAATCTTTAATTTACATAAATATAAATAAGGAAAGCAAAATTCTTGAAGTTATACAAGTAACAAGCATAAAATGTATTCACAAATATATTTTATGATTATTTTATAAAAACTGTTGAAACGTATTTAACTATAACATAATTTTTTTATTTTTCTTTTGAGTTCTGGAAAAATGAACCTTGTTTTTACTTAACCAATGAGAGCTAAACTGTGCCCATCTAATTTTACCGAAAATGCATAATAATGCTAACAACCATCATCAATGCAGGAAAACTGTTTGTTTTCTTTGTTTCAGTAAATGCGTTAGCATTTACTGAAACAAAGAGAGCTATCAAATCTAATAATAACAAATCTAAAAGAAAGATGTCAGATTATGCTGAAAAGAAAATCGACTTTAATGATGACAAAGTTCCGCTTGAAATTTCTGAAAAATGTTGCTCTTGTTTGATAAGGAAGGAAAGTGAAGTTCGATTAAGTCAACCTTATGTTGGAAGGATGCTTCCGTAACATCAGGTGTAAATTTAGTTTTTTATAGCTCAAATTAATGACAAGTTAAATTTTTTGACATTTTGCATTTATTATAGATTCGTCATTAGCTAGACAATTTTTCCCTCCAAATTTATCAATAAGTGTAAAAGATCTTGCTCAAGTTCAAGCAAACACAGCAATTTTAAAAAATGGCATCAAAAGGTTAGCAGCTACTATTAATCAGTCAACCTTACAACAGATTGTTGAGAAAAATTGCTCCATAAAACTTGATGAATTTAACAAACAGCTTGTACATCATTTCACAAGTTCATCAATTCAAGATCACGCTGGATGTGTGAGAACTGACATGCATTGCAATGACTTCCATGAGCTTAAAATTATAGCCAGGAGAAGTACATCAAAAAATCACATTGTAGAGGTTGGAATTGGCGGAGAAGGTGGGTTCCTGAAAGTTAGCCTGGGAACTATTGAATTAATTATGAACCTATCATTCCCTCATCAAAACTCGCTTGCACAAGATTTTTAAGGACACTGTCAAACGACAACTCACTATTGCTGTCTCAGAAGCTTCAAGAAAATTATACTAACGTTTCGCAAGTATTTGAATTAATTAATTTGAAAAACCAGGAATTTTTTATGTGATCTAAAACTTACAAATATTATTTGTGGGCTTCAAGCACACTCAAGTGCACATCCCTGCACCTGGTGTAAATTTGGTTAAAAGGAAATTGTAAGTTAAGGGAAATTGAAGACTTTTGAATCTCTAGAAAAAAATGTCTCACTCTTCAAGTCAGCAGGTTCCAATATTAGAAAAGCTCGACTATAAAAATGTTGTTTATTCTCCAATACTTAAACTACCTAGAGACACTTTAGCTTTGAATTTTTTCAACCTTCCTCCCATGGAATTGCATTTCCTAATTGGAAAGTTTTTTAATTATCATTTGGCTGCGCAACTTCAAGTTTTTCCGACTTGATTTAAGGCAAGTTTTTTCAATTTAAAGTAGCGCTTTGGACTAATGTGAAATGCGACGGTCCAAAGCAACTCTTTGGAATGATGCATTACACATTAAACAATAACACTACCATGGTGGACATTTTGAAGGGAATGAATTCAAATTTCTCAATTAATTATGAAAAACACTCATGCTATGCAGCAATCTTATTCAATAATACTTTTCGAAAATTCAATGCGGTAGTGTCTAGCTGATTTGGATGCAACCCTTATCCAAACTACCTACAAATAATTGAAGCATTCAGAATTTCTTATCTGGCATTGCAAATTGTGTCTGTAACACTCCATGAAGTATTTTTACATGTGATAGGTTTCATCGCAGACATGACCAAGCTCTTTGGCTTTACTCAGAACAGGCAACAGAAGCAATGCATCACAATTTTCAGATACATTGGCAAAAGGACAAAAGACGCAACCATCATCCGGAATACAGTAAGAAGCTACAATGTTATCTCGTTGGCTTCAATAGTAAACATGATTTAAGAATAAATTATTTTAGAATTTTTTTCATGTAAAAGGAACAGTTTTTTTGTAAATATATTTTGTTTGTTACTTGTATAACTTCAAGAATATATCATTTTGCTTTCCTTGTTTATATTGATATAAATTAGAGATTTCTTACTACTGTAAAAAGCAAAATAAGCTGTCATTTGGCATGTTTTTGCAAAACATAAAATGTTCTATTAAACACAAGACGTTTTTAATACGTCTATGGTACGTATTTATACGTTAACAAACGTTTAAAACACGTTTTGTGTTTACTGAAAATTAAAATGTAAATAACTTGCCATGACGTTGTAATCTGATTTTGATACTTATCTAAGTGATCCTCATAGTGTGGGCTATCATTCCACCAAAGGGTTTTTCTGGGCCAGAATGTTAAGATTAGAACCTGTTTTATAACACTGTGTTATAGGTATCATAATTGTTTTAAATCTATCGTGAAAGATTCATCGGACACTTATGCAGAAAATTGCTGTATTGGAAAAGTATCGGAATTTTATATAAAACAAGAATTGTTTTAAACAAGCATTTATCTTTATACGCTATACAACGTTACTCTTTATACCCTGTCATATTAATTATGCTTGGCATTGCTAGGGGTAGTACCCACATAAGTAAATTAAAACCTCTTTATTTTCAACAAAAGCACATTGCACGTCTTATAAATTTCAAAAATCTTTTTTCTCAAACCCTCTCTAACATGAATTCTGTTAATATATGAGACACTTCGAAGAAAAAAGTACCGGGTCTTAGAAATGGAGTTATTAGCACCACCGCATAGAAAGAAAAATAATCTGAAAGAAAAAAATGATTTTGATATTTTTATTTTTGACAAAGTTATAGCTGTATGTGCGGTACAACAACTGGTTCGCATAGTTTAAAAATGTTATAAGTTCAGTTTGATGAAGAAGTATTTTTTATTTTTAAACGTATAATACAAGCAGCTCTTTAGACAAGATGTTTTTATTGTTGTAGTGAATCACCAGTGACTCGAAATCTTACTAAGGCTTCTTATATTTTTAAAACGTCATGTGGAAATTTAATTTTAAGTTTTTAAAGTCTCTCCTTCACTAAATGCCCTCCGAGCCCAACCTCATAAATTCATTATGTCAAAAAGAGTGTCGGTTTTTTTAAGAGATCACATGCTTCCAAAGCAGTTGATGATTAAAACTTTGCAACTATATACATACATACAAACTATATACATGGATAGAGCCAGGCCTGCCGAAGGTGGGTACAATGAGTGATTTTCACCCAGACGCCAAGGCTTCTTAGGCGCAAAGTTTTCATTCAATGTTTTTTTTTTCTTCCAGAGAGCAGCCGTGGCGCAGCGGTAGCGCACTTGCCCCAGAATCAAAGGATCCGTGGTTCAAACACCACCTGCAGGTCAGTTTTGCGACATCGGTTAGGAAGGAGGCGTAAACTTCCGCTTAAATGCTCATCCGCGGTGCTCTGTGATAAGACCTTAAGGACTTCTTGGGACACCTAAAAAACAAAATTAAAAAAGAAAAAAGGAGAATATAAAATATATAAATTTATAAGAATAACTATTTTAAAATTCATATACTTACTTTGTGTAAGAATAGGTATCAATTTATGATAAAAACATTAATAAATCAAAAATAACTTTTTTATATTTTCTTAAATTTATTTAGTATATATTAGTGTACAATTTTAAAAATGTATTAATCAAGAACAAATCATGCATGTGAATTTTTCCGCTAACCTATCATTGACATTCTTTAGGCGTATCGTTTTTGAAAAGCAATATTTTCAAGATAAATTACTTATCATCTTTTTCAAAAAATTGCTATCAAAGTTTATTAAAAAATTCTAAACTTTATTTTATTAAGGCGCCAAAATATTTTTTTCACCCACCTTTGGAATGTCTAGCGTTCGGCCTAGTAAATGAAACTTTTGTTGCCAATTTTTTTTTTAAATTTTTGTTTTAAAAATTGCAAAAAAGATATAACAATAATAGAAAATCCTGGCCAGAGCAAGAAGAAGACGAGTTGTCTTATCACCGAGCCCCCTTACATTAGTGCTCTAAAACGTGTTTAAAATTTACATACGTAATAAATAATAAGTAAAACAGTATAAATACAATTTCAGCAATAAAATAATTTTTTGCTAACAATATTCAGCGAAATAATTTAAAAAATAAAAAAGTGCAAACAATAGAAAATCATGAAAGTTATCAATCCAAAAAAAACCATTTTGTGTAAAAATGCTTAACATCAAGAGTTATGTTTTATAAAAAAAAATAATGCAATAAAAATAAGAATTTGGGCTGAATAATAAATATCAACAAAATCATAAACGTAAAAGCAGATTTGCTTTTATGTAAATCGTTTGTTACTAATGGTTTGTAAACCATTAGTAACAAAAGCTAAAGAAAATGCAAAAGTTTAACTATTTTAAGTGATTTAATTCAAACCTTTTTAAATTGTCAAAAAAGATATTAAAAAAGATACTTGAAATCTAATATCAAAGACCATATTTAGCAAATGCCGTTTTAAATTCACCTTCAAATTTTCCAAAGTGCAATTTAAAACGAAGTTTTGTTTTTCATTAAAAATTGGATAAAATTTTTTCCAAACAATAGGTTATCCCCGATATTAAATTTGGTACGAACTTAATTTAAGATGTATTATTGGAACGACAAAGTTATTCTCTGAAAATTTGGTAGGATATTTATGAGAGATTCCATTAAAAAAGGATTGAAATGGTACTGGAGATAACCCACGTTTTGCTTTAAATATAAATAGTAAAACTTGATGAATATTAAGCTTATAAACATTTAAAGCTCGAAGCTGACGTAAGAGAGGTTCACATAGTGAATTTCTGGTTGCCCCAAATATTATCCTGCAAGCATGTTTCTGTTTGTTATAAATATTCTTTAGTTTAGTGTGATTAGTGCTACCCCAGGCAACGTTACAATATGAAAGATAGCTGTGTATAAACAAAAAATAAAGATTCTTTAAAGACTCATTATTATGAAAAGGTTTTGTTCGATGTAAGATGGAAATATTTTTTTAAATTTTACCTTCAATATATTTGATATGAAATTTCCATGACAATTTTTCATATAAAAGCACTCCCAGAAAGTTTGTAGTCAACTCCCTTTTAATTATTATGTTATTGATTAAAAGATTGGGTAATTTAAGAGGAATATTCACGGCTTTACTAAGCTTATGGAATAGGATAAATTTTGTTTTCTCTGCATTTAATGAAACACGGTTACTTATAAACCACTCATTGATCTTATCTAATTCTTCATTTACTATTCTAAAAAGAACATCAATATCTTAGTGAGAATAAAGTACACATTGTTTTTTTACAAATTTGTACACATTTATCAAGTGTGGGAGGGTAGAATATTATATATATAACATGTTATATTTTGAAGTTATTACCGTTCTTTAGTCATAACCGTTTTAACATGTTATACTTTGTAGGAGGCAATTGTATGGGCTTGTTTTGAGGAACCCTGGTCACACACAACAGTACAATTAGTTCAATTGAGTCAAACAAATACAATCGTACATACAGTTTGATTGAACTCAGCTTGTCAATGGCTTTTGTTTGTCAGTTTGTTAATAATTATTATTATTGGTAACTTTAATAATTATTATTATTGGTAACTTTAATGTTATTTTTAATAGTTTTATTGAGTGAACACAGCTGTTAAATTAGAAACACGCAATTGGCAGCTTCCACTTTATTTTAATATCGCAAACCATTATAACTAAAGCTTGGCTTAATGGTTTTCCATCTTTATTAGTACCAACAACGTGACCAAGATTACTTTCATTATATATTAAATTATTTTCTGCTCGAGTAACATCTTATTAATTGCCATTTTGTTCATAGTCTATATACAAAAGAAAACTTAATACTTGCAAGAATTAAAAAATACATGATTGAGCTGTATAATTTTGATGAAATACATCTATTTACTTCATTTTGTGCTAGAAAATATGGGAGAAACAAGATTATAGCCTCAATAGCGTTTTTATTTTACCAATGAGATTTTTACAACTCTAACAGTATCAATTCTTTTGTGCTGCTGTACAAAATTATTTATAAAGTTGCTCATTTCAATACAATAGGAACAAGCCAAGGATTAGCCAAGGAAGGTTTTTCCATAAAAAAACTTCAAGTAGCCGCAAAAACGGTTACTGTCTTGTCGCTCAGAAAAAGTGTGTCAACGCTGTAGGCAGTTAATTATTTGAGGACTAGCTTGTCCGTATCCTTGTACTGTGTAAAATATAAAATCTTCATAACCAAATACCTTTTTGGTAAATTCAAAAGCCAAATACAACTCCATGATTAGCAAAACAATAAAACACTTGTTTTTAATATTCTAAAAAACACGCATTGACCTAGTTTCCTGGGCAGTAGAAATTACTATTTTCAATCATATTGAAAGAAAATTTTCATTATTCAAAATAGCCGATGTGATAAACTTAGAACTTTTAACAGTTCTACAACTATGTAGTTTGAAGTGTCAAATGGCGGTAAACAAAATGGAAAATCTCAACGCTCAGTAATTTTTTGCAATAATGTTCTTAAAGGCCACCATTAACAATCTTAACCTGATCTTTCATTAGATAAATATGCGATCAAACTATGAATTGATGGAGGTGGTGAGTTTCTGAACTTCAGTACAAATATTTTTACCACCCAAAAAGGCCCAGTAGATTTAATGCTAGTAATTATAAAAAAGCAATAAGTGTTTTTGTATTAAGAAATCAAAACTCTTGGCTACTAATTACAAATATTGTATAAACGTTTCCCTTTTAGATTTTCCTAATGAAGAGAAACGTTTTTTATATTTTGTTAATCATGGAGTTTTATTTGGCTTATGAAACTACAAACATTTGGTTATCATTTAATAACCACCCTTAATCAAAGCATCTTTTATTCTTTGAAAGCTTCTGACTTGTCGAACAAATTATCAAACAAAAAAGCATTCATGAGGAGAATTCGATAAAAAGTAATGTAGATATCTCTTTAACAATGTTTGCTTTCAAGAAGAATCGCTTATTCAGGCCAAGACCCGACTAATTTATCAACTTTTTATTTTTATTTTTTTATTAAACTTAAATTTTGTTTGTAAGCAATTCAACTCTTAAAAATACTAAAATGGCAATAACTTTCTTGGAGGTTGTTAAATGTTTTTGAAAATTTGTAAAAATCATTTCCATATAAAAACCGAAAAGCCGCAGCAAAAACTTTTTGAGGAACAATTAATGACCTTATTTGTAGTTCCAAGCCTATGTCAGTAGTTACCTATTGAAAATAATGTATCCACCTTTTATTGATGTTGTAATAAGTTAACATTTAGTATTCATTTGATTCTTAAGTTTATCAAAAATAGTGAAATTAACTTAATGAGTTTTTAAAATTAAAAACATTTAGTAGACTTGAATTAGATTCAACATTTAAATCTAATCCATTAAATGTTATAATTTAAATACCACAAATAACTAATTACTTTTTTTGTTAAAAATATTTAATTTTTCTTAATGCGACCCTTTAAAATTTAAAAATATTTTTTTTAAATACATTACTTTAATTTATCTTTTATAACTGTTAACGATGCACTCTTCGTTGTAAAGGACGAAAATTACAGTGGAAAAAGGCTTTAAAAGAACGTCTAAAATCAGGACTTCGGTGTCCGTAAACAAAGAAATTCATCATACTGTTGCTATAGTGCATAACTTTTGTAACATCAACCAACCAACGTGGAAGCTTCGTACAATTTATTCCTTCGCAAAATGCAAATATCATGTTCACAATAAAAAACGGGCTCCAGCAAAAGAAAAACAAAGTAATTATCACAGAAATCGTTTTAGCGACTTTTAATTCTCGCTTACTATTAATTCTTAAGGTGGATACTGCGCAATGAAAGGTGATCCAATAAGAACCAACAATTATAAGTAATGGAATAAGAAATGCCATTGTAAAAATGAAACATGTGTACCATCTAACACTTTTTCCAGAAGTAGCTGGATATTGCGTAATAGTGAAAAATAATCCAGTCGTCCAAGTTAACGCAATCACTCCAATAACAGGGTGTGGCGATAAATTAAAGTGGCGTGCAGGAAATTTTACTGCATACATACGCTCCAAACTTATTGCAGTCAGATTTAGTATTGACGTTGTTCCGCAAAGAATGTCAAGTGCATCGAAGAACTTGCGAACTCTGCCATCAATTAATTCGTAATCTTATTTAAAAACAGACAATTATTGAACGATAAGCACTTTTAATAAAATGATATTTAAAAAAGAAAAAAAAATTAAAGTAATCGTTTTAAAAAGATTTTGAATTATTTAACAAAAATAGTTTATTATTTATGTTTGAAATAGAAAAAAGGAAAAATCAAAAAAGTTCAAATAAAATAAAAAATGCAAATTCTGCCATTATTAAATTCGTAATCCTAATTTATAAAATTATGCTAAAATTTTTTAAAAGTCACCATTTTAAAAATATTTTGAATTATTCATTCAAAATGAACTTTTTAATGTCTTGGTATGAAAAAAATATATATATTGAAAGATAAAATCAAAGAAAAAAAACTCAAATAAAAATGCAACTTTATCTAGGCAAAACTCTGTAATGTTTTAATTGATAAAAATTAAAGTAAAATAAAATACTAAAGAATAAGATACTAAGGATCGTGTTATACCTAAACGGCTTGCAATCCAAAATGGCAGCGATAAGCATACAACCATTAAGTCAGCAACAGCTAAATTAACAACAAAGTAGTTCGTAAAGGTTTTTATTGCCCTAGGACCAATAACAAAAGCAAGAATAATCATGCAATTTCCCAAAAGAGCAGATGCTGCAATTAAAATTAGAACAATTGCCTCAATTATTTCCCACGTTGGTTTTGACATCGTATTCCTAAAGAATTTTTTCAGAATAAAAAAGTAAAATTAAGTTTATAAAAGAAAACAAATTTTTTACCAACTTGCGGTTTCTATTGAAATCAAAAAAAGTTGAAAATTTTTAAATAAGTCTATACTTTTTTGGGGGATGCCACAGGGCGGGGGCAAGACGAGTTTCAACACTCGCCTTAATATTAAGATATGAAATTTGTTTGTATTCACACTCTCTTTTCTTATCAATAGACTTTTTATTCTTTTTTCATTGCAATAATTAAAAATATTTCCTTCATTTTATTCATTATTAATTTGCAACTTTTTTCTTTCCTGGCTGCAAATATTAAGTTTCTTATTTTTTCATGAGTTTTATAGTTCAATATTTATTCAATTTTTGATTTTTGTAAAATTTAAAACAAAATGAAACATTTACTAACATCGTTTTCATGTAAAATTTAGCACATCAGTAGATGTTAGTACATGAACAACTTTATTTCTTACTTAAGTAACAATATTTACATATTTGGTAAAAAAAAGTTAGTTTAGTTACAAGTAAAATTTTTAGAGGTGGATGAATAGTGATAAATATGTGATAGGTATATGGAAAAAAAACTTAGTCTCTTTGTTAAATTTTTATTTTTATTGCAAAATATTTGAATAAAGCATGATTATTCAAATATATAAAACATTGTATAGAAATGCAGGTCATGTTTAAACTTCGATATACAGTATGTTCATGATTATGTCAAAAGAGAATGTTTTAGCCTAGGAACAAAAATTCCCCAAAGAGTTTGCTCCCCTACCTTACATTTGTGAACAATGAGTTTATATAAAAAAATTTTTTAGTATTCACTTTTTAGTATTATGCTTCACTTAAATTCATCCACAGATTTTAAGTTTCATTTAATAATTTTTTAGTATTCAAAAGTTATGAAAATGCAAAATTAACAGTCCCTTCATTTTGGAAAGGTTGGAAATTTTATAATATAGCAGTAATTTTTTTTTTCGTAATGTTACAAATATGTAGTGACAAGAAGGTAATAGGTTGTGACAAACTTATGCTTGATAGTGACAAGAAGGTAATAGGTTGTGACGAACTTATGCTCGGTAGTGACAAGAAGGTAACAGGTTGTGACGAACTTATGCTTGGTAGTGACAAGAAGGTAGTAGGTTGTGACGAACTTATGCTTGGTAGTGACAAGAAGGTAATAGGTTGTGACGAACTTATGCTTGGTAGTGATAAGAAGGTAATAGGTTGTGACGAACTTAGACTGCTTGGTAAATGCAAACGTAACTTATAACTAGTGTTCTGTTTTAAATGATTTGTTAAGTGTTTTAAATTCAAACAGCATATTCTTAATCTACATATTTTCTAATATTAAAAATATTTTTATTGAAAGATTTTCAATGTAGCAAGGTGTTTCCGAAGAAAAAACCATTTAAAAACTAGATTAATAGAGACTTTATTAAGATGGGTATTAAATTTTCAAGTTTTTATTATTTAGGCATTTTTAAATTAAAAATGTTTAAACTTTTAACTATATTTTCAATAAAATAATACATTTAAATTTTGATTAAATTCGAAAATAAACTTTTATATTGCAGTAATAATTTTATAACGGTAATTAACATTTTTCTCGCTTCTGAAGTAAATTCACAACAGACTCCGTAAACAAATGATATATATACATATATATATATATATATATATATATATATATATATATATATATATATATATATATATATATATATATATATATATATATATATATATATATATATATATATATATATATATATATATATGTATATATATATATATACAGGGTGGATGCTCGAAATCCGGACTTTTTTGACACAAAATAAAAATTACAATAAAAGTATTAGTTTCAAAGCTATATTTCTGAAATTTTAAACAGTAATGTACACATATAAGAGCTTTCATTTCACTCAATCCAGCTGCCTTTAGCTTCAATGACTTGCTCGATACGCTTCCTGAACCTGGAGCAGGCGTGCTCCACCTCATCGCCCAACATGTTGGCAGCTGCAGTAGTAATTGCTCGCTTTAGAGATTTAACAGTGTTGTGACTTGATTTATTGGTCTGACGTTTTAATGTGCCCCAGACATAATAGTCCAATGGATTGAGATCTGGTGAATTAGGAGGCCAAAAGTGTTTCGACCAGAACATAGGGAGATTCTCTTCAAGCCAAGCCTGTACCAAATGGGAGGTATGAACAGGAGCTGAGTCTTGCTGAAACACATATGGCCTACCATTGGAACACTTGTCCATCCAAGGTTTCATCACCTTAATCAGAAGGTCCAAGTAGACTTCTTTGTTGACATTTTGGCCCTTCAGGAAGAAGTGTGGTGGCATGACATGGCCTTTGCTGGAAACAGACATAAAGATATGGACAGAGGCTGGAAATTTTGTCTGACCAATCACTGGGACATCTTCTGGGTCTTGAGCCAACCATCTGTCATTTCTTCTGTTAACTTTGGTATCCACAGTAAAAATTTTCTCATCGCTGAAAAACGAAGTTTACCGGCAGCTTCATGCTTTATTGATGCTAAAAGAACGGAACACCTAGCCAAACTCTTCTACTTCATTGAAGCAGACAGCATCTGCCTGACTTTCAGGACATAGGACTTGTACCTAAGGTCATCACAGATCACTCTTCTGATGGTGTAATGAGACACATTCATATCTTTGCTCAGTTTCCTGATGGAGGTGCTGGGGTTTTTGTTGATCGATTTCTGTACTCTGCTGATGAAGGCCTTATTCCTGATTGGTTTGTGAGCAGTTTTTCTTTTTTTTCTACAAACTCTGCACCATCATTAAACCTCTTTGCAATATCATAAACTGTGCTTTTTGGGAAGCCAAACCATTTTATAATCTTTGGGACAGAGTGCCCGGCGCGTAGGGACTCAACCACTGCAACTCTACGGTCATATTTCTCTGACATGATGTGCTAAATTTGCATTTTTTATTTTTTTTCCCGAGAGTACAATTTTCGTTTTGATTAATTTTTGAATTTCGCAACATAGAATTTAAAAACACAAAAATGCCGGCAAATTTAAAATTGTCCGGATTTCGAGCATCCACCCTGTATATATATATATATATATATATATATATATATATATATATATATATATATATATATATATATATATATATATATATATATATATATATATATACATATATATATCAGAGCTTTGTTTAGACTTCCCTTAAAAACTTGATTAAGGATCCCCAGCAAATTAAAGAAAATATTTGAAATTAAAGTTTAAATTTTTTTAAATTCTTAAAATTTTAAAGATTAAGGAGCATTTTTTTTATCTAACCCTTTAAAACATCTAGTGGAAATACTTTTAAGAATTTGGGGCCCGAATGACAGATTTTGGGGGGCCTTGGACCCACTAACCATGGCACTGATATATACTTTTTAGGGAGTTGGGGGAAATTTATCCCTGCCTTTGAATTTTTTTTACATATTAGCATATAAAGTAAAGCCTAGAAAGTGCTTTACATGCAGTTTCATGTAAAGCACTTTGTAGGCTTTTCCATTTTATTAAAAGACTGTGAAATTATTCTTTACATAAATTTCAATTTCATAAATCATAGTAAAAGCTAAGTAGATATTAATAAATCAAGCATAAATCAAAGTAAAAGCTAAGTAGATATACAGTACTGTAAATAAGTTTTAGACCACTTACATTTTTATAGTTATAAATTATAAACTTATTAAAGCTTTTTATATTATAAGTTATAAACTTATATATAAGTTTATAATTTATAATATATAAGTTTTAAATTATAAACTTATTATTTCAAACAAGATATAGAACAATTACAAACTTTTTAATGTCAAACTTCATAAAAAACTCTTAATATTTACTATGTCCTCCTTTTGCCTCAATCCCAGCCAATATTCGCCAGGGAATAGATTCATACAAGTTAGTTATAAAATCCTGGGGTATGTTGTGTCATTCTCTTTAAAGTACTTCAAAACATTCTTTATCATTTTGGGGAGCATGTTCAACCATTTTTCTGTCCAGGTAATCCCAAATATGCTCAATTATATTCAAAACTGGACTCTGTGGAGGCCAGGTCATCAATTCCAGTACTCCTTCCTCTGCCATTTCATTTAAATAATTTTTTGCCACTCGGGAACAATGTTTTAGGTCATTGTTCTGCTGCAGAATAAAGTTATGACCTATTAGTCTCATTCCGGGTGATACAGCATGGTGCCTTAGGATATCCACATAACGTTCCCCGGTGAGTCGTACCCCTATTTTGATCAAATCACCTACTCCAGATGAAGATAAACAGCCCCAAACTTGTAAAGAGCCTCCTCTGTGTTTAATAGTAGGGCTTAAACACTCGGGCTGATAGGCTTCTTTAATTCTTTTTTAAACATATTGGCGTTCTTTCGTTCCAAAAATTCCGAATTTGAACTCATTGGTGTACAGAACCCGATTAAACATTTCCTGGGCCCAATCTTTGTGTTGTTTTGCATATTTAAGTCGTTTTTCTTTATTGCTATACCGTAATAATGGTTTTCGAATTGCAACACACCCTCTTAATTCCGATTTAGGTAGGTGTCGTCGAATAAAAGAAGAGCTGACATTTTTCCCAGTTGCTATGTCAATGTCTTTTGCCAGCTCGGATGATGTTTTTTTGTATTTCTTAAAAATAGGGTTTTTAAATATTTATTGTCATCTTTTGTTAGCTTAGGAGGTCTACCACGTTTCTTTCTATCTTCAAGGGAGCCAGTTTCTCTGATTTCTGTAACAGCATTCTTCAAATATCTAGTTTTGGATGTAGTTGTTATGACACATCATTTTAATAAATAAACAAACAAATCCCTCATGTTTCCTCATTATCTTTGTTTATTTATTTAAAATAATACATTCTTTCAACTTTTTTTATATATTATTAAACTTAAGTACGCTTTAAAAAATTACATAGGAAAAAAGTTGTAAATACATCTAATTATACAAGTGGTCTAAAACTTTTTTACAGTACTGTATGTCTATTACATAAAGTTTTTTGTAGTAGACATACTTTCATAGCATAAAAAAAATTGTTTTAAAGTTTTATTTTTTTTTTAAATCTGATTCACTCCCAACAAGGCTACAAGCAATCACGATTAAGTTGGAAGTTACTAGGGGAATAAAAAAAGAACAACAACAAGCAACAACAACAATAAGATATTTATTTTTCTCAAAATTTACAATCATATAATTACGATAATTAATTATTAATAATAAGAATATCTATAATATTATAAATAGTAAGACCAAAATATCATTATTAAGAATAAATATAAATAAATGATTGACAAGGAAGGAGAGTTTTTTTTAAAATAACATTATTAATATAATTATATAAAGTAATTATATTAATAATGTTAATTTAAATAATAATAATAATAACAATAATAACTTTATTCATTAATAGAGCAAAAGTAACAGCAAAAATAATTGTATTTATAATAATTATATTAATAACAGTAAAAATAGCAGCAATGAAAATAATAAATATTAATGACAAAAACAATAAAGTTTTACAAAAATAGTAAGAAGAAAAAGAAAAAGAAGAAAACTAAAAGAAGTTAATAATGATAAAAATTAAAATAAATTTTTTTTTGAAATTTGTTTGAATTTATTTTGTTTTAAATAAAGAAATGAAGATAAACTATTTTGAAGTTTTAATTTTTCATTCACAATGCACTCAAGGCTTCGATTCCATTTACTGATGTGTAATTGAAAACTTACCATACCTCAAAGTTTTATAGGGAGGCACATTTAGTTTTCCATTATTGATGTTTCTAGTTAAATGTGAATGTATAAATAGAGTTTCAGTGAAGAAGGTTGTAATAGAGGAAGGTAAACTTTCATTGAGGGAGTCAAAAAAAACGAAGATTAGCAAATATAATTAATGCTGACAGGGTAGGGGTTTTAAGTTTTTTGAAGAATTTTGAAGTTTCTGTATTATGGTGTTGAAAATTTATTATTCGGATTGATTGGCGCTGAGCTGATAACAATTTATTAATATTACAGCTGCCAATTTGTCCCTAAAACTGATAACAGTAGTTAAGATCAGACTGAAAAATTGCAAAATACAGATTCTTAAGGTAGTTTTATCAACCTAATGGCAAATTATTAAAAGCATGCCATAAGCTCTATTAATTTTTTTACGGACTGCATCTATATGAAAAAAGATATTTAACAACGTGTGTTGGATATAAACTCTATTATTAGTTATAATTTTAGTTATTTGATTGTTGTATAAAAGTTTTGTCTTGGAGATGAAAAAATATTAGTCCATTTTTTTCCAAGTTCAAAGAAATTAAGTTTGCATTTAGCCAATGAACTAAACCTTTTAGATCTAAGTTTATATTCTTACATAAAGAATGATGAGACTTATTAAAACGCAAGATATTAGTATTATTAGTAAACACATGAACTAATTAGGAGTGGACAGAGTTATTTTGATCATTAATGTAAATCAAAAACAATAAACGGCCAAGAACAGAACCCTGGGGAACACCACAAACTATGTGTTTGTAATTTGATTTGTAACCATAAATGCTAACAAATTGTTTCCGATTTGAAAGATGAGATTGAAACCAATTACAAGCAACTCCTCGGATTCCAATATGTTCAAGCTTAGAAATTAAAATGGTATGATTAATAGTATTGGACGCTTTTTGTAAGTCGATAAAAACACCACCAACGAAATGACTAGTCTCCAGTGCCTTTTTTATTTTTTCGGTACTTATTAAAGCGTGGCAAGTAGAGGGATCGAAATCCAAACTGAAAATCATTTTATCAGTTGAAGGAACTCAAATGTGAGTATAATCTAGAATGCATTAGTTTTTCAAAGATCTTGATAATGTTAGATTTGAAATTGGTCTATAGTTAGTACATGAGAGTTTTGAGCCATTTTTATATTCTGGAATGACACAAGATAATTTCAAAATGTCTAGAAAAATTCCATTTAAGAAGTAGATACTAAATAGCTTAGAGAAAATATGAGAAAATTTAGAATTAAAATCAACAAGAATGTTTGTAGGGATGTTGTTAGGACCTATTGATTTTATAGGTTTTAATTTAGATGTAAGTGATGAGATTTCAGAATGGTTTGTTGGAGATATCAGTAAACTATGAAGATTTCAGAATGGTTTGTTGGAGATATCAGTAAACTATAAAGATTTGGATGTTTAAGACTTTTTATAGCTAATGTAAGATGAGTGAATTTTAGAATTAAGTTTATGAGCTATTTTTTTAAAAAGTTGTTGAATTCTTTGCAGATTCAAGTTGGTTCAGTTATGCATATTTAGTTGACTTGTAAGCAATTTGGAGGTACATTATTTACATTTTTGACATTTATTAGACTTTTTATGCCTTTCCAGGTTTCACGAAGATTTTTTACATTTTCTGAAAAGAATTTTTAGAAATGTATTTTTTTACTCAGTTTTATTAGATTGTGGTATATTTATAACGTTTAAAGTTTTTAGTTTAATTATATTTGTTGGATCTTTTATACTTAACATTTTTATAAAATTTTAACCTTAACTAAAAATAGACAGTAACAAAAAAAAACTCCTCGCTTGTAGAGTTAAATATATCTTAAAAAATCCCACGTTTTTATAAGTAGTTATGTTCTATAAATGCCAAAAGATCTGTTGGAAACAGTTTTTTTTATCTGGTTGTAAAGATGCTCTTCTATGTACAGAGTTAAAGAGCAAGATAACGGTCAACAGAATATTTGAAAAGTTCAAGGTTGTATGAGTGAAGAAAGCATGAAGATGGGAGAAAGTTCCAAAGTTTTGAAATGCGAGGAAAATAGCTAAACAAATAAAAGTTTTTAGTGCATGCTGGGACAGATACAGTAAAAGAATTAGAATTTGCTGAATCACAAGTGTATTTATTATTTTTATATTTATCAATTATATTTATTTATAGTTATTAAATATAGAGTCTTCAACTTCATATTTAATAATTCTTTTTCTGAAAATTTTTCTTATTTAAATTTATCTTCAATTTCTTAACATACTTTTTAATGGTATCTTTATAACTTTCATGAAGTTTAATATCAAAGCACTTTTTAACTAATAAAGGTTGATTTTAAAGTTTACCTTATGTAATAACTACATATTATAATAAGTTATAATGTTAACTGTTAAATTTAGAAGCATTTTTACTATCCAACCCACCTCTATTATATCCATGCTAAATTATTATATGATTACTTAGCCAGACATTGATAACAGGTTCCTTACACAACATATTTGAAATCGCTCTCAGAATCTCAACAAATGAAGTTCAAGTGAATTACATCAAGTACATTCTTATCTCTATCAACATTTCTTAGATCTATTTTTAAAAAAGTTTCTATACAGCGACTTCAACATATTGAAAGTTCACATTTCTCACAGATTTGACTTTTCACCGTCACAATATAAACAAGAGTATTTTCCTATTTTATGCCGTAACTAAACTGCTAAACACAATTGTCTGCAACTATGTATAGAGGCATAAGATCAGCTGCTAAGTAGAAGTTTGTTTTGCAATATATAAAGTTCTACTAGAAAGTAATGCTTAACGTTGAGCATTTTTTTCTCTATAAGAATCTGAAGGTTTGCATGATTTTTAGTAATATTAATGAAAAAAACCGACACAAGCACTTTATTAACACCGGTATTATTGGACTCTTGACAGTCAGTATCTATTTCCATACTAAAAATATTTAGCTTAAATAAATAATTAGCTTATAGTTACATAGTTAATTAAACATTTTTAGTTTATAAAACATAATAAATATATCTATTATAACGTGTTTCATAAGTTTTTTTCTGAAAGTGACTGTTTCACTAGTTCATGTTTCAAAAGAGTTTGTTTCGGCATAAACTCTTTTTTTTTTATCATTGTTTTAAAAAGTAAAATTATAAACTGGTTAGGTTTTGTTATTGTGAAGAAAATGTTTTATTAAAACATTTTGGTGCATAATGATTTTTAGTTTTTGCAATTGTATCTATTTATTAAACAAATTTTCCAAATGGACTTTCGTTTAACGACGCGTCATTTAGCGAAAGCGCTCGTTTTGCAAGTGCAACTTCCGAAAGCGCAAATTTTGTACGAAGCAAAAAAAGCATTTGAAATTCAATTTGCGAAAAAAACTAATTTCTCATTATCAATATCTTTTCAAAAGGATTTTTTTCCCGGAAATTTACAAAACCTTCCGGGTAAACATACTTTTATAGTTAATTTGTAATTTTTATAATTAGCAATATAAATGATGTTTTATTTTGATTTGATTATATTAGTTCCTTTGTTATCCGAGGACTTTTTTTCAAGCGTTTTTAGTTTTATTAGTTTTGAAACTATAGGAAACGCTATTTTATAAAACGTTTCCTATTGTTTAAAAACACTTTATTAAAAAGGCGATTGTAAACATTCACGCGTTTCAGTTTATTTTAGCCTTAAAGTAGTATATTAAAATTTACATATAAAATAAAAATAGATAAAAATATAAATAATAGTTTCTTTGAATGGATCTGTAGATGGTTAATGTAACTAAATACAAATTACTAAAACCACATGCAAGAAATACTTTTGTGTCATTTTAACAAATAATTTGAAATTAGCAAGATGTATAGAAAAATCAGCTACAAAATCTAATCGCTTGGCCTCATATATGGCAATTTGGCGGAGGAAGATAAACCACAATACTCATCTAATAGCTTGGATAATTAACTAAAAGTTAAAACATTCGTTTAAAAGTTCTAACTTTTAGTTAATTCTTATTACTTTAGACCGAATTTAAAATATTTTAGCCCGGTCATCTTATCAAAAAAAAACAAAAAAACATTGAGCTCCTAAAAAAATTTATATCAAGTTATAAATAATGTTATAAATAATGTTATAAATACTGCGGCAAACTTCTAAGTCTAAGTTCACTTATTGATTGAGACAAGATTAAAATGATTTTATACAAAATTACAAAATAATAAATAAATTTGAACTAATTATCTGGTCTCACCAGCTGTGTTGCACATCGAGGGGTCATTGAGGATATTTTACAATTATAAATAAATACTAGTTAGTGAAAATGGTGTCTAGTTATCCGATAAAAAAAGGTTAGGTTTTTAAAATGAAATGCAGTTTACTTTTCAATAGACAACATGTTGTGGTGGTAAGTAGCGCTAAATGCTGTCTTCCCCATAAATGTTGTTTTTTTGACCAGAGTATGTATCAAACCACAAACTTTAAAATAATAACAGTTTAAAATGACGAACGAGGGATGTAAAAGAAAATTATTTAAGAAGTCATATGGTATACCCATACTTATTTGTATAAATCTCGTGATCTATTCATCACGAATCACAATGATCTCAGGGGAATATATACGTATGTTTTATTTCCAGAGTAAACTACCGTGTTTCATTACTAGTTTTACTTAAAAAGAAGTTAATGCAACTCTCCCTTATATTGTTCATATATTTCATATATTACACTCATCTATACAATTTTCCGAAGAAGTACAAAAAATGTTCTTTATTCGAAAAACTTCATTATACACTGTTATATTAATAGACTATTATCTAGGTGAAGTAATTCTAGTGTGGTGTGTATTCCTCAAATTACTTTCGTTTTACTGATTCATGTTTTTAGATAAAAATAGCTGAGTTTGTAGTCGAGGTTGTAATGTGGTAGTAATAACAAGATAATAATGTTATAGCATCCTAACCCAACATATTTGTTTATAAAAAATTATTTTGGTTGTTTAAACTTTCAATTATCAATGATAAAATGAATAAGAATATATATCTTACCAAAATTTTTTGCGGTCCTAAATCATGAAAAACTTTTTATGAAAAGAAAAAAAACAAAAAATAGAAGAATTCTTTTGAAAACATACCAAGTCTTTTTTTAGTCATCTGTTTTTAAACCAGTTAGTTATTCTGTTTAAAATTTCAACCGTTACCATTCTTTTATATTTCGGCACGCTATAAGTAAATAAGTATTTTAAATGCAATCACATATTTTTCCATTTTTGAGAATTAACTAATATAAGCCATTTTTTTTTTTTTTTTTTTTAATACGATGCAATGTAAAAACTTGCAGCAAAAAAGCAAAGTAACCAAAATATTTGAATAGTCAAATTTTAATTTTAAGTATAAAATTTTGTTTTAAATTTTAAAATTTACAAGAATACAAGTAAAATTAAACTAAATTTTTTATATGCTTGCATCAAAAGCAAGTAGATGCGTGGTTTAAAACTTTTCAAAATAAACCAATAGGATAAAAAAAAAAAATAATAAAGATTTTTATAATTAAAAAGACTATTGTTACTACCTGACAAACAGAGACCACGCAGTTTAAAATTTTCAAAACTATTATATATTAACTTGTAAACTTGAATGCACAACTTGAACTTAATGTACAGAACAACACAGAAAACATATAGTTTTAAAGGGACCGGGAAAATAGTATCTCCAGACTTTTTTACCTGTATTTTTCGTTTCGTTTCCAAAAATTGAAAGAGTTGAAAAAAAATTCTGAAGATAAGTATATCGCAAGTTTTTTGTTAAAATCTTTGGTTATCACAAGCAACTGATTTGTTATGGACAGCAATTAGTTAGTTATGATAGCATTTATTTTGTTATGGACAACAAATAGTTTGAAGATTAAATCTTTCAACGGTGGTTTTCATGTAGAAAAGAAAACAACTTTACAATTAAACTAATTTGAGCGGAAATCTAAAAATACAATAAAAGATTTGTTTTGATACTTTTACTGGATTAATTGAAATTCTGCATAAAGATAATGATAGCGCTACATTGGGATGCTAGTGAACTCTCAGGTCCTTAATATACGGGAAGTGATGTTTATAAATTTTTTCAACCCAGGCTTTAAAAATTACCGACCTATAAAAAAAAACTTGTAAGTCTCGATTATGTTGAAAATAAGCTTTTGGTTCAGCTAAGTATACAATATTCCTCATGACGTCATTCCTCATGACGTCTCATTGGAAGTTAAGAAGAACACCAAAATGATAATGACTCAATCTAAAACGCTTTTGAGGATCTTTTACAATAAATAGATCATGTTTATATTTTGTTTTTAAATATGATTTGAAACCTGTTTTAGAAGTCGTTCATTTTGTTTAAATCCTGCTTTTAGTTTAGGGAAGTTCTGTCCTCCGTATTAGAATTCAAAACATCTGAAAAAAATTCCCACCCCCTACTACTAATATAACCACCTGTTAAATATAAAAATCTCCTTCCCACACTTTTATAAAAACCTCTCTACCCTCCCCATCCTCGACCCTTGTTTGATGATTTAAAAAAAATCTCATCCCACCCCTTTTTACTTTCACTCCACCTTGTATTGAGCATCTGAGACTAGCTAAGTATCGGATACTCAAAAACCTTTATGTATTTAACCAAAAATAAATTTTTTGTTGAAAAAGTTATTAATTACAATGCCAAACTAGCTAGACAGTAAAGTTGTAACTTTTTAGCAACAAACTATGGCATTGTAGTTTCTTCTCCCACAAGCAGTTACCTTACAGAGACTAAGATCCGCACAAACTGGTTCAACTCCAAAAACAGCCGTGGAGCATTGGTTAAAGTTCTGGCTCAGAACCAAGAAGCTCGAGGTTCAATGCCAACTCAAGCTTAATAAATGACATTTGTAAAGAAGGAGGCGTTTTTATTTTTACTTGAAGTTCATGGAAACTAATAAAACGTGAATGACAAAATAAAGAAAAAAAAGGAAAAACATTTACTATATTTAAGGAGAAAATAAAAATGAGAAGTTATTCAGTTTTATAAGCAAGAACTTTAGTAGCAAACAATATTTGCGCAATATTATTTATTTTGTTAGCTACTGGAAGCAACGACTCCTTTTGAGTTAAATATTATTTATTTTGTTAGCTACTGGAAGCAACGACTCCTTTTGAGTTAAATATTATTTATTTTGTTAGCTACTGGAAGCAACGACTCCTTTTGAGTTAAATATTATTTATTTTGTTAGCTACTGGAAGCAACGACTCCTTTTGAGTTAAATATTATTTATTTTGTTAGCTACTGGAAGCAACGACTCGTTTTGAGTTAAATGAACTTTAGAGTAAAAATATCAATGTTCACCCAACGAATAAACTTAATGACAAAAATAATAACAAACTTATATCAGATTCACGCCAAAAACAGCAGTATTTTAAACGCGTTTTATAATATTGTATTATTTTTTCATTCACATTAAATTTAGAACTGGTTTTAACTCTGTGGAGAGAGCGCATATGCTATTTAAATAAAACAACCTCACGAAGTTATTTTAACAAGACTCGATTTAGACGCAGTTTATTTAAGTGCGGTTTTGGTGAGAATGGGGTATTAAAAAAAAAGCTTTCTAAACTTGAATATTGGAGACTTAGAAACAATCTAAAGTTAAATTTAGTCATTGAAAACAATATTGAACCGTGGTAACGGCGGATCCATAAGGTTAGGGGGTGCACAATGGTGTCCCCTCGCCCTCCCCCCTCCCTCCTTCCTTCCTCAGAGATTTTTGAAATAATTTTTTTAGTAAGCTAATATATTTAACAAAGCATGTTGTTTAAAAGTGAAGGTAAATTAGGGAGGCTGTTTAAAAGCAATAATGAAATTTTAATAAATTTGTGTGGTGCAAAAAAAAATTGTACTATTGGGATATCAATATGACGTAATTTCATAGTTACATAGATTAAAACAGCATAAGATTAATATTCTAAAAAACTTACTAAAAATTTTTTATTGTTTAAACCTGAAAATGCTCTCCCCCCCTCCCTCCCTCACCCCACCATTTTTACCTGGATGATCTTGATCCACCAAATCAAAAAAAGTTTCTTTCTCTCATCCTCCTCCTTACTAAATGGTCTGGATACCTTGAACCGTAGGAAGATTCTTAAAACCCAAATATTTTTTATGTTTTTTTTGTTTTTTTTTGTTTACATTTTTACATTTACATTTTTGTCGTTGTTTACAAAAACGAACAAACAAGGCTTCTGAAAGAAGATCGTAATGATCTTATCATCAGAACCTTTTACAAGTTTTTAACATCAATAGATAAATAAGACTAAAAAATTACAATAAATCATGATATAAATTAAAAATAAAAATCAAACCACAAATGTTATATATAATTAAAAAAGTCTGATCTTATCGTCAGAACTTATAAAAACGCAAATATATAAATATATATACACAAAGTAAATATATTACACAAGTAAATATATTAAGAAATTCTTTATAATAGAAAAGAGAATCTCTTTTTAATAGAAAAGAGATAATGCAACAGTCTTACAATTAAAAAGACAAATACTTGGTTGTTATAAAAAGCATTTAAATATATCCTCAATAGATAAAATAAAATCTTTAACTTTTAAAGATCGGAAATGTATTGGGTATATCAAAATTAGGTATAACAATTTTATTCCAAAGGTATGATGCTTGAAATGTAATGCAAAATTTGTAAAATTTTGTTCTGCAAATTGGTTCATATACAAAATTTTATTTCTTAGTAAATATTTATTAATAGGGTTTAGAGAAAAAAGGTCTTTAAAGATAGGTAAAGTTAAATCATTTTTCCACATGTAAATAAAGCAGAAAATTTTATAAACATTGAGTTCGTAAATATTTAGTATTTTCATCTCCATAAATAATTAATCATCGCATGCTTCTGGTTTGCATGGTTTTGCTTGAAAAAAGGCTCTTCATGGTTTTGCATGAAGAAAGGCTCTTCATCGTTTTGCATGAAAAAAGGCACATAGTACAGGAAGAAAAGAAAACGGAAAAAACATTCAGAACAGTATAATTGAAATATCTCAACTACAAAAACAAATATGCAATTTTGGAAAATGTTATTAAACTTACACTTTAGAATGAAAAGCTATTCGTTTTTTTTTTTAAGGCTTTAATGAAAGAACCATCAAAATAATGAACTTCGACTAGCAATTAGTATGCTGAAAACAAATAAAAGTGCGGGTCTGGATGAAGTTAACCCTGATGTTGTAAAAGCGGTCTCAGATATTATAGAGAAACCTCTTTTTAAAATTTTTAATCTTTCCCTAAAAAACGGCATTTTTCCTGACCAACTAAAATTAGCAAAAATAATTCCGATATACAAAGGCGGTGATGACTTAATAAAATCTAACTACAGACCAATTTCCATACTTTCTTGTTTTTCCAAAATACTAGAGCGTATTATGCACAACAGACTGTACAATTATCTTGAAAAAAACAACATTCTTTATCATAAACAGTTTGGATTTCGCAACAACCATTCCACGGAACATGCAGTAATTGATCTTGCCAACCAAATTTTAAATGGTTTTGATAACAACAGTTACACACTCGGAATTTTTCTAGATCTATCAAAAGCATTTGATACTGTCAACCACAAGATTCTAATTTATAAACTACACAATTATGGAGTAGTTCACTCCAATTTAAAGTGGCTGCAATATTATTTACAAAATCGTAAACAAGGAGTACCATATGACTTAACATGTTCCCCATTTGAATCAATAAATTGCGGAGTTCCCCAAGGATCAATACTTGGACCCCTGCTGTTTTTAATTTATGTTAATGATATTTATTTGTCTTCAAAAATACTTAATTATATTATTTTTGCTGATGACACAAATGTTTTCTTTTCTGACTCAAATTTAAAAAATATTTTTTATATTGTAAACACAGACTTAATATATCTTAATGAGTGGTTTGAAGCAAATAAACTTTCTTTAAATATTGAAAAAACGAAATATATTTTGTTTGCTAAGTCATCTAAATCCGAGAACCTTCCACTCAAATTACCTGAACTAACAATTAACAATATTAAAATAAAAAGAGTTTTTTCAATGAAAATACTAGGAATAATTTTCGATGAGAATTTAAATTGGAAAAGCCAAATAAAGCAAGTCGAGAACAAAATTTCAAAGACCCTGGGGATTATGTACAAGACAAAACATCTTTTAAATAATTTATGTTTAAAAAATTTATACTTTTCATTTATACATAGTCATATTAACTATTGTAATATTGCCTGGGCAACAATCATTTATCTTTCCTAAAAATTATTTATACAAAACAAAAGCAAGCAAGTAGATTAGTTTTGGGCGCAAGTAGATACGAAAGTGCCGAGCCGTGACTCAAGGAAATAAATGCTCTAAATTTATACAAACTAAATATACCATAATTTATATAAAAATTTAAAAAATATAAATGAAAAAATTTATATAAAAAAATAAAAAAATTTATACAAAAAAATTTATACAAATAAATAAATTTATACAAACTAAAAATACCATAAAAAAATAAAAAAATTTATACATAAAAAAATTTATACAAAATAAAAAAAGGCATAAAAAAAAATAAAAAAATAAAAAAAGGCATAAAAAAATTTATACAAACTAAAAATACCTTGTTATTTATGTTTAAACTTCAAAATGAAATGATTCCAAAATATTTTTTTAAAAGTTTCACTCGAATTAATCATAAATATGAAACATGACATTCAATGAGTAATTACTACATCCCACTAACATCACTCAAAAAATCTGACTTCTCGACTATATGCCGGGGACCACGCTTGTGGAATTCGGTTCTTGATGAAAATATGAAAAAAATAAAATCTATTGCTACATTTAAAAGAACTATAAAAAAACACTTACTAAATTTAAACATTACATACATTCTCTCATTTTTTTTTAAAAAAATTGAAATAATTTTGTATTTTTAATTTTTTATGTACTTTTATTTAATTTTAATATTGTATCGAATATGTATATGCATATGAAGCGAATTTAATTTTTTTGTTTGTTTGTTTATTGTCTTTAATATGTATACGAATATGTACAGATTTGTAATTTTTTATTTGTTATCTTATATTTTAACTTTATCTTAAATTTCTTCTTTTTTTAACTTTAAGTTCTTTTTTTAACTTTAAGTTCCTTTTTAATCTGCTAAAATTTCTAACCAAATTTTTTTTTTTTTTTTTTAAACTTATTAATTTCACTCTTTTATGTAATATTGGAAGATGTAAAATTTAATTATATTTTTTGTATTTCACAAAGGGGCTTGATGATAAGTCATTTTGACTGCTACTTGCCCCAGTCAGCTTGTAATTATATATATATTTGTTTAAATTTATAGATAACATTGTAAAATGAGTAAAATGACGAAATGAATAGAAAAAAAAAAAAAAAAATGATAAAGTTATTTAAAGAAACAAATCAATGGTAAACTCGCTAAAGCAAAGTCGTTTACAACATTTTTTATTGATTTTTAAAAAATTCTTTTATTTCTAGTTATTCAAATATAAAAGATTTTTTATTGACCAAAAGAATTTTAAACCGCTATCATTTATCGTTTTTCAGTTTAACGCCTCGGTGCTTAAAACTCAAATCTGGATATAAGTTATTTCAGTGAAATAGGAACTTCACAAAACAACTCTTATTACTTCTTTAAGGTAATGCTTTGACATGTGGGTAACATACTTGAAAATATGTAACTCAAATGATAAAAATCTTGCAGAAAGAGACTGCGAAAGAGAAAGAAAATTGTTAAAAAATTTTTTAGTGATTTTTAAAAAAATTCTATAAAAACTTGCATAACAGACAAGTTGCGTTGCAGTATCAATTAAACTGGGACAGATAAAGGCGTTTAAAAGGTTGAAGCCAGTTAAAAGTTTAATTATTAAAGCAGCTTACTCAGTATTTCCAACGGCAACTAAATCAAGAACCACTGTAATAATTGAAAAAATATAAAAAAAATCAAAAGGTCAATATTTTACATCAAGAAAAATTTTTTTTTTTCAATAAGCTATGAGTTATAATGGGTCCTGAAAAAAAAAAGAAAATTAAAGACTAATGATCATGTAGTGATTACAGCTAACACTTTATATATTTACCTATTACCATATAATTTTTGTACTTATTATCATACTGATGCTTGTTGTAAACAGTTTTTTAGGGGTCGTATATAAAGTACATAAGCTCATAGGGGGAGGGGAGGTCTTCAAAAAGCGTACAAATGCGTATGGGGAAGGGGGGGTTAAAATAGAGGGTTTAATTTAAAAGTACGCACTTCGGTTTTCTAATTTATCACAATTAACCAGCTAATCAATAGAAAAGTTAAATTTCTGACTAAAGATCCTAGTTTGCCAACATAAAAAGATGTATGGTAAAGGGAATAGAGTTTCCCTCTATGCACACACATGGATGGGCACCCGATTTTTTGGTGTTCCAGATAGAACACTTTCACACATTGTGCAAACTCCAAACTTAAGTATTTTTATACCAATGCCAAATAAAGAGGCTTGGCAAAAAATTGGGTTGGCGGAAGTCTGGGAACAAAAAAACCCTAAAACGCTTGCCCTTCTGCCCAAACGTGCGTGCACTAATGTATTGAAAAATTCAACTTTACTATCTAAAACTAAATTTAAATTTATTGACGTATTTTAAATTTCGTAGAAAAATTTTGTAAATAGCAAAAGTTATGACCTTGCAAATTTTCCAACACCTCCCCCCCCCCCTCTCTTTCCAAAAAAATTGTAATTGTAAATTGGTGTAAATTTTGCATGGTCATAACCTTTGTAATTGTAAAGGGAAAGCATATGTGCCCATGCACATATGCCACCCCTTATATGCTGCCAAAAAAAAATACAATAAGCCTTGACTGGGAATCGAACTTCTGTCTCCGCTGCCGTAATCCGTAACATTAACCTCTCGGCCAAGAGATATTTTTTATTAGCCCCATTGATATTTTGTAATTTAATAGCCCCATTGATATTTTGTAATTTAACTTTATTAAAATTAATATTTGTATATATATTTGAAGATATTTTTTAAATTGGGATCCCGTGGCACAAACAAAGGGCTTTGGGTTCCTATAAAGTATCTAAGGTACTACCTTTTTTGTTGAAAAAAAAAGTTGGGGGAGGGGGTTTGAAAAACGTACGTACTTTTAAAGGGGGGTGGGGATTTAAAAGTACACATGGGAACATGGGGAGGGGGTTAAATTTCAAAATTTTTGGCGTACGTACCTTATGGACGACCCCTTATTACTTATTTTGCCATCTACTTTTCAAAAAGCAAAAAAAAGGAAAAAATCTAAAAAGTAGTTTTCGAAAAACTTCGTTATTTTTTTAACTTATTTTTAAAAGTATTTACAAAGTTAATGTAAGCAAAATTATTTTGCTTTTATATAAAAATTAATCCATTTTATAATCTATTGAAATCAGACAGAAATTTCAATATTTTTATTAAAACAGTTTTGTATTTTATTTTTTATAAAAGTAATTTTATTTAAATGCTTATTAAAGTGTAGTCTCTTATCATACATAGCTGGCAATTCTAATCATACGAAGCTGTCATACATAGCCTTCATACGAAGCTGTCATACATAGCCTTCATACGTAGCTGGCTAAATATTTGTCTTTATTGTTATGATTGGTCGCTAGTAAGTAGCTAGTTATCGTGGTCTAACTAGTCGCCAAGCGTGGCCTAACTAGTCGTTAACTAGTCGCTAACTAGTATGATATTTTGTTGACTACGACATATATCCGTTAAATGATCACGTCTGTGAATTATGAAAGACGAAAAAAATTTAAATGATAAATTTTGTGGTATCATAAAGTTTGAATGTTTGTAGCGAAAAAACCCAGACCGAAGATTCTTTTATTTTAAGAAAAATCTTCTTAAAATCACAATCGCTTGTCCAAATTTGAATGAGATTTTAAATAAATACGTTTTTTAGGTAAAATGAACATCCTAGTTTAATAATATGATCTGTTTTGATCGTTTATTGAAAACTTTTCTTAATTATAAGCTCTTTCTTGGTCGGAATTCTTGTATTTTTTTTGAAAATTGATAAAAAATATTGTATTTTGACAATTATATACAGTTAATGTAAGTCAAAACCAATTAGAACTTGGATTTATAGCGGATTAAGGCACTTTTTCAAAAGATTTCAACTAAGTTTATACTAACGCCGATGAGCGAAAATAATCTAAAGACATCAAAATGGTATTCTTTAGATTATATATATATATATATATATATATATATATATATATATATATATATAATATATATATATATATATATATATATATATATATATATATATATATATATATATATATATATATATATATATATATATATATATATATACTATTATTATTATTTTTGAACGCTGAAAGATAATACTATGAAACTTAAAATTTATTGATGAGTATAAGTCTAGTTGAAACAGTACAAAAAATATTTCATCAACTTGTTGCTCTCACGTTTAGGGGCAGGGGTGGCAAAAAATTTGGGGCTTTTTTGTACCCAGCCTCCAATCATCGCAATTTTTTGCAAAGCATCCTTATTTGACATAAGTATAAACATATAAATGTTTGGCGTTTGCTCCATGTCTGGAAGTTAGACCAAAAAAAGCTGGTTCCAGTGTCATGAAATAAATTAACCCCCATAATAAATTAACTCCCGTTGCGTAAAAAATTACCCGGGGAGTTAATCTATTTCGAAATAGATTAACTCCCCTTGAAATAAATTAACCCCTGTCGGCGAAACAAATTAACTCCCCATAATATATTAACTCCCTTGGAACAACTTATACGAATTACAAAAAAAGTTTTAACTTGATGTTTTCCAAATGTGTTGTTTTTAAATCTGTTAATTAGATATTGATATGGATATAAATTATATATATATATATATATATATATATATATATATATATATATATATATATATATATATATATATATATATATATATATATATATATATATATATATATATATATAGATATATATATATATAAATATATATATATATATATATAAATATATATATATATAAATATATATATATATATAAATATATATATATATATAAATATATATATATATATATAAATATATATAGGGGAAGATTAATGGAGTATGAAAATAAAAACGGCATACGTTTTTTTAACAGTGTATTTCGATAAACACATCATTAAGCTTTAAGTTGCTGCAATTAAGAAAAAAATAAAACGGTTTTTGAAAATGTTATAACACAAAAATTAGACTTGGTAAAAAAAACGGTTGTGCCCCTATAGAGAGGCACAACCGCACCCTAAAAAATATATATATATTTTAGGGTGCGGTGAAGCAATTGTAAAAGAAGCCATAGATGTCGAAGACGAAGTTTCTGATTCAGAGCAAGATGTCAGGGATAATTCTTGCAGTGAAATAGTTTGTGTTTGAGACTTGGTAGTTAGATTTGGTGTTGCTGAATCCATCTCAGGAAATGACCTGTTGGTTGTTTCTGAAGGCTCAAACATCCAATCATCAAAAACTTCAGGATTAAATGGACTTATTCCAGTCTTTCTAAAACAGCTGGAATAGGTTATATGAAATCTGCAAACATGTTGACAGCTGTCAAAATGTTTGCAGATTTCATATAACCTATTCCAAATAGTTCTGGAATCTGATATTCGGTCACAACTCTAGAATAATGTGTACGCAGCCAAATACGAACTTCGTTCGAATAGTTGCTTCTAAATGGTGCCATGAAGGAGATATCTAGTGGCTGCAGATGGTGTGAACAATTTGGTGGAAAGCAAATAACAGTAACACAATTTTCACGTGCTTTCATTATGAACTACATATTTTTTGTATGTGTTGCATGACCATCTAATAATAGCAGTACAGGTCTTTTTTTTGATGGCATTACAAAGGACAGAAAATGGTCAAACCACTTCAAAAATATGTCTGTTTGCATCCAACCACTAGGGTGATATGATGCAATAGTACCCGGAGGAGCTTTTTCGATAATATTAACATTCTTGGGAGCTCTAACATGGGGGAAAATAATCAAGTGGGCACGTATATACCAGAGGCATTCATACACATTTTGATTGTTATGATTTTCCCTCGTTCAGCTGATATTAGAGTTCCAACTTGTTTTTTACCCATCTTAGCAATTACTTTTTTTGGTACTGAAGAAATTCCTGTCTCGTTAACATTATATATATTATTTGGAGTTATGGTTTTTCATCTATGCTTTTAGTCAATAGTTCAAAAATTTTATTTACAGCAGGTCGGTTAAACCCCATTGCTCTAGCTCCAGAAGTTCCCTCTGGCATAGGCAAAGAAATAACAGGATTGCGTTTTAAAAAGCTTTCTGCCCACTGGTAGCCTGCCATTCCTATTTTTTTGTTAAAGCTATGTGACATCTTGTTCTTTTCAGCTAGCTGAAATGCCAATTCTCTCAAATCTTTCATTGTAACTGGAAACAAACAACTCTCTAGAAAAATTAGGTGTTTAGCTAACTCTTACTCTTGTTCAAGGTTAAAAACTGATTTAAAATTCCCAAATTTATTTACTGCACAACTACTTAGTTCTAAACTCCCTTGCTGAAGTCTTTTTATTCTGTTTTGCAGTGTCGTTGTTGGGATACAAAATGTTAACCATGCCTTCTTATACCCCATTTCCTTCTTTATTACTAATTCAATAGCTGCTTTCATTGAATTTCCTTCCCAGGATTGTTGATGAGTTAGACGTTTGTATTTTCTAACCATATTAGGTTACTGTATGCACAAAATAATAATTTTTTTTCTATAAAAGAAAAAATATAATAACAATATATAAATATACAATATGTATCTATATATCTATATATATCTATATATATATATATATATATATATATATATATATATATATATATATATATATATATATATATATATATATATATATATATATATATATATATATATATATATAGATATATATATATATATATATATATATATATATATATATATATATATATATATATATATATATATATAGATATAGATATATATATAGATATATAGATACATATTGTATATTTATATATACAATATGTATCTATATATCTATATATATCTATATATAGATATCTTTTGCGTTTATCTTTAGAGCCTTTCATCAGAAAGTGACAAAAATTACTCAGAAACTTCCTTATTGACCATTTCATCATTCACTGTAGTATTGTCAAGATTCGCGCATGCGCATGGGAGATATTGAGATTTATGCGTTTTTTGGACAAAAACGTAACTTTTAGAACATCGCTTCCTTTTTACTTTACAAAGAAAATATTTAGTCGTATGAAAAAAAAATTATTGTAAAAGTTCCAGTCACAATTGGTTTACTATATCCAGTCAGACTTTTTTTTCAAAGCTGCCGTTTTTTAGGATAAACAGTCTATAGACTGTTTATTAAAAAAAAAAAGCTTTCGGGGTAAGTTGACAAAATTTTCACGGGGTAAGTTGGTTCATAGCATTTGCTATGGAAAAAAATATTTGTTTTTATAAAATTATTATTTTTTTAATTTTTAACAATATTGAAAATATTTATTCTTATAAAAAAATTAAAAAAAATTTTTTTTTAGTTTTTTTTTCCACAGATAAAAGGTGGGCTACTGTTTGGCTTTTATACGGACTAATATTTGGTACCAGCTAAAAGTAATATTAAATTTGAGATAAAACTATTGCAAAAATTAATTTAAAAAAAGTTTCTATTAATTTTGGACTTAATAGTGCATTAATAATCATTTTTATAGTTTGCGTCAACTTACCCCGTGGTGGGGTAAGTTGGCGCAAATTTTTTTTTTTTGAGGGTCCGGAAAAGCCCTAAGAATTTTTTTTTGTAAATAAATGCAAATTTTATAAGATACCCTAATCCATACTCTTTAAGACTACACTTTAATATTTTTAAAAAAATGTACTGTTAGGGCTAGAGAGCTCATAGAGTAAAAACCGAGCCAACTAGCCCCGGTCTCCCCTATACTTATATATATATATATATATATATATATATATATATATATATATATATATATATATATATATATATATATATATAATAGAGTTTATATAGCAAACAAGTATATATTCCCACACACACACACACACACACACACACACACACACACACACACACATATACATATATATATATATATATATATATATATATATATATATATATATATATATATATATATATATATATATATAATATATATATATATATATATATATATATATATATATATATATATATATATATATATATATATATATATATATATATATATATATATATATATATATATATATATATATACGAACTTCTACTAATAGTATTATTCTACTAATACTATTGTTTTGATCTCCTTTTTATATATAATATAAAGGCTTGTCAAAAATAAACAGTTATAAAGTAATTTTATTCAACGCTCACTAAATATTTATATATTACATATTTTAATATATATAATACTAAATATATTTTTAAAAAATTTTAAAATAGAATACTTACACAATTTTGTAGATATAAGTTAAATTATTTAAAATGCGTCTTATATGGGTTTAATTTATTTCAGTGGGGGTTAGAAATACTTAAGCCCCCGGTTAATCCATTTCGCTATAATATAGACTACTCTTGCTAATTTAAATTGGTCAAGAAAAACACCAGTTATAAAAAATAAATTGAATATTGTTAAAAGAGGAGATTCGATAATATCAAATACTGATTTCAAAATAATTGCATTGATTTTGTCGATGCCTGGACTTTTGTTGGTTTTTAGTAAATTTAAAGCTGTTAGAAGTTCATCCAAGGATATTTTCATCCGAGGAGATTCACTGTTAGGGGTAGTAAATAGTTTTTGAAAAGCATATAAAAAAAGAGAAGTTTCTTTAAATATTAAAAAACCTTGAAGCAAAAAAACATCTAAGGCTCTTGTTTGGACAAAAAACGATTTTTTTTATTTCGTATTATTTATTATTATCTTTTTTAAACTGCACCTTTTGCATATTTAATCGAACAATCTTTTCGTTTTCACAAACTGTATCATCATATTTTCTTGTATCTCCAATTCATTCAAGAAACATACTTAAAGAACTTAATACAATCTCTGGTTCTGCTATAAATTGTAAATTCTATGATGTTATTGACTTTATCAAAGCTATCAAACCTAATATAGATCTATATCTACACCTTTGCATCACTTCCCTATCACATTGATGACCTGTGCAGTCTTATCAGCACATTAAATATCATACCTATGGCAATAGGGATTACTGAATCCAACTTAATTTGTAATGATAAAAATATAACAGACATAACTATTAACGGATTCAACAATGAGCATTGCCTCACTGAGGCCAAAAAAAGGTGGTACTCTTTTATATCAGCAGTTTAATTTAAACAAATGTTCAAATTGGTTGTATATATTGTCATCCATCAATGAATCAAAATGAATTCAATACAACATTTTTAACTCCACTTCTTGAAAAGTTAAGCAAAAAACAAAAATTGACCATTTTAATGGGTGATTTTAATGCAGATCTACTGAGCTATAGTGAATCTAATCTTATTTCCTACTACCTTGATACCTTATGCTCATACTCATTTAATCCTTCCATAATCCTACCTACTTGCAGCTAAATTTAAAACACTCATTTATAACAACTTTATGAACCTCTACGCTTCTGATCACTCCTCAGGTAACTTAACTATTTCTCGGATCACACAATTTGTCTGTGTTCCTGGCACATCCAGCCAACCAAATAAAGTTAAAATTTCTAGACGATGTCCAAAAAAATTTGACCCTAACAAATTTATTCTAAAAATTTCTAAAATCAACTGAGAACTTATGGGATAAAACTGAGAAGCTTACTGGGAACTGGGAACTAGGAACTTATGAATAAAAGGGATAAAACTTTATAAAAATTGATTAAGGAATCCATTTATCAATTTTTAAAAACATTTAATAGGGTTTTAGACCAATGTGCCCCCTATAAAACTTTGACTAAAAATCAAATCAAACTTAAATCTAAACCCTGGATCTCTAAAGGCTTACTTAAATCTATTTCTGTAAAAAACAAACTCCATAAAAAATTTGCGAGATGTAAGAACATTAACACTAAAAATGATTTTTTCACAACCTTTAAATTCTATAGAATTAAAATTAGCAACTTATTAAAAAGTAGTAAAAAATTATACTACATAACTTATTTTAATAACAACATGAAAAACATAAAAAATACATGGAAAGACATAAAAGATATCATAAATGTTAAAGCATTATTACATAAAACACCTACTCAGCAAAATCTGAATGAAAATATCATTTAGATTTTGCTGAGTAGGTGTTTTATGTAATATCTTTTTCTTCATTTTATTAATGACTTAAATACTTCTTCTAAATTTGCAGCTGCTTACCTTTTGCTGATGATACTAACATGCTACTGCTTGACAAATTACTCAAAAAAATCAACAAATATATTAATCATGATGTTGGAAATCTTGTTCAGTGGCTTGGTTCTAATAAATTATCACTAAATTCTAGCAAAACAGAGCTTATAATCTTTAAATCCAATCTGGCACCAATTAAAAAGAACTTAAATTTCAGGCAAGACGGACATAAATTTATCCTTTAGACTCTATTAAGTATCTTGGAATTAAAATTGATTCTACTCTTTCTTTTCAAGGCCATCTAAATGACTTAGCAATGAAACTCAGCCGATCTAATGGAATGGTATTCAAAATCTGCCATTATGTAAATCTAGAAACTCTACTAAATATATATCATGCTATTTTTGGGTCCCAGATATGCATGTCAAGTATGGGGATAATCCCATAAACAAATCTTTTTAAGATTGTCTCATCTCCGAAATAAAGCCTTGAAAATAATATATTTACAGTATAATAACTTTAAATCTAATGTGCTATACCTAATCTCCAATATATTAAAATTAAGCAATCTTGCAGTAATCCTCAACTGCCAATTTGTCTGTAATTATCATTACAAAAACCTTCCTTTATTATTCAGCAATTTTTTTACAAGTATAAATTGTCACTATCCTCTTCATTCCATTAGTAGCTTAAACTTAGTTATTCTAAAACACCACTCTGCTAAATATGGAAATAAATCCATTAAATGTCAATGTATTAGCTCATAGAACAAACTACCAGCTGATCTAAAATCTCTTAATTCAATCCCTGATTTCAAAACCAAGCTTTTTAACTATTTGTTATAAAATGCAATTAAATATTTCTACAAATTAATATTGAAATTCTTTTTTATATCTATTAATTCGTGATCCTTTACTTTTTAATTTGATATTTTTAACATTTTGAAATTCTATATTTATCGATTTACATCTAATTCCACTCGTTTTCTGCCATAATTAATACTTTTATTAAAATTTTCATATTAATTTTATTATTATTACTAATATTTTGACATTCTTTAGTTAACTATTTATTTATCTCTTTTCATCTAACTATTCTCTACTTCGTACTAAATCTTTGTTGTTGCTGTCATTATTTACTAAATTTTTGTTACTGCTGTTAATATTTTTATTTATGAATTTCTCCTTCTATTATAATTATTATCATTATTGTTACTATTATTATTATTATTATTATTGTTATTGTTGTTGTTGTTGCTATTGTTGTTGTTGTTGTTGTTGTTGTTGCTATTGTTGTTGTTGTTGTTGTTATTGTTGTTGTTGTTGTTATTACTCTTAATATTATTATTAATATTGTTATTATTGTTGTTATTATTATCATTATTATTATAATTAGTATTATTTAGATCAGTTATTATTACTATTTTTATTATTGTCTATAACTTTATGTTATTCAGGTATTTACTTTATATTAGTATTTGTACTATTGTATTGTCAGGTATATTAGTATTAGTACTTTATATTTTTACTTTATAATAGTATTTGTACTATTGTATTGTCAGGTATATTCAGGTATTTACTTTATATTAGTATTTGTACTATTGTAAATTTCCTTGAATTGTTGTAACTATTTCACAATATATTTAATTTGATTGGATTTCTTTCTTTTTTTTTTCACCTTACTAAAACTTTTCACAAAACCTGTACTAAGTCAAAAACTAAGTACTAAGTTAGATATATACTTATAATTGCTGCGAGCATTTATGTAATAAAAAAATTTATGAAATTACTTATGGGTTGTCCATAAATTACGTCGCGCTTTAAGGGAAAGGGGGGGAAGGAGAGGGATTGACGATTTTGAGACGATTTGTTACGAGGGGGAGGGTGGAGGTTTCTCCAATTTTGTGAAGCATTTTTTTTTTTTTCAATTGTAAATCTAGAGATGACTTTCTTTTAATTAAAAGAATCTGACCAAAACCAAAACCCTCAGCTGATGTAATCACATGTTGCTTGTAAATCAACTGTGTCTAATTTTTACTTAGCCGATGTGTACACTCCATTAACGAAGTAGTTGCAGCCTGTTAACGGACTGATACAGCCTGGGTGCTGTAACAGTCTGTGTGAAGTGCACATTCTGCGCTTTACCTTTATGTGGTCCAATTGCAAAACTTTATTTAGTGCACAAAAGTGTGCAGCAACAAAAAAACAACCTTTGTGCACTAACAAAAAATAAATAAAAAAAATCTCGGTACCAACAAACGAACAACGAACCATTGGGTAACTAGCCTGAAGCGGGATCCACTCGGCCACGCTAACATTACTAACCATGAGAAAATTATATTTATAAAATAATATTTTTGCATGTGTATATCGAAAGAATAGCTATTTAAAATTACGATCATGGATAGCGATGTTAATTTATACAATTTTACGCGGAACTATTAGGGTGGAAAAAAGCTTTAAACAGACTGAAAAATACTAATTAATTAACTCAAAGAAGCTAAGAGAATTATAGACATTATTATATTCAAAATCGTGAAAAAAATTTTTTTTAGAGAGGAGGGGGAACTTTTACAAAATTGTTGCGTCATATTGGGGTGGGGTTTTATAAAATGTTAAGATGCATTATGAGAGGGAGGGGGAGGGGTCAGAAATGTCAAAAAATACGTGACATAATTTATGGACGACCTCTTATAAATTCTAATGTAAAGAAGATGCGTATCATGAATATGACCCAAGCGCACGATGAAACTTTGTCACATATTCTACTAAATCTATTTTTTAAATCATAATACTCCTTATTTACTGCATCAACCAACCTATACCACTTCATATCACTTTTTGAATTTAACCTTTATTCTACAACAAATGTGGTTAGTGCAACCACAAACCACGTTTGCAAGTTATATATTTTGAATATATTTTATTTACAAAAAATATATATACATTCACAGCTGGTTTACGGGTGCAAAATTTAAAGTTTTAGATAAACAGAATTTTCTAAAATGTTGATACCACAGAAAAGAAGTTGGCAAACTGCTACCAACTCAGCGACAACAATACCAAGAATTTATAAAACCCATAACAACATACGATGTACAACAATTACAACTTGTTGAAAAATTATCTTTTACTTGCTCCAGCCACTTATTTTATTGTATATTTATATTTGTAAACTGAACCAACCGTAAAAGACTAAAGAAACTTAAATAAAAATGGTTTGTTTTGTTTTTTACGGTATCATAATTTCTAAAACATTAGCATTTTTTATTTAAAAATTAAATGGCACAAGATGCCGTTTTTGCTAAATTATTAGAAATAATAGCACCTTGTGAAATAAATCATTAGCAATAATAGCACCTTGTGAAATAAATCATTAGCAATAATGGCACCTTGTGAAATAAATCATTAGCAATAATAGCACTTTGTGAAATAAATCATTAGCAATAATAGCACCTTGTGAAATAAATCATTAGCAATAATGGCACCTTGTGAAATAAATCATTAGCAATAATAGCACCTTGTGAAATAAATCATTAGCAATAATAGCACCTTGTGAAATAAATCATTAGCAATAATAGCACCTTGTGAAATAAATCATTAGCAATAATAGCACCTTGTGAAATAAATCATTAGCAATAATAGCACTTTGTGAAATAAATCATTAGCAATAATAGCACCTTGTGAAATAAATCATTAGCAATAATGGCACCTTGTGAAATAAATCATTAGCAATAATAGCGCCTTGTGAAATAAATCATTAGCAATAATAGCACCTTGTGAAATAAATCATTAGCAATAATAGCACTTTGTGAAATAAATCATTAGCAATAATAGCACCTTGTGAAATAAATCATTAGCAATAATGGCACCTTGTGAAATAAATCATTAGCAATAATAGTACCTTGTGATATAAATCATTAGCAATAATAGCACCTTGTGAAATAAATCATTAGCAATAATAGCACCTTGTGAAATAAATCATTAGCAATAATAGCACTTTGTGAAATAAATCATTAGCAATAATAGCACCTTGTGAAATAAATCATTAGCAATAATGGCACCTTGTGAAATAAATCATTAGCAATAATAGAACCTTGTGAAATAAATCATTAGCAATAATGGCACCTTGTGAAATAAATCATTAGCAATAATAGCACCTTGTGAAATAAATCATTAGCAATAATAGCACCTTGTGAAATAAATCAATAGCAATAATGGCACCTTGTGAAATAAATCATTAGCAATAATAGCACCTTGTGAAATAAATCATTAGCAATAATAGCACCTTGTGAAATAAATCATTAGCAATAATAGCACCTTGTGAAATAAATCATTAGCAATAATAGCACCTTGTGAAATAAATCATTAGCAATAATAGCACTTTGTGAAATAAATCATTAGCAATAATAGCACCTTGTGAAATAAATCATTAGCAATAATGGCACCTTGTGAAATAAATCATTAGCAATAATAGCACCTTGTGAAATAAATCATTAGCAATAATAGCACCTTGTGAAATAAATCATTAGCAATAATAGCACCTTGTGAAATAAATCATTAGCAATAATAGCACCTTGTGAAATAAATCATTAGCAATAATAGCACCTTGTGAAATAAATCATTAGCAATAATAGCACTTTGTGAAATAAATCATTAGCAATAATAGCACCTTGTGAAATAAATCATTAGCAATAATGGCACCTTGTGAAATAAATCATTAGCAATAATAGCACCTTGTGAAATAAATCATTAGCAATAATAGCACCTTGTGAAATAAATCATTAGCAATAATAGCACCTTGTGAAATAAATCATTAGCAATAATAGCACCTTGTGAAATAAATCATTAGCAATAATAGCACTTTGTGAAATAAATCATTAGCAATAATAGCACCTTGTGAAATAAATCATTAGCAATAATGGCACCTTGTGAAATAAATCATTAGCAATAATAGCGCCTTGTGAAATAAATCATTAGCAATAATAGCACCTTGTGAAATAAATCATTAGCAATAATAGCACTTTGTGAAATAAATCATTAGCAATAATAGCACCTTGTGAAATAAATCATTAGCAATAATGGCACCTTGTGAAATAAATCATTAGCAATAATAGTACCTTGTGATATAAATCATTAGCAATAATAGCACCTTGTGAAATAAATCATTAGCAATAATAGCACCTTGTGAAATAAATCATTAGCAATAATAGCACTTTGTGAAATAAATCATTAGCAATAATAGCACCTTGTGAAATAAATCATTAGCAATAATGGCACCTTGTGAAATAAATCATTAGCAATAATAGAACCTTGTGAAATAAATCATTAGCAATAATGGCACCTTGTGAAATAAATCATTAGCAATAATAGCACCTTGTGAAATAAATCATTAGCAATAATAGCACCTTGTGAAATAAATCAATGAAAAATGTCAACTAAAACCTAAAAATGTTTTCATATTTAAAAATTGAAAACACGACATTCAATGCATTTCAATAACTCATTGTATAATGCCTATCATTAGGCGGATAATATTAGTATGCTGGAAGGATCTTAACAGCTACAACTTGTAGTTGTTAAGATGATCCTTCCAGCATACTAATATTAGCCACCTAATGGTTGGCATTATACTATGAGTTATTGAAATGCATAGAATGTTGTATTTTTAAATTTTAAATATTGTAAACATTGTTTGATTTTTAAATATTGTTTTAAAAACTGTAGCTTACAACTAATGTAAAAACTGATCAACAAGTTGCCATATTTTTTCTGACGACATTATTTGTATTTTATGTTGCAGGCTTTTAAGAATATTTTAGATTGTATAAAATGGCCCTAGCACACCTTGGTTTATCCTGGGCGTCGTTAGTCAAAAAGTACTAAATGACATAATACAACACAATCTGTAAACAAAAGAAACAATACAGTTAGATTTACAGGGGCACCAATCAGATGTTACGGGCGATTGAAGGCTCTCGGCGCTCCTGATTTACATAAGTTGTGTCACAAAATCAATTTAGTTTTACATAACTAGTAAACAAAAGGCTAATTTATATTTAAAAAATATACCAATTTACTAATTTTGTTATGAATTAAAATGTTTTTTTTTGTTCGTATTTATTTCTAACGTTGAAAAACTGATATAGAACCATTTCCAGATATAAATGTTTAGAATTATTTTTCTTAATAAATTTGCTGGACTTTAAAAATAGATGTGGAAATCCCGGTTTTAAGTTAAAAAAGTTCGGTAAAGATGGTGAGTTAACCACGAGGTCTTTTGCTCCTACAGATTTATAAAACTTTAGGCACATAAAAATAAAAAATTATAACCAATTAATATGACAGACATTATTCCGAAATTTTTTAAGGAAAAAAAACAGTACAAATTGATTATTATTCAATCTTTGTTTTTATAAAAAGTTATAAAGTAAGAGTTAATAGTATAAAGTAGTAGCATCAATAAAATCGTGATGCAGTATATGTATCAATCAATGCGTTTTCAATTTTTTCTGTCCACTTGTGTACAATTAAAGAATGAATTATATATATACATTATATATATATATATATATATATATATATATATATATATATATATATATATATATATATATATATATATATATATATATATATATATATATATATATGTATATATATGTATATATATATATATATGTATATATATATATATATATATATATATATATATATATATATATATATATATATATATATATATATATATATATATATATATATATGTAAATTATGTTAGTGTATTTTACAAATAGAGTGCTCAATATTCTTAAAGAACAGAGCAATAATAAATTAGTAAAAAACACTTATCTAACTTTTATCTTCTACTTTAGTTTCACCATTGTAGGATCATCAGGAAGAGTTCAGGAAGAACTCTTCCTGGTGATCCAGCAATGGTGAAACTTAAAGTAGAAGATAAAAGTTAAATAAGTGTTTTTTATTAATTTATATATATATATATATATATATATATATATATATATATATATATATATATATATATATATATATATATATGTATGTATAAAGTGTATATGTATGTATGTATATATATATATATATGTATAAAGTGTATATGTATGTATGTATGTATGTATATATATATATATATATATATATATATATATATATATATATATATATATATATATATATATATATATATATATATATATATATGTAAATTATGTTAGTGTATTTTACAAATAGAGTGCTCAATGTTCTTAAAGAACAGAACGATAATTAATTAGTAAAAAACACAATGTGTGTATATATATATATATATATATATATATATATATATATATATATATATATATATATATATATATATATCCACAATAGTTTATATTTTAATATTTATACATACATATTTTTATATATACATATATATATATATTTATATATATAAGTAGAAATATTTAATTAATACTTTGTATTTCTTTATCCGCTATAGTTTATGTGTAAATACATATTTATTGTTGTTAATAATTTTTATTTCATTTATGTAAATTTTTAGTTTGCTTCTATTTTTATATAAAGGTAATAAAAAGTTGTTTATATCATAATTGTGTTTTAAAAAGATTTAATTATATTTTTGGTTGGTTGTTGGTTAATGGAGTCACTCATATCCTGTGCTTGTCAAGCAGTTCGAAGAACAGGGGTTCGTTTTGCAATTTCCCAGTTTAACAATGAAAACGTACCACAAAACAATGACATTTTCTCAAGAAGGAGTAATATTGCCACTATATTTCAAAATACACTCAAAATTGAAAAAACAGTGGATTCAAAAAATATGCCATTAAACTCCAGTTATAAAAAGTATAATTATTTCAGGGGGTTCAATAAGACTTTATCATTATCAAAATTTGCAGAATGTACTTTGTTAAAAACTTATAACATGACTGTTCAAACACAAGGTTATATACACACTGCTGCTGCTTCTCTAGAAAAGTGGCTTTCTGTACAGGAAATTGAAGAGGTGTTACACCAATCAGGTTCAGCTTTTAAAAAAGGACATACCGGATATTTAACTGCATGTCACGAATGCAACATTGAATATGAAATTGAAGAATTAAATTTATTTGTTGACAAGCATACTGGCAACACAACATGCACTTGCTGTGGAAAAGAAATGTCATGGAAGGAATTTAAAAACAAAACACCTTATGTTAATAGCCATAAAAATTTAGAAACTTCTGAAAAACCACCTATTTATTTGCAGTCATGTTCTCCTGAAGAACACAGTTATTGGCAAAACTCTGCTCCTATAACTTCTGAAGTGCTTAAAGACATAACAACCTATTTAAAATTGTACCATATAGATGAAAATATTTTAAATAATTTTGGTGTTCGTGTTGCTTATGATTGCAATAGTGAAAAAAATGAAATCAATGGTTTAATATTTCCTTATTATGATATCACCAAAACTGTCTTGATGGGGTTTAAGAAAATATTTTTTAAAAATCAAGAGCAAACACTTATTGGAAATAGAGAGGATTTGAATTTGTTTGGTTGGCAATGTATTGCTTCAGGTCAAAAAGAAGTTGTTCTTACAGCAAATGAGTTAGACTGTATTGCAGTGAAATGGGCTACAGGTGTTCCATGTTTAGCTTTACCTACTTCAAACCTTCCCCCATCATTATTACCATTTTTAGAGCAATTTGATCGTATTACCTTTTGGTTTCCTAACAGTTATCAGTCTAGACAAAATGTACTTCAATTTACTAAAAAGCTGAATATGTTGAGATGTTTTACTACAGGCAAAAACGTTGAGAGTCCTTTATTTTGTCTTGAATATGGAAAAGATTTTATGAAAAAGACTTTACAGGAGTCTTGGTGTATGACTATAGATCGTCTTTTAACTATCAAAGATATTGGAGATGAGTTGTTTAACGAGTTGACGCATGCCAAAGAAAATGCAGGTGTTGCTTTTACTCGATTTCCGCTTTTAAATGACTTTTTAAAAGGGCATCGAAGAGGTGAGTTGACAATATTTACTGGCCCCACTGGGTCTGGAAAAACAACTTTTTTATCTGAGTTATCTCTTGATCTTTGCATGCAAGGCATTAACACACTGTGGGGGAGTTTTGAAATTAAGAATGTTAGACTTGCAAATATCATGCTTCATCAATATTCTGGTATTGCTTTAGAAAAGCATATGGATAAGTTTTCAAAATGGTATGAATGTTTTGAAAACCTGCCAATGTACTTTATGAGTTACTATGGCGCACAAGATCTTCATAGTGTTATACAAACCATAGAACATAGCGTTTATATGTATGACATAGAACATGTTATTATAGATAATTTACAATTTATGACCACAATTAGCAATGATGATGATCGTTTTCAAGCCTTAGACAAAGCCATTAGTTTATTTCGAAAATGTGCTTCTGAATTAAATATTCATGTAACTATTGTTGTTCACCCTAGAAAAGAGAATGATGATTCTATTTTACAGACAGCCTCAGTTTTTGGTACTGCTAAAGCAACTCAAGAAGCTGATAACGTTTTGATTCTCCAAAAAACGGATAATCTGATCATGCAAGTGAAAAAAAACCGTTTCAATGGGACCGTAGGTACGATACCTTTGTGTTTTAATCCTGATTCATTGTGTCTGTCTGGGTTTTTTCGTAATGTTGATACTGGTGAAGGAGTCTTACCTGAGCTAAAACCAATCAGACCCATACAAAATTTGACTGCCGCTAGAAGAAGTAAAAAAATATAGATAAATTTTTAAAATTAATTTTTTGTTTAAAATTTTATATTACTCACTAAATTTTTTATGCATGTTTATTATATTTTTTATTCTTTACATAATTTATTTTATTTTTCAGTTAACATGGTTAATATTTGTCACGAGTTCAATTTTAGGCATCCTTCACAATTCAACCTCTAGTCATCTGGACCCTATACGATAAATTTTTTATAATTTTTCGGGGGTTTTCGGAAAACCACACTATATGGAAAGCCGTTTTCCATACGTATATGTAAGAAATGTTTTCCATATAGTGTGGTTTTCCGAAGTATGAGCTCTCTCTATTTCTCCTAAAACTTAATTTCTTTTTTTTAATTTCATTGAATTCCATGAGTTTTAAAATCAGTAGTATGTTATGTATTCTTAGTTGTTTAGTGAGGGACGTTTATTAATTTTCGTAAAATTTCTCACTTACTTCAAGCTTTTAAACCCCCTCTTCCATTTATTAACTTTTACTTGTTATTAACAAAAAAAAAACATCTTAGGAAAAAACATCTAAAAAAAAATAAGTCAGAAAATTTATCAGTGATTGATAAGAATAAAAATTTTCATTATAATCAGGCCTTAAATTTTATAGATTTTTTTAATTCGTCGACATTTTAAAAAACTCGTAAATTTCGATTTGTCAAAAATTTTTAAACTAAAATTTTACATTTGACTCGGTAAAAGTTTTCTATTATTGTATGGTGCATTTTAAAATTAAAGTTTTTTTTTTTTTTGTAATGGGCATTTAAAATGCTTAAATGGGTTTAGGCCCCCTCAATTTTACTTTTTGATTTATTTGCGACCCTTATCATTTTTTTTCCGAATTTAAAAACACTTATTTCTATTCTTATAGAACAAATACTCTTAATTAAAATAAAAAAAACTTCTTTCTATTGTTACAAGACAAATGCTCTTGAATAAAAAAGGTTTTATTTGAGTGACACGACAAAATCTGGCGGCCTTTTTGGCCACCTTCTATTTATAACTTTTTTTTTATTTCGTTAAACTTCATTCAATAAAATTTTATTGAGTTTAACTAAATATTTAGTTAAATTTAACTAATAAAAATAATTGCATTGTTTTATATTTTATAATATTTTATAATACTAATGAGTCAAAGTATAATTTTCCAAAACTTTCAGTGTAATTAGGCTTTAAAAATCGTCGAATTTTATAAAATCTTGTAAACTTCGATTTGTCAAACTTTAGGTTTTCGTTTATTTCTCACGATAGTATAAAACTCATTTAAGCAAATTTAATTCTATTGAATTATATCTCGTGGACGATCTTAAACTTCTTGAGTATGACACAGGTAAACAAATTAAAACTACATTTTTCAGAATGGTTACTATTCGTTACATTCTACTATTTAATAAACCAGTCGAATTACAAGAGAAAGTGCCATTGTAACCGATCAAATATTCACAAATGAGTTAAATGCCAAAATTAAAACAGGAATATTTAAATCGCACATTCGTGACTATTTACCAGTATTTATACACAAAAGTGCGATAATGTTTTTGCCCAAAAAGTGAAAAAAACAACTAGACTAATAAATGAAGAATTTGTTTATGAAAAGTATAAACTGTTTTTATAACTTGCTATCTCTTTTATATTGAAATCATCCTTTAAAAATTACAAACGTTAATAAAGCATATGATATGTTTTTAACAAGTTGAAAAAAGTTTATAACAAAGCTTTTCTATAAAACTTGTCGAAACAAAAATGCTATATACAAATCCTTGGATAACAATAACAAATTTATCAAAACTAGTGCATTTAAAAACGAAACTAAGTATAAACACTATAGGCGTCTTTTCGAATCAATCTTAAGACGTTCTAAAAAATTAAGTAAACACAAAAATGAAACTCAGAAAATCTGCATAATTAAATAAGTAACTGGAAAAAAAAACTTATTTAGAATAGTCTTCCAATCGATCTTAACACAAATTTAAGAATTTATTACAGATAAGTCTTTAATTGCCAAAATAATTTAATCAGTATTTTGTTAATGTAGGTTATAACTTATTACTTATAACTTAGCAACATAAAAAATAACTCAAAATTAAAATTTTAATCCTTTTCAAATCCTAATAATACTAATTTAATGGACAATAATGAACGAGAAAGAAAACTGTTAGATGCAACAACGTTTTTGCAACGTTTTTGTTAAAAACCTGCACAAAGTTTATGAATGGATGTCTCTAAAACAAGGAGTTTAGCTTGAAAAACTTAAAATTGCAAAAATTATTTTAATTTTTAAATCTGGCTTTGTAAACTACAGACTGATTTCAATTCTTCTTCGTTTCTCAAAAATAGTAGAAAGAGTTATGTATAGTAGACTTTATTCTTTTCAAAATATAAATATTATTCTTTAAAATAAAGAGTTTGGATATAAGTCAAAGGCATTCCACTGATCACGCTATTATTCGCTTTATTCTGATGGTACAAGTTTAGTTCACGGTGTGCCGCAAGGCTGAGTTGTAAATTATTCTCGGGCGTTTCGGTCTTTCAAGGAAATCAATGGGCTTTTGCTATGCGTTTTTCTCCTTGCCTATTTCAATACATTTAAATTTAAATTAAAAAACAACGAGGTATAATAAGGTAGCTGGAGGGAGAACGAAGCCGAAAATCGTTTTAAAGTTATGGTACTGTCTTAGTAGTATGATTATTCCAGGGGGAAGTTAAAAGGGTGCTTTTGCATTTTCAAAAATTAGAATGAACCTGTAAAAGCTGTAGTCAAAATGGATTATTCTCTTAAAAATTGACTGGATAAGTTTTTAACAACTGTTCGAACTATTAAGAAGTAATCACAACAAAAATCACAATCTACGTAAAGTAATTGTTTTTGAATACCTCGATGCATGTATATATATATATATATATATATAATATATATATATATATATATATATATATATATATATATATATATATATATATATATATATATATATATATATATATATATATATATATATAGCTATAAATATCAGAGTTTTAGACAATCTCTACCACTTGTTTGAAGGTTACTTTTTGCTTCAAGGTTTGTTACGTTCTTAAAAACGTTTTTCGACAAGGAATCATATCTTTCAAGGATTTTATTTTGTGTTAAAGTATTTTTGTTGGATTTAAAAATCAATTTCTACATTTTAAATATAATAATATAACAATATCATTGCATAACTTTTTTAAAAGTTGAATGCGATTAGTTTAACTTTAAATTATGATAATTACGTGGTATTTAATTGAAAACTATGTTACCATGACGACCGTTCTTCTAAGAATGACGTATTTTTACTTCGTTTTCACACCAGCTATGTTATAACTCTATGGTACACGTGCAGTTTTGGTACAAGAAAACTATTTTAGTAATGCTCATGAGGTTACGTTTTCAGTACATGACGTCATCAGAGGCTATTCTATAAATAAAACGAGGGGGGCGGGGGTTGTGAATCCTTAAAAGATACCGACTGGTTCTTTAAAAAAGAAAAAAGAAAAAATCGTCAAAATTTTCCTAAAATTTTTCCGACCGAATTGTGTCAAATACCCGACTAAATTCTTAAAAAAAACGACTATATCTTGAAAGTCACCTTCTTTCTCTTTAAAAAAAAAAAAACTTGAATTCCGACCAAGAAAGACCTTATAAATAAGAAAAATTGCCAATAAACGATTAGAACAGATTATATTGTTAAACTATGATGTTCATTTCACCTAAAAAAGTATTTATTTAAAATCTTGTTTAAATTTGGACAAGCGATTGTGATTTTAAGATTTTTTTTTTTTTTATAAAAAAAGACTTTGGTCTGAGTTTTTTCGCTACAAACATTTATACTTTATGATAGAGCAAAATTTATCATTTAATTTTTTTTTTCGTCTTTTCGTAATTTACAGACCTGATTATTTAACTCTGACGGTTTCATTTTGACTTTTTGCAAATCGCCATAAGCGAAAACCAATCAAATTATCGAACTTCAAATTTCGCAAATCGCGAAATTTGAAATTCGATATCAATCAAATTTCGCAAATCGCGAAAACCAATCAAATTTCGCCATAAGCGAAAACCAATCAAATTATTGAATATTAATCACGTGATATAAACAGTAAAAAAAGCGAAACCTCGTTGTTTTTAAAGAGGTAAAAAATCAAAATTCTTAACTTGGCGTTCTTATTGATTTTATATGAACTTACTCTAAAAATTGGCAAGCATTAGTAAGTTCATCCAATAAGGAGAAGGCCTTAAATCAAGAATTTACAAATGTAAATTTGCACACTGTCAATTACGAAAGTTGCACTTCATAAGAATGTTTATCTTCAAGTGGCCACACGAAGATAAATCTTTTTGTGAAAAACCTTACATAGAGTTAAACCTGCTGTTCGTTCTTGCAGTAACAGTTTTTTAACAGAAATGTTCATATCAGAGTTTAGCATTTATTTTCTTATACTTTTTTGTAAAAAACCTTATATTGATTTATTATATTACAAAATGATATCACTCTTACATACCAATACATAAATATTAGGATTAATAAATGGAAAGAAATTTCTACATGCTTCAAAGTAGAATAGTATGCTTAAAAGTAATAATTGCTTTTAGTTAAACATACAGCGTAACTTATTGCTGCCATTTTTATTTAGAAAAAAAAGTAACGCAAAAGAAGGTAAGTGGAAATCAAAACTGCGTTTCGTCGTAGTGAAAAAATTCGCTTCGCGCGAATATTTCGACTTGTGGAAAACGGCCGTTAGGAATAAAGCGCGCTTGAATAAATTATCAAGTCTGTAGAAGTGGCGTATATTATGCTGACTATTTGGCCTTCAACAAAACGGAGAAGGCAAGCTTCGATTAAAATAAAAAAGTTAGTTTTTCTTGGTATGCATTTATTCTTTTGTTTTAATCAAAAAAATTTAGCCCAACGATTATGACGAATGATATGAACACAACATGTCTCGGAGGTTTGGGATCCCTTTAAAGTGAAAACTTAAAAAGAAGATTTTACGCCATTATTTTTACCGAGGCAAAAGGTGAATCCAACAAAATTTATTACTGGAAATCCCTGAACGAGCTAAACACTGGACCTGAGAGTGTTTACTCCCTCCCTGATCATTTGTTCTAAACTTTTTGAGCTTATGAAAACTACAAATTACGAGAAGTTTCAAAGAGAGCGTTTTTCCTCATGCGCAGCCTGAAAAGTATTAGCTGTTTGCTAACACAGAGGTAACCCCTGGTGACAGAAATTTAGCACAATCTTTTATTTTGTTAGTTTTCTTTTGCCGAAAGTTTTGTTTATATAAACTAGTTAATAAAAATTATTAACTAATTTAAATAATCGAAATTGATCGTAAAATGATGCTGACTACTTTAATTGAACAAGTGTACAATTATTGTAATTTGCATCCTTATTCTAAAAAATGCTAGCAGCCGTGGCGCAACGGTTTGAGTTGTGGCTTAGAACCAAAAAAAAAAAGGTTTAAAGATCGACACCGGCTCCAGCCTAATAAGCGACATTGGTAAGGAAGAAGGCGTGAACTTCCTAGTTAAATGCTCTTCCACAGTGCTCTGTGATAAGACCGTAAGGACTTCCTGGAGCACGTTAAAAACCACACACACAAAAAAAACTATGAACCTTATAAAGTATTTTGAATGCTCTAATCACCCCAAAAGAACCATTAAACGTGATGTGACAAAGTAGAAGAACAACGAACAGAAACATTAATCGTCTTAAATATTTCTCGAACCGGTTTGGAGCTTCAACAAGAAAAAACTCAAGAAATTTAAGTTTGATCATTCCTACATCGCAAATATATATATATATATATATATATATATATATATATATATATATATATACATATATATATATATATATATATACATATATATATATATATACATATAAATATATACATATATATATATATTAAACATTTCGCTTATATTAAATTATATTAAACTTATATTATATTAAACAAGGCAACAAGCAGCCACTAATTAGAGTTGGAAGTTACTGAAAGAGAAGAGATAAAGATTGTAGTGCAAGATAACGATTGACGGACGACTTAAAGGATGGCAAATTATATGAATCAGGAAAGCAAGATGAAGGAAGCGAATTCCAAAGAGCTGATGTTTGAGGAAAAAAACTAGACGAATAAGCGCTTTTGGAGCACTTAGAAACAGTCACAGAAAATTAAAAAAAAAAATAATAAAACAAGTATTTGTTATTTAAAGAAAAAACAAATTCCTAATCCGAATTCAGAAACCGCGAATCTGTCATTTATGATGAGTTATATTTCACATTTAAAAATACAAATAAAAATTCTAATACTAGAGTTTCGTTACTTTTTTTGTACTTTTACTACTTGCGTTTATTTTGTGCCAAATTATTGTCATCAGGGTAAATACGTTTACTTTGTGCCAAAGTTTTGTCAACAGTTATGAAACCATTTTTTTATATTTTTATAACCATGACGAAGACATGAAATTTAGATTAAAGCGTTAAATCATACAGGTTTTAATGCAGAATAGAAATACTTTAACGAGCTAAGCGCTATAAAATGTTTTTTTAAAAATAAACTGCAATTTTTTATATACAAGTTTGATTGATATAAGTCATTCAATATTACCATATTGAACAATAGCTATTTACACAAACACCGTCAATAAAAATAACAACTTAAACTTTAACTAAAAAAAAAAAAAAATAATTTAACAATAAAAAATATTCTGTCATGAAAATAATTTTTAAAACTATATATAAAAAAAAATTTGTATTAAAAATACCTAATGGATAGTAGTATATCTGCTTTGTTAGTGAGTGAAAATAAATAGAAAGTTGACTAGGGACTATTTAATAAAAAAAAATCTTTAAAAAATTTACTAAAATTGGTTACAAAAACTTTACCAAAAGTGGATATAAAACTAAAAAAACAACCCAGCTATTGATCAACAAGTAAACGAACATGATTGAAAGGAAAAAAGCCAACTTTTGAGTTTGATAGATTTTTTCCCTCCCAAGAACCGTCTTCGCTTGTCTTCAATACTTCAATTTTATCTCCTTTCTATAATATAAGACCTTAACTTAACAAAAAAATAATAATAAAAAAATGAGTAATAATTATTAAAATGAAAGCTATATAATATAGGATTATTAAAACTAAATTAACTTAATATATATAAGAAAAATAAGTAAAAATAAGTAAATAAACAAACTTTTATATAAAAGCAAAAAGGTTATTTTGATAATAATCGATCGATAAGACAAAAGTTTTCAAGTTTGACAAACCCGAAGTGGGCGCATACATACAAACCCGAAGTGGGCGCATATATACAAATTCGAAGTGGGCGCATTCTTTAGTCGACGTAAACTTCTTATTTAGACAGAGTATAATATGGTTAAAAAAATTTTATTTTAACTTCTAAAGTTAAACACCAGGTATTCACCTTGTTAATTCCAAAATTTGTAATTTCCTTGAAACTCCAAAATTTGTAACTTCCTTGAAACTCAAATTTTGTAACTTTCTTGAAATTCAGAAGTTAAATATCAAAACCTCTTAAGACCAATCTCTTAAGGTTAACCTCTTAAGGCCTAACGGTTTTAAGACCCAATCAATTTACAAGTGTAAAAATTTAAACAGAAAATGTCAGGAAACCTAGAAAATCGCAAGAGAATCAAACTTTCACTATTATTACATCAGGATTACTTGTGACAAATGATTACATTAAAAAAATTTATTTGGACTTATTTGGATCATTATAAATATATGAACTAAATACCAAACAAATCATAATGAATTATGAAAATAATGATTTATAACAATGAAAAGATAATTATTTAAGAGTTAGACCAAATATTTATAATCACAAGCATATTGAGGATTTTCTAAAAAAAAATAGTGATTCAAAAGTTATGGTGCAAACTAAAAAGACGTTCCTGAAAATGTAGTAACTCGAAAATCAGCTAAATTAAAATAAACTATAATACAAACCAAAAAATCTCAATTGTTTCACTTTATTATGTTAAGTCAAATGGAACTATCAATGTTATAAACAAAAATTATCAACACCTACTTTGAAACCCAACAACGTTTCATCATAAAAATTTGGCTCTCTATCTTTGATTGCAACTGCAATTAATGGTCCAGTATGGCTGTTAGGTATCTACATAAAGATTAATAAAGATACATGATAAAAAAACTACAACAATTTTAAAGTAGTATAATAGTAGAAATAATAAAACTAAAAATAGGGATTAAGGGACTAAAAATAGTTTGTTTAAAACTAAAAATAGGGATTAAGGGACTAAAAATAGTTTGTTTAAAACTAAAAATAGGGATTAAGGGACTAAAAATAGTTTGTTTAAAACTAAAAATAGGGATTAAGGGACTAAAAATAGTTTGTTTAAAACTAAAAATAGGGATTAAGGGACTAAAAATAGTTTGTTTAAAACTAAAAATAGGGATAATGTTTGTTTAAGGGGTAAATTGAATTTGTCATAATAGCTTTATTGACAAAAAATTCAATTTTTAGCACTTTTGTTATAATATATTATAATTTTAAATTTAATACATTAAATTTAAAATAAAAAAAACCCAGCTATGTCATTAGAAAACGTTATCAGCTAAAATGTCATAACAATTTTTTTTTCTTCGTTTTTAAATTTTAGAAAAAAATATTTGTAAAGTATATATTATCGCGCATACGATAAATGATAATTTTAAAGAATTACTAGGTATTTAAGTTGATGTAGCTTTGAGACCTTAATGAACATGGTTTGTTTAAAATTTAAAATATAATCAGGTAGGATAATGTTGCTCTATGTATTTAAAATATTAACATAAATAAATTTGATGCAAACAAACGTGAAGACCAAAAACAAGTGTTTAGTGATAATGAGGAAACTAAAATTGTTATTAAAAGTTCAACACAAGTTATTGATATTTTACTATAATAATTTCTTACTACTATATCAGATGTAATAAACAATTATAACATTGTACCAATGTAGTATATACAACTTTGATGAGATGCACTGGTAACCAAAAAGACTGCCAGGTTTTATGGTGTGCTACTCAAAATAAACCAATTTTTATTTAAGAGTATTTGTTTGGTAACAATAGAAAATAGTTTTTTTTTCAAGTCCGAACAAAGCGCTAAGAGCTAAGCCATAAATGGGGCAAAAGTGTTAAATTGAAATTATAGCATAATAAAATTTACTTACATTTTATAAAACATAATAATAACAATGGACTAATTAAGTATTCCGCACACAATTTTTGTTGTTTGAAAACACCAAAATCACTTTAGCTTAATTAAGATAAGTTAAATATCATATAAATAAATATATACATATAAAGAATACATATAGGCATGTAAATGATGCTGAGACCACTAAAAGACATCTTTAAGACACCAAGTCTTAACTAGGATGATCTTTCAAAACTTCACCCTCTTTAAATTTAATTTTTAATATATATACATATATATATATTTTTTATTTAAATATATTTAACATATTTAAGTAGAAGACGCATAAAGACTATGTTTATATCAGATGTACTTCAAGGCATACAATAGATGTCTTTTATAAAGATGTATTTTAAAAGACATATGAAAGTTGTCTTCATTTACACGAATTTTCTTGTAAAGAAGGTGTCTAATAATCATCTTTTTTAGACCTAAAAAAATGCACAAAATATTCTTAATCACTAAATTAAGTAAATTTTCAGCTTTTTTTTTAATGTTAATTCAACTCCCCAAGGCCGAGAAGGCCACTACAGACAAGGAGACTACTTAATTGTTATTATAACCCTCTCGCAACTCTATAACTCTGAAATACAAAACTTGACAAACAAGGCCGCCGCGTGGAGAAACAAGTTGATCAAACTTATCAAATTGCCTTTATTTCTCCATCAAGTGAAGCTATTTGTAATTTCTTTTCTGGATATAAAGTTTTACACCTAAATTTACCATTTGTGGTAAAAAAAAATGGCTCTAAATGATTCTTTATGTTTAAAACTAAGTACATTTTATGTTAAAGCCATAATATTTAATTAAGTAAACTAATTAGATTTTATCATTTTTTTTAAAAACCACAAAAACATACCTTTTTAGACTAGAATGCTTTTTATTTTTACAATATATATATATATATATACATACATATATATATATATATATACATACATACATATATATATATATATATATATATATATATATATATATATATATATATATATATATATATATATATATATATATTCGACCACAATGCTCTTTTAGTGATCGGCATTGATTTTGCAAAAAAAAGTTAGATACAATGGTCTTACTATAAGACATAGAAACGAGGTAGGCAAAAATTTTTTTTTGCTGATCTTAAACACTTTAAGGTTGCTGGTTAGGTCGGCATTGCTGAATGCCCACCGAATTTAGAGGGCTGTGTGTGTGTGTGTGTGTGTGTGTGTGTGTGTGTGTGTATATATATATATATATTTATGCTTTTGATATGTATAGAGAATTCAAGGGGAATTGAAAGCTTGTCCTGGATAAGTCAGACTAAAAGTCAGACTTATCCAGGGTCCAAGTTAACGGGATTCTGCTGTATATATATATATATATATATATATATATATATATATATATATATATATATATATATATATATATATATATATATATATATATATATATATATATACATACAGTAGCAAAACTTCCAGACAGGGTAAAAAAACTTAAATTTTATCAATAATTCACGACATAACTTATTAAAGCCAGCATATTATATACCAATTGAAAGTGTTTATGTTTAGTATATTATTTTTAATGAATATTGATAATTTAATCAACCTATTGATTAAAAAATTAACAATTTTTGATAAGTTCTTGATTATATTTGCAGAAAAAGTGTTTATATTTTAAAATGTATGAATTTTTAACAATATTTGAACAAAATTTATTTTATAATTTGGGATTAAATTATAAGGGCTAATTATAAGGACTATATTGACAATCAAGAACAGTTTCACATCTACGACACAAAAAGTCAACTAAATTAATGCAAACATTGACGGGCATAACGTGCATAATTACTTTTATTTTTCTGAACAAATTAGCATGATTTGTACCTTGATTTAGCATGATTTGTACCTTGCTAATATTTAACGGTTAAAATTTTCTCATAAATAATCAATTGCATTTAATTTCAAATAATTCATTTGATTGAAATATCAACTTCAAAACGTGGACTTCAATCTTTTTGAAGAATTCCTAAACCAATTTGCCTGTGTGTTTAGTATTGTTATCCTGATGGTATATACATCAACTAGTCATTTTACCCTTTGCATGAGATAACACAATGCTCTTACATACGTTATTGCATATTACTTGATCAATAGTTCCAGTATATCTATGCAATGGATCAACACTGTCCAACTAAAACATCCCAAAAGTATTACATTACAATGTTTTATCCATGTTTTACGGTAAGCAGTTGAGATTTTATGTTTACTTGCATGTTTTATGGTAAGCAGTTGAGATTTTATATTTACCATGTTTATCTTAATGTTTAATGCAGCCCTCAAAATTAGGGTATTTAGGTCGACATTTGGCAATGCTGACCTAAACTGCCAACCTAAAGTTGTTTGAGGTCAGCAAAAATTGCTGATCTAGCTTCTATGTTTTATAGTAAAACCTTTGTGTCAAATTTTTTTTGCTGACCTTCAGCTGACCTCTAATAGTTTAAGGTCGGAAAAAAATTGCTGACCTCAGTTTTCCTAATTCCAAGGTTGTTTATGGTAAGCAGTTGAGATTTTGTTTACCATGTTTACCTCCATGTTTTACAGTTGAGATTTAGGATCATATTTTGAAATAAACAAATTCAAATAAAAGGCTCTGGATTAGCGAAAACAATTATGACTTAAACTGACGAAAAATACAGCCATCATATCTAATATTGCGCTAATAAAATGCTAGCATTAGTTAAACACATATTCAAATTCTACATTAACTCAAATGCTTGTACAAATATTGTACAAAACCTTTGTTCAATCTATATTCATAAATGTAGCAGCAATCTGGAATCCAGCAAAGAAATATGATATATCAGCCCTTCAAAAAGTTCAAAGAAGAGACACTGAAACAAGAAACTGAGTTGAGAACCAAGATTAAAAAGTTCAACTCTAGAAACTGAGCAGTTAAGAAGAGATCTAGTGCTTCAAAATTATCCAAAGATTAAACTTAGTCAACTGGTGACTAGATTGATCTTTGATTACAAATATTAAATTTTATATATAGACATTATATTTAATAGATTTTTTTAAACTCTAGCAATAAACTATTATTATTATTATTATTATTATTATTATCGCTGATATCAATTTTAATTACTTAAATAGCAATCACATTTTAAGTTTAATCATTTTTTAAAAACCATAATTCTATTCTATTTCCTTAATTCTGCCTATTCCATTTTATTTTTTTAATACTTTTGTTTTATTTTTTTAGTCTTTTTGTGTCATTTTTGTTTTGTTTTATTTATTGTACATACATTAACTTATTTAAATAGGTAGAACATGTGAGGAGTGAACATATATTAACTTATATAAATAGGTAGAACGAGAAGTGTAGTTACATCAACTGAGGGTTTTGGTTTGGGATGGCAATTTTAATGCCCACAACATCAATTATTGTTCACATTGTAAATGGTAAAATACGAAAATTCTCAAGGTTAGACAAGATAAATTTTACTGTGTAATATCTATGTAGTAATATATAATAGGGAAAATACCATGATTGATTTTTTATTACTATTATTATTATTATCATTTTTATTAATAAATTTTTATTATTAAATTTTATTATTACTATTTCTGTTAACTTAATAATAAAATAGCCATCTGAGAGGCTTCAGTACATACAAAACTGAGAGTTTGTGTTTGAGCTAGTCTACTAAATGTCTACTAAAGCGCATTTAGATAAGCATAATGCATTTATATTTCACTCAGTTTGATTTTTAGAAACATATTTATACCATTATCTTCATTTTTCACATAAATCTACCAATTTAGTTTACATGTCTCTCATATTACATATCTCGGTCACATATGTAAAACTTTTATTTTATATAAATCTCCTATTTTATCAAAAACAGAAGATTCTAATTATTTCAATTTTTTATTGCAATTAACCAATAAAAATTGCAATTAACTCATTGCAATTAACCAATAAAAATTGCAATTAACTCATTGCAATTAATCAATTAAAATTGCAATTAACTCATTGCAAATAACCCAATTAAAAAAAAAAAAATTATGTAAAAGATAAAAGAAAAGCTGGGTAAAAAAAAGAAAAAAAGTTGAGACAAGAAACTTGACTAAGTTGAGACAAGAAACTTGACTGAAGAAACTTACCAGATAAACTTATGCATTTAACACATAAAATTAATTAACATATGAAAGTCTTACTCGTGAAATCTTTTGATCTGTTATATATTGTTTTGGTTGGGCATAATTCTGTGGTTTGACAGGTGAATGTGAATCATTTTTAACGGACCGCTCAACAGCTGAAGCAGGCTTTATCTAAACATTTTTACCAAAAAAATTAACATAATAAACTGGGATTAAAATATTTTAAAAAAACAAACAAACAGTTTAAAAATATGCTTGAAAAAACGCTTAAAAATAAACACTTGAAAAAAAAGAGGAAATACCGAGAAAAAAAAAAACATAAAAAAAAAGCTGACTCTAGAAAAAAGTTCTTTAGAACAAAAACTCAAAATTCTATATATTTACTAATTCTATATAAGGAACAGGAATCATTCCCTCACGCCCAGCATTATCACGAGCTAACCACCACTTATCTTCTTCACGACGAATGATTGTTAATATATCTCCTTTATGGAATGGCAAGTCTTCTGGGTCCTAAGATATAATGTACAACATATATATATATATATATATATATATATATATATATATATATATATATATATATATATATATATATTCTGATTAAATATATATTCTGATATATATATATATATATATATATATATTTAATCAGAATATATATATATATATATATATATATATATATATATATATATATATATATATATATATATTCTGATTAAATATATATATATATATATATATATATTTATTCAGAATATATATATATATATATATATATATATATATATATATATATATATATATATATATATATATATATATATTCTGATTAAATATATATATATATATATATTTAATCAGAATATATATATTATATATATATATATATATATATATATTCTGATTAAATATATATATATATATATATTTAATCAGAATATATATATATATATATATATATATATATATATATATATTTAATCAGAATATATATATATATATATATATATATATATATATTCTGATTAAATATATATATATATATATATATATATATATATATATATATATATATATATATATATATATATATATTCTGATTAAATATATATATATATATATATATATATATATATATATATATATAAATATATATATATATATGATTCTCATTGCTTGGACAATGATGGAATGAATTCTTTGATGTGGGCATGTTATTTTGATAAAGCAGAAAACTTAAAATTTCTTTGTAATCTTGGATTTGAAAATGATACAACTTTT